>NC_142011.1:168315073-168915073 GCF_049901735.1 Notechis scutatus
ACAGTGAGAAGATTTTGTTGCAGTTTGATCTAGCATGTCATCATCTCCAGAATCTAAAAAAATGAAATAAAATCCTAAAGGAATGCTTTTTGACTTTGAGCATAGCATCCTGTAGCACTTAAACCTGTCTAAATGCCACACCTTTCTCTGCATAGTTTTCATGGTATCAAGACCAAAATGGTTTGTCTTCCATCTTCTGGATTTGATCATGGAGCTCCTTTTCCTAATTCTTCTTATTCTCCTGATTTCCCTCACACATATGTAAATTACTTTTCACTTTTCACCTTTCCTATCCTATAAACTCTTCTTTTCATTAGCATTATTCTAAGATTCAAACCCTTGCATCATACCAATCAGTGGCGGGATTCAAACATTTTTACTACCAGTTCTGTGGGTTGGTGGCGTGGCAGGGGAAGGATACTATAAAATCTCCAATCAGAGGTGGTATTTGCCGGTTCTTTGAACTACTCAAAATTTCTGCTACCGGTTCTTCAGAACTGGTCAGAACCTGATGAATACCACCTCTGATACCAGTATGGTAACCACTGGAAAAGAAAGTTGAGGTACCATTCTCATCTGAATACTCTATCCAACTTGGAGAGATTTAGCAATAATGAAGAGATACTTTTTGGAACTCTGTCATAACAATACAATAATATAAAATAATTTAATCATTAAATTTTGTTTATTTATTTATTAAATTTATATGCCACCCATCTTGCTGTCAAGTGATTCTTGGCAGCTTAAATTTTTAATAATAAACAGTGTAAAAAACTGTGCATAATTTGTGAACTTGTCTTACATCAGCAAAAAACAAGATATGTGAAAGGAAGTGACACTCTACTGTTTCATTACTAGCACCTGCTGCCATTATTTCATTATATAAGCTCTTCATGCAGTTCAGCTCAGTCCCTACTAAATAGATAGATACATCTGTGCAGGATTCTTGGAACCAGTATCTTAGTCCACAATATTATTTTTATCTCCCAATCTAGCCAACAACCATGCTTTTTCTTAACATTTCCCATCCCAGTATTAACCAAAACCTAATGCTGCTTTGCTTTTCAATCCAGACCAATTCAATGAAGTGCAGCCATCTGTTGAGAGCTTTTACTATTAGCCATACATTTGTTGGACCAATTAAAAAAAGGAAAATAAAGGAAGAAAGAAGCAAAGAATGAAAGAGACAAATACCAATCTTTTGGAGACTAGGAAATTAAAGACTTACTGACATGCTGTTGGCATGCTTTTCTAGTAATGCAATCTTGGAATTCACAGAAGATAATAAAATGGAATGCACTTCTATCCCCATAAATCATCAGTAAACCTGATAATAAACCTGATAATTCTGCTTTAAATTAGTTGAAATGAGGGCTTTAGAAAAATTATGCCAGCACAAGATTTTTATAATGAGACACCTAAGAGTTGAACATTAACAAGGCTGCTATTTTACTGGTTCAATTTTATTTTGTTTGCTGCATTCCATTCTCCTTCCTTTGTTTGTCAACAAGATAATTTTGTCTGGTTAGCACAAGAACTGCCGCAATGGATTATTTTAACTAGAGATTCTGAGGTGATATCTGTGGAAGTGAGACTTCACACAGAGATAGCCAGCACAGAAGTACAGAGTGTGATTTTGCCTTTTAAAAAAGGAACATATCTGCCGAGGTCCAAATGAAGCAGTTCACTCTACCTGTTAGCATCCTAGGTGGCCAGCCATGGCACAGTGGAGCTCAGGCAATTTTGACAGAAATGCAAAATTACATTAAATAATAAGGATATCTATAAATATATTCTGTATTTTGTAGTCCTATGCTATAGAGTGCAAAATGACCATGACATATATATGTGTATATAATACTTATAATAAGTATATAATTATAATACTTATAATTGTATTATAATATAATAATAACAAAGTACGTAACAATGAATAACACCAATGCTGCAAACAGGGCTTTTAACAGATATTAAACAATCAAGAGGGAAGAAAAGAGAATTTAGAGTGTTGTAAGTGAGTATCTGCTTTCTTTTATGGATAATCCAGATGGTTAATGAGAAGAAGGTAATGAAAAGTTTTAATAGCAAAATAAAAGGAGGAAATAGTTTTACAAACAGGTATTCTATGCATAATGAACCAGAAGACCGAAGTTATACTCAGGAGAACTGCAAGTTTTGATTGGTCTCCAGGGATAAATTTCAAAGTGTGTTTGGCAGTCCTTTACTTTCTCCTGCCATCAGGAATGGGGCATATGGACTGCTTCTCAAACATTAGAGGGACTGTGACCAATCAGTGCCAAGGAAATGTTTGAAATGGCACTTCTTTCAACTTCAGCAATTCATGCCTATGGGTCTCCAGGACCTTTAGCAAATAAATCCCCATCTTCCAATCAATACTCAGTTGGAACTGGGATTTATTCTTCATCCCATGTCCAGAAAGAAAATGTACTATAAGATTTTGATATGCAAGTGAAAATAAAGAAGCCTAAACATGAGATTGGAACTTGAGAAGTGAATAAGAAATAGCCTAATTAATTCATATATTATTAAAGAATATGTGTTAACTATAAAGGAAGCAACTATTTCATGTTACAATCAGTGGTGGGTTTCAAATAATTTCACCACTGGTTTGTTGAAAATGTGAGCATATACATGGCTTCCATGCATGCATGCACACAAGGCTTCCACCACAAAGTGAGGCTTAACCAAGCAGCCTTTTGAGGCCTGCTCCTCTCCATCTTTGTTCTCCAGGGCAGTGGCTGTTTCTCTCTGCACTGTTGGAAGAAAGTCTTGTTCAATTTAGCAGCTGTGAGCCACCACTTTCCTCCAAGTTCCATCTGGAAAGCTCTGTGGCACAGAGAAGTAGCCACCATGTTGAATGCTGTTTCTCTCAGCTGCAGCGTTTTCTGGATGGGACTTAGAGGAAAGTATCAGCTCACATCTGCTAAATTTCATAAGACGCTCTCCCAGTAAGAGCAGTAGCAGAGAAAAGCAGCTGCCGACCTGGAGAGCACATGGAGCTCTTGAGTGAGCGAGGCTCAGCAAGGAATGGAAGAAGCGGCTGCAAGATTTCTGCTGCAGCACTTTCCAGATGGGACTTTTTAAAGGTAAGAACTGTCCAGTCCATTCCCAAACCAGTTCAGCCCTCCTGCGCCCCCGCTCCCCCCATGGCCCTTTGGCCTCGTGGGGAAGGCTGCAAGTTGAATAACCTGGGGGGTGTAGTTTGAGGCCAGAGGGGGCAGCAGCATGCAGGTGGGGACCTGGGGCAAGGCTGGAGTGGGGGAATGGTTTGTTCCCTGACCCAGCCAAGTCGGGCAGAGGCTCTGGGGCAAGGCCAGAGTGGGGGAGTGGAGGATCCCTGGGACCTGACCGAGGCGAACCGCAAGTGGGTGGCATGCTTACCTTTGGTGAGCAGAGAGGGCAAGGCATGGAGGAAAGGTGAGACGATTAGCTGGGCCATGTGGTGAAGGTAAGATATATAGGGAGGGGTGGGGTGGGAGTGCAGTGGGATGGGTGGGACTAGCTGGTGGTGCGAATTATTATTATTTATTACTACCGGTTCAATAGAACCGGTCTGAACTGGCTGAATACCACCTCTGGTTACAATTTCATGTAATATAATTGTCAGGGCTGAACCATAAGCAGGTATGGGAAGAACTAGGGGCCACAATTTTGGATCTGGGTTTTAAATTCCCCCACCCACCTTTTTAAAAAAATAAAATAAAATAAAAAAGATACCTAAAGTTTTGGTTTTAGACAAAATTAGTTAACATCTGTTGACATATAATCTCTTTTGGGAGATTAAACTGCCAGATCACAAAATAAATAGGATCAGAGGGAATGTCAAACAAATTGAGATCTTAAAAGTGAGAAGTATTAATTTGCCTCATTGCTTGGTAGACAATGACAATAAAAACTAAAAGCCTGTCAATCTATTTTTAACAACATGTGCTTAGAATTCGTACCTAAAGATATATTCCTTTGCATTTGACCAACAGGATTAAATGTTTTTGACAGAATTAAATGTCATTTACTGGAGGCAAAGGAACTCTGAAATTTCAGTGATTAAAAGATCCTGCTTGGATATTTCCTGTGATTCAAAGGTATCCTGTTCATCGTTCATCTCATAATACACCTTCTTTTCTCTCCCTCTCCATGTTTTTACAGAACAACTGCAATTTTCCTGGATATAGCTTTTTTGTACTAGCAGAAAAAAAAATCTGCTTTTTTATATGTAAGACTCAGAAGCCTGAACTTGTACATCAAACCTCCTAGAGGCTACAGATTTTATTTGGGTAACTCTTGTAGAGATCCTGCTTTGCCATACGAATCAATCCATAGCAACCAAAGCTGACTGGGGATTCAGAATACAATTGAACTCAATCCATGCTCCTATTTTCTAAAATTACCCTTTTTGCTCAGTTTATGTTTTTCTCATACAATGAACTTCATGAACAACTATATAAAATTAAAATATAAACTCATCATTTTGTGACTTTGTGCTTGAAAGATAGTATCATATTTTAATTGGATTTTGCTAATATTTTTTGTGATCCTCTATTGTGTATATCCTATAATAATATTTATACATTATCCACTTTATACAGTATAACATAATATTCAGTGAATTTTTAAAGTATGAAATAACTAAAGTTCATCTAAATGACATCTGCACTTTATTAAGGGTTGCCATTCAATATAAATCACTTAAGTGTGCACAATAATTTAAGTTAATTACCTACAATTGATGTTTGGGAATAAATTTCTCACTTCAGCCTTAACAAATGGCCCTCCACTTCATAAAAAATAAGATTTCTGCATCAAATTAAAGGTGTACAGTAAAAAGTATAGAACAAACCTAATGTCAGGTGTAGCTCCATTCAAAATCCAAGAAAGAAAACCTTAGACTCCATTGTTATAGAGAAAAGGACTTTTACTGAATTTGAAGTGGTAGCATCAGAAGAAATACAAGATTTGAGGCAAAAGGCACAAAAATTACATATATAAAGTTATCCCATGTCCCCACCCCCAATAGTTCAAACTGGCCATCCAATCTGAGATGTGTATAATGTCATGTGCGTGCATCTTCAGGTGGCGTTTCACACATCTGGTATGCCAAGAGATTTGACCTTGGCATAGAGAGATAAGAGGCTATATCTGCGCAGTAAGCAAGTAAGCATAGTCAAGAAAGTATCCCAACTTTTACAATTCACCAATTTCATCCTCCAGTACCCTTCCCCCTATGAGGCCCAATTACCTCCCCCCCCCACATTTCTATGGCAGCCAGAAAGAGAGAAGCAAAAGAAGGATTCTTGGAGGCTGACACCTTCTTTTTATATAGAAATGGAGATTATATATGTTTCCTCCCCATCATCCAAACCTATCATTAAGGAAACGATCACCTTTAAAAACTGATACTGCAGTAAATTATATGATAATTCTTTTCCTAATAAATGAAATGTGGGGTTGAATGGGCTATTTCAATATATTTGCATTTGTTATGCTACAAATTAAAAGTGATAGATAACTTCTAGTATTCTGTTATGATCCAAATTTCATGAGGGACAGTTATCCATTCTGAGGGTCCCAGTTGATTTCAGATTCTGTCAACTAACACAGGTTGCTTCTTTTCTCAGAAATCTATAGACTTTGCATTGCTTAGAGTGGAAAGTGAGATTATACTTACTGGCAGTGGAAAACTTTTTCTTTTCCCCTTTGATACTATTCCAGAACACCAACATAAGGAATTGGCAGAGGCCAGAGGATAACTAATGGAATTAGTTTCATTCCTGCATTTTAAATCACCTAGAAAAGCTCTGATCAAATGACACAGATTTGCATAAAATGCATGGATTATTATAAAGATATACATATAGAATTTTTTTTCCTTTTCAGCAGATGTGGGATTTTATTTGCCACTTTGCACCTCTTACCAACTGTTTCATGTCACTGGCAACCTTTCTTGTCTTCTTCTTTTTCTCCTAGAATTTCAGGATGAATTAGGCATACTAAATCTGAATATTTAGAAAGTCCCTCTAAATCCTGTATATAATGTCTTCCCCAAGCATTTCAATAACAAATCAAACTTGAAAAGTCGAGGTTGACCTTTAACCACTGTAGTGATTTAATGGTATTTGCAGAGGCATTTGTTTTGTTTTGTTTAGTCTGCCAGCAGTCACTTACAAACTTCTACCTTAGGAGCAAATAACAAAAGGGCAAATTTGTAAGAACTGTAAAAGAGTATCTAACATCTTTTTCTTTTCCTTTGTAATTACAGAGGATTGCGCTATTCACCAGTATAAGCTGCCATACACAATTACTTCTACAGAAGCTTTCAGAAACTCAAGCTTTAACTAGCACCCCTACCATTTTTGCTTTCATGTTTCCTCAGTTTGTGGCTGTTTACAGGAGGCTTCACTGTTACCAAAAGCACAATAAATGTCAGAGTCGGGGGTGTAGGTACCAATTGTGTTCTACCCTTATATGCTATTAAGGTGAGTAAACAGAATAACTGAGCCTTCTGCAATATACATTCTCGGTAAACATCATTGTAACATACATTCTCTGCAGGTCCCTTACAGCACATTATCCAAGATAATGGAATTTGACCCATTTTAATGACATCATACAATAGAGGCAAAGCTCCCAAATCTTTTACCGGCCATTCAGATTTCTTATATGCAAAATTACTTCTGCTTTTTGTTCCTACAAAGATTTACATCTATTCTCCAAGAGCCCTTGAAATGGTAACCCCAAGCCTTCTAACAATACCACACATATATTAGGATATAAATATAATCTGAAATGATGAATTTTAAGTAAACATTAAACAGCACCTTATTCTTTATTTGGTCTATATCTGCTGTGGAGAAACAAGCAATCATTCTTTTTTTTAAAAAATGTTTTTATTACATTTTTCAAAAATACAAATCTTATTTATATTTGTGACAATGTTTTGGCATCAACAAATACATATATCTTATATACCTTATTATATACATCAACAAATACCGATATCTTATATGTCTTGTTATATACATCAACAAATACATACATCTTATATACCTTATTACATACATATCTATGTTAACAATCTCTTAAGGTCTCTTATTTTATTTACAATAATCCATTCTTGCTAATCTTTATATCTATTTTTTAGCCACTCATACCATTTATCCCATATTGCGTAATATTCGGAATTCTTCTTGTCTTTCATTTCCATTGTGAGCTTATCCATTTCCACGCACTCCAATACTTTTTGTATGACTAGATCTTCTGAGGGGGTATTGGCTCCTTTCCATAATTGTGCAAAAGCTATTCTGGCTGCTGTCAAAATATGTAGTATAATATATTTAATCTTTTTAGGGTATTGGCCTGTAATTATTCCAAATAAAAAGAATTCCGGTTTAAGTTGAGTTTGGTGTTTGGTGATCTCTTGCAGCCAGTTCTTTATTTTTGCCCAATATTTCCTGGTCTTGGTGCATAAACACCACATGTGATAAAAGGTACCATCTTTCTGTCCATACTTCCAACACTTTGGGCTTGTGTTGGGATATATCTTAGCTAATCTTGCTGGGGCCATTTTATACAAATTTTATACAAATTTTCTTTGTAGGTCATAGAGGTTGTTAATTTGTAATTCCTAGTCCATAATTTCTCCCATTGATCTAGTTCAATATTGTATCCAAAGTTTCAAGCCCATGCTATCATGGAACCCTTTACAATTTCTTCTTCCATGTTAAATCCCAATATTTTCATGTTTTAGTTATAAATTTTTCCTCTGTTCCAACTAAAATTTTATCTAATTGTTGTTGTTCTTTGTCGAATACAAATTCCTCTAGGTCTTTTTTTATATCTATCCTGTATTTGTAAATATGGCCACCAATCAATTATAATTCCTTGTTCAACAAGCAATCATTCTTAGCAGGAGCCTTTCTGTTCCTTTTTTTAAAGAAACCTCTTTGCTGGTTATTAAAATAATGAATAAGAACAACAAGAAAGACCTGAAAATAAAAATAGAATTATTTAGACCAAATAAAGGTTGACGGTTTCTTTAGAACAATGAGTTGCATATTTTTGAAATGTGATTTGAGCATATCATGTATAGAAAAAAAATCAGTACATTTAGCAAGGTTGAGAGAAGTGAGAAAAGAGAGAGGGAGACACCAGATATACTGGATGGATGAATATGATTGTCTATTTATGTTGTCTATTTAAGACAACATGAGAAAGATACTTTGTCTAAATGGAAGTTAAATTATATGCATGGTTGTTCTGCTAGTTAAATACTTCTAGGCCAATCATTTAGTTTAAGTAAACTTATTGTAATGGAAAAAATATGCTAAACAAAATTAAAATGTATATTACTGTAATAAAAATTTCTGCAGCCATTATTTATAGGATTCTGGCACTCTGGCACCATGTGATACCGTATTTATGTGACATTCATAATTAATATGGAAAAATAGGTGAAGATATATAATAATGAACTTCCCTTATAATGAAAGAGACATACTTTAGCTAGCTACTAAGAATAAAATGAACAAAGACAAATAGGGCACCTATTTTCAAAGTATTATTCTGAACCCTTAAGTTTTTTTTTTAATGTGGTCTTCCAAATTATTTCAGAAAATTTGTGTCAGAGCAAATGTTTGTACAGTTTTTCTGAAGTTCTCAAGGGGAAAGGAGACATTTTGCCACAATTTCTTAAGGACAGGATTATGTCTTTACTTAAATAAAAGATGGGAAGCTGGGGAAACTGTTAGCACATGGCCTTGGAAACCTTGCTGCTAAATAAGTGCAACAGGAAGAAAGAAATTCCATCCATATCTCTAAGTTTACCTTCTGAGAAATTATGAGTGAATTTCTAAAACCAATCATTTCTCATCATATTGTATAAGAATTGTTATAAAGAAACCCCTAGGCTTTGTCTATTGCTGCTTGTTTCAGAATTTCTCGGCCCAGCAATTGTTGCATCCATACATTTTACCCAATGCAACTTGTCTTTTATCTGATTAATTCAGCCCTTCAAAGCCATCTGCTAATGGCTGTGAAGCTCTTGGTTAGCAAAAAAATAAAAAAGCACTGCACAATCTAAAACCATCCCTAGCTATTGGACCAGATGGAATATGTGCCTACTCCTTAAAAAAGCTATCCACCACCATAGAGGAATCTCTAAGCATAATCTTTGAAAAATCTTTCAGGACCAGCTCCTTGCCAAAACTACGGTCACAAGCCACAATCATCCCCATCTTCAAAAAGGGAGACCCCAGCCTAGTTGAAAATTACAGACCAATCTCCTTATGCTGCATCACCTTTAAAGTCATGGAATCAATTATTAACCAATCCATTATCCTCCACTTAGAGACAAACAACCTACTCTCTAATAAACAATTTGGTTTCAGAAAAAAACTATCCTGTAATCTGCAACTCTTACCCTGCAAAAACATATGGACTACACAACTCGATCAGGGCAAAGCAATAGATGCAATCTACATAGACTTCTGTAAAGCCTTTGATTCAGTGGTACACAACAAACTACTCCTAAAACTAAAATCTTATGGTATCTCTGGACACCTGCATAACTGGATAGAAGCATTCATGTCAAACAGACAACAAATGGTCCAAATTGGGAGCAAAATTGGGTCAAATTCTGTACCTGTCAACAGTGGTATCCCCCAAGGCAGTGTTTTAGGACCAACTCTCTTCATACTCTACATAAATGACCTCTGTGAGCAACTGTGTTCTCTTCGCTGATGATGTAAAGCTATTCAGCACCACAGACAATACTACTACCCTCCAAAAAGACCTTGGCTATGTATCAGAATGGTCAATCAAATGGCAACTTCAAATCTCAACAAATAAATGCTCTGTCTTACATATTGGCAAAAAAAAAATCAGAAAATAAAATAGAAGCTAAATAATCAAGACCTTGTTGAGGATCCAAACTTTGTCAAGGACCTTTGTCAAGGACTCATCTCAAATGATCTAACTGCGAGAGCCCACTGTAACTACATAGCCAAAAAGGCATTAAGAGTTGTTAACCTAATCCTAGGTAACTTCTTCTCTGGTAATATCACACTACTAACTAGAGCATACGAAATATTTGCTAGACCTGTACTTGAATACACATCATCAGTCTGGAACCCATATCATGTATCTGATATTAACACAATTGAAAAAGTCCAGAAATATTTCACAAGAAGAGTTCTCAGCTCCTCTACTCATTGCAGAATACCTTATGCCACCAGACTTGAAACTCTAGACCTAGAAAACCTAGAACTATGCTGCCTCCGGTCCGATCTAAATATAGTATATAAAATCATACATTGCAATGTCCTACCTGCAAATGAATATTTCAGCTTCAATCATAACAATACATGAGCACACAATAGATACAAACTCAAGGTTAACCACACCAAACTTCACTGCAGAAAATACGACTTCAGCAACAGAGTGGTCAATGTTTGGAACACTCTTCCTGACTCTGTGGTTTCTTCCCCAAACCCCAAAAACTTTAACCTTAGACTGTCTACTATTGAGCTCACTCCCTTCCTAAGAGTCCTGTAGGGGGCGTGCATAAGCCCACCAATCGTGCCTACCGTCCCTGTCCTATTGTTTTTTTATTTTTCTTATAAGTATCTATCTCATGTATTCAAAACTATATTTATTCTTATATCTGTATCTTGTAAGCGATTGACAAATCAAATAAATACTAAATACTAAAATACTAGCTCTTTGTTTTCTACTTGGCCCAGCTCAGTCATGATTCATCTATCATTTCTCATAATAGTAAGTGAGAAAGACCCTTGAAGACCTGGCCCAGAGATGCTACATTGGGAAAGGTCAGATACGAAGCAGCATAACCTGCAGCTGGATAGTGAGTAGGGCAAGAGAGTCAGAAGATATGCTCCCTAGTTTCTTGGCCTGTAAAGGAGATGAGAGGAGAATGTAGCTTTACAATAAAATAGAATTAGCTCATCTTCCACAAATTCTTTACCTTTACAAGAAGCTCTGGGATGGAATGGGCAGAGGATTGAAAAGTAGAAAATGACTTTTGTAAGATTTACTTCTACTCATTGTATCATCAGGGCTAAACACTATGACATTTTACCAGTGTGATGTGAAGGAGCCCATGCAGATAAAAAGAGAGAAATCCATCATAACATTTCCTCCTATCCCAATAGGAATGTCAATGATTTTAATGCTTCTGGAAAGAGGTGGTAAAATGAAATTGTCTTTTTCAATATGTTTTAAAAAACTTTTTCAATATGATACAATATCAACTGTTTATTGATTTAATTAGTTATTTTCATTTGGGATCTGAACTGATTCTGGGGAAACATATTAGGGTGCACATGGCTTCTATTGCAGATACCTGGCCCCCAACATATTTACTTATTCAGCCTCTCATTAATTGTAAATTAATAAATTAATTTATATATCTTCCATTTATCTCACCATAAACATTGACCAGTAATCACTGACTGACTGCGTTGCAAGTCATTTCTAAAGTATTTAAATATCTCTTTCAATGTTCTGATTCAAATAATAAATAAATGGATCATAGATAAAGCATTGTTCCATTGCAATAGTACTTTTTATGAAGAACATTTAGATTTAAGCTGGAGGTTGCACATCTTGAGCATAGTTTATAAATAGCCTGAAATTCCTTTTTAGCCATTTCGGCCTGATAAATCATGGGTGCAGAGGTGAACATAATAAATACTTTGAAGAGTTCTATATTGTTATATCTATAAATAAGTTCCTTCTGGGAGGTAAGGATGAGGTAGGAAAAATTGCAAACAACAAAAGCAGATTCTGAAGAGTTGACCTTAAGGTTGGCTTTCTGAACTCTTTCTGGTGTGCTAGTAATAGCCTCACGAACAGAAGCTCCCTTGTTTTCTTCAGTGTCACAAGATAAGGTATTTGTTCAAAGTAGAACTGAATACAAAATGGGAAAAACTTCCACATGCATACCTTTGTATGTTCAATGGAGTCCTATTGAGCTTTCTATCTTGGCCTGGATAAAGACAGCCCTGCTGAGTATCTTGAAAGATCACAATGCTGTTTTAAATGTCACCTTTATTTTAATTTTCCCAAGTTTGTATCATGTTCTCAGATTCTGAGAGCAGATGTTAGTATTGCTCTTCTGTGGAATGAAAACAAATAATGGCAGTTTCTAGCTACTAAAGCAATTTTGTTTATCTAATTAAAAAAAGAGAGCCAAAGTAACAAATTAAAATGATGGCTCCATTTTGGAAGGAGCAGACAGAAAAATATGTGAGGAAAGAAATCTCAAATAAAATTAAGTTTAACCAGGCATCATGCCATGAATTGGTTTATAGGTCCCAACCAACTCTTTGAAAAGCACCCAAAAGCTTATTGGAAACTAAGCAATTTCCATAGGAGATGTGTTACATAAGCATCCTTGTGTTAAGCATCCTTGTGTGTGCCCATAACTGCTTGGGCCATTGCATCTGGAATAATTGTAGCTTATGAATGTTCTGGAGTGGCAGTCCAATGTGAAACCCATTGCATTAGTCCATAGGCAAGAAGATAAATTGCACAGAGAAGAGAGTCCTGGTCAGATTATACTAGATGAAAAGGTTCATTGAATGCACCCAGTGGTGGGATTCTACCGGTTCTCACCAGTTCTAGTGAACCAGTAGTTCCGGTGAGCAGTTGGCCCCCATTTCCTGTCCTATATTTCCCTGTTTTTTTAGCTCAACTGATACACGTGGCACAGTGAATTGCTGCATGTCAGCCGTTTTACTCACCAGCATTGACACTAAAGGTAAGTTTTTAAGCTTAAAATGGGTGGTTTTTTTAAATGCTGCATGCACGTGCAAAGCGTGCACCAAACTGGTTGTTAAACCAGTTGCATCCTACCACTAGATGCACCCTAGGAATCTGGACAAAAGGCTCCCAGACCACAGCTGCTATTTGCTATTTGAGGAGGAGGTGCAAGTCCAAGAGTCCCCAAATTGCTGATTAGTTCTGCCCAAAGTAGCCTTACCCTTGCTTTTACATACTTGGAAGCAGAGATAGAAAATGCATGGCATTGAGAGAAGTGGAATACATAACCATTGGGTCTTATTAGGAACATCTCAATTCTTTCCCATTCAAATTCCTTGTCATCCTTTAGGCACTGGGATAAGACCTCAAGAACTTCACTTTGTCAGACTGGGGGCAAGATGTGCAACTGGATAACACCATCATATTGATGTTGCCTTTTGTCAGTGAATAACTGTAATGGTTCAATGTTGATATTAAATAAGAGGGTGTAAATGTTCAGCTTTCTGGCTCTCAAATATCAGAAATTCAGCTTCAGCTTCTTTTTCCC
Source organism: Notechis scutatus (assembly GCF_049901735.1). NCBI lineage: Eukaryota > Metazoa > Chordata > Lepidosauria > Squamata > Elapidae > Notechis > Notechis scutatus. The sequence continues at coordinate 168,328,419 of NC_142011.1, forward strand.
ATGAATACTAAGTGTAGTTAACTTGAGAAAAGGGAATCATCTCAGCATCTTGCTTCTTACTCCTAATCCCTGCAATTCATTCAGAAAGCTATCATAATTGAGGATGTGAAAGGGTGCTCAACATTCAAGGAGAACCAGGAAAGTTACACAGACAACTCCTGTCTTCTCAAAGATCAAACACAACCATTTCAATACTATAATTAACAAACACAACTATTTCAATACTATAATTTAGACTGAAACCTGATTCATATTTATGTGAACCACAGGAAAGAGTTATTGGCAACTTTGGGGTTAATTGTAATTAAAATGCTAATGATATTCAGTGATATGTCTTCCTTGTAAGTTCAGGGCCGGAGTTCAGGGCCCACAGAGGCTCTCTAAATTATAGGCTTTGGTATGGAAGAAAAAAAATGAAACTAAATATAGACAAGATAGAGTCATTGCTGATGCTCTGGTAACTTCAAATTTGTAATGAACTCTTATAATGAATTCTTAGTGAGACAATGCTTGCAGATAGTCCAGAAATTGCAGGTGGGCAGATATTGAGTGATACCCCTTTGAATTCTTTGAATCATTCTTGTATTGAAGCAGTTACCTTGTTTTTAAATGCTAGGCATGTGCCAAACCAAATGTTCCATAAACATAACATTCCAAATAATCTGTGAGCATCCATTCCTTTTCTAAACTATATTGATCTGGTTATTCTGCAAGTGATCCAGTTATTTTCCAGAAGTTATTCCTCTGAATGGTAAGCAGATTTTGGTGCTGTAACATTCAGAAGGAAATATAGTTCCACTATTGACAAAACAGCTGGATTATTATGGTCTGAAGGAGGAACAAAGTATTTCAGAATTGGAAATTTCTATTACTGGAATATTATGTTTTGCACATATTTCCAGATTTTCTTCCAAGACCAACTCAAGGCACAAATTAGTCACAAGATATTGTAATATTCCCCATTCGCTTATACTCCATCCAATACCCTCTAGAAATCATAGAAATTGAATTAAATAGCTCATATTATCTGGGCAATGTACAAATCAATTTAAATATATTTAAAACATAAAAAACAAAAAAACTATATAAACCATAATGAACAGGGATATTAATAATAAAATATATAGCATAAAAGTAACCATAAAGAAATATCAATAAGCACTAACATCTTATAAATATATAGGACAACAATTTTTAAAAAAGTTTTGCTTCCTGAAAAACTTTTGATGCTATGATAGACCCTTTCAAACTGAACACATAATTTCAGAATGATTGTGTCATGTAGGAATCCTGACAAATATTAAATTAACTTTTAATGACTATAATGTATTTAATTGAATAACCTTTCTTACATGCTGCATGAGCTCAATAGGACTAAAAGCATTTTGCTGCTGGTTTTCATTTGTTCTCACTGTTTGATGCATCTCGCTGCAGTTTCTAAGAATAGTTAGCCCACTGATGGATTCCAGTTGCCCTGGTATCATTTTTTTACCATAACAATGTTCCAGTGAAACATTTCACTATGTTTGTCACTATGATTTTTGAGAAAGAAGTCCAAGTGCAAATGCAGACAATGAATCTTCAGTGACATGTTGCACTTGATGGTCTTGTATGCTGTATGAAATTTGTGAACCAGCTGAATGTAGTTTACGGCTCTCAAGTTGCCAAGAAAATTCTAAACATCCTTGAATGCTTTCCAGGTGATTTTCTCTGGGCCCACTAACAGATCTTTGAATGGCTTGTCATAGATGAGCATCTGATCTGTGGACCAACAAATGTGTCTTTCTTAATCTCTTTCTTCCATTTTTGAATTACAGAAGTCATAAAAGGTTAAAAGTAAAAGCAAAAGCAGATATCTGCCTGCATTTAGAATTTGTTGCCTTTGAAGTTTCCTCATTAACAATTCACTGAAGATATGTTTTGCTTTGCACCAGCTTCAGTTATTTCTGCTATTTCATCAGTGCAGAAGTTGCAGGATCTGCTCTCAGCACTGGTAGCCAGGAATTCATGTACGTACTTCTTATAGGAATCTTGGCAAAACATTGAAGTATGGTTCTTATATAAATCAAATTGAAAAAAAAATCCAGTAAAGCAACTTTATAAATTCTTCTAGAGGGCATTAAGATTCATGTAGTAAAGCAAAGAGCTCTTTGGGAATAATGAAACAAATTAAAATCAGTCCAAATGCAATGACAGATGCTGTCCAGAAGCAAAGTAACAAATATTTTAAATTGAGATTCAGCTAGCAAATATGCAAACTATAATTTGTGGAGTAAATTGAGAGATAGCTGGAAGTGCCTACAGAAACATTTGCTTGGAAAAATTGAATTATGTCAGTTTGATAAACATGCTTCAGCCCAGTAGTTTTAAATTTGTAAATAAACTTTAAAATTATTGAAGTAGATTTCATAGAAATTTCTTTAAATCTCAAATAAACCCTTCTCCCCCAAAACATGCAATGTCTTGAAAGCCATAGAATGAATAGAAGATGGATATTAATGGCAAATTTCCTCTTCCAACATTAGAGTCCTCAAATCTAAGAATCTAAGAATGTTTTGCTCTACAAACAGTATCTCAGGAAACATAAGACTGCATAGTTTAAGATCTATCCCTCAGTGCTTATGTTCACTGGTAAGGTAACTTTCTTTCTTTCTTTCTTTCTTTCTTTCTTTCTTTCTTTCTTTCTTTCTTTCTTTCTTTCTTTCTTTCTTTCTTTCTTTCTTTCTTTCTTTAAAACAAGTTTTATTCAGTTTTCCACATTTTAACATCTCTTTTTAGAGAACAGCATGATTACAGGTTTCACATATACATACAAATATGACCATAATTACATATTCAATTTTTATATTCAATTTCTTATCTTAACGATGCTTTTGTACATTTTCTATTTTACTATATTATTCCAAATGCTTATCTCATTATTTAATTCACATATATTAACTTCATAATTATTATACTTCAGTACTTTTAACTGTCACATTTGTACCATCCTCTTAAGTTCTAATAATACTTCTTCTATAAATTGGTTTCCCCCCTAAAATATCAGTTTAAGTGCGCCACCTGTTACATATTCATTAATTATCTCCCCTTTAAAATCCCATTAAATTTTTAACATTTTATTACCCAAAACATTAAAATTAATAATCCCCTTTAAGACTACATAACATATATAAATCAGATTCTGCATGGTTCCCCCCTTTTAATTTCATAAAGTTTATCTACAATTTCAGAAAGAACAAAGAGACATATAAATCTACTCATTTAATCCTGAACCCTGATGTTAATTCCATTTCAGCTCTTCTCCTATATCATTCCATTTATCTCAGTATATTTCAATATATTTAATTAACATATTTTATTATGTATTACAATTATCTCTATACATAAAGGAAAAGAGCATTGACAAAAAATAACAATTCTATTTCCCATCTTGTCCATTTATATGTCCCCGTTTCACAACTACAAATTTATTTATGTTACTTCCTAGCACCTTGCAGAATCCCCTCTCCAAGTATCATTCAGCCATTATCTCTATGTCTAATTAAATAATTTTTCCCTATTTTATTTAGAATTCCCATATTTCTTGGTTCTCAAATCCTGTTTCTTTTCCCTTCCTTTCCCTAATATTTTCTATTTTATTCTTTCAATCCAGTTTATAACCCCCTCTTTATTTATAACTCCCTTCTGCCCTTCGAATTTCTGCTGACTCTTTTCCCCTTTTTTAATTTTCTGAATATTTCCCTCTTTATTCAATTTCCCAAATGGTAACTTTTTTTCAAGGCAAAATTGTTTTTTCCTCTGTCCATTCTTGCATGCATATAAGAAAATGTAATTGACACAGGTTTAGACACTTTGAAGAGTACAGTAGTACATAATCAGAAGGGGGTTCAGAAAGATAACTCTGACATGTTTTTGTATTGCTAGGCAATAATACTATTCAAGTGAGTTATAGAATTCAGTGAAGAAAGCTCACAGGTAGGTATAATACTTACAACTTATTCTAAAATGGGCTAAAATGTGTTTTTACTACAATGATGTGCTTTGGAGGCTAGATGCTCAAGTATTTCTGTGCATATTTTCTATTATTTCCTCCCCAAAGTGCTGAATTTACTTGTGTGACAAACATAAAGATATCCTTAGTGTTATTATTTGAGACTAGGTCTTTAGAATTTTTGAACAATGACATGTTAAAATAAGTTGCACAAGGGAGTATGCTTTTAGCTCCAAATAGTATGTTCTCCTGTTGACAGTATGTCTAAGAGGACTTCTTAAACCTCGACCGATTGTAAATGTGTGACAAATGAAAATGATTTATGACTGTAGTTGTGAGAATAGTTGCCTTCATAAAACTGCAAATTGGACCTCTGCTGCAGCAGACTGAATACTTGATTCTTTTAAACATAATCTTACCATACCTATGTTGAAACTAAGGCTGTAATATTTTCACAGTCATCTGATAAAACAATAACCATACCAAGAAGAAATCTCGATATTAGTTCCATCAGGCTAAAATAATTTTAGACTTGATTTTCCCCCCTCAGAAAGTACCTATTCTGTACAAACATACCATATGGTTAACAATTTGTGACCTAGAGCAGCTATTGAAAAATAAGTTCATGTTTTATTAGAGATAATAAAATCCCTTCTCTGGTTCTAACCCTGCTTCTGTACTACTAGTTATTAATATATCATTAAAGAAAAAAATAAACAATGAAAAAAACACTCCTAATTATTCCCAAGATTATAATTATATTTACAAACATAATGTAAGAAAGTTTTGTTGATTCAAAAATGTATTTATTTTTAATGAAAAAATGCATGGAGAATGATGGATATATATTTTACAAAAACTATAGGGGAAGGGAAGGAAACAGCCCTTTCATTCTGGTCTGTGGCTGAGGGTGGTGATTCTGTGATTTTATTTGTATAGGTTGAAGACTGTGTAAGGCTCGATTTCAGGGTTGTGTTTCACCTTGGGGGACTGGGGTGAGGGTGGGCACAACAAGCTCCATTTTCTCTGGCAGAAGATTGCAGGAGGCCATCGCAGCCAAAAACAGAGCCCTCCCGAGCTCCATTTTTGCTGGCAGAGGCACTGCAGGATGGTGCTTCGTTGTTTCCAAATTGGCACCGTGGGTCAGACCCCACGGGCCAGATCAAGCTTTCGGGCCTTGAGTTTGACACCCCTGGTATAAGGTGGATTTATCAAGTTCCTGCAATGGGGTTCCTATCTTTGCTTTTTCTTTAATGTATATTTCCACATACAGGAGTTAATCTATGGTGGCCAAAAAGAAATATATCATTCTGATAGCACATTTTCCATATAACAAATTTTATTAAAAAGCATGAGTTTATACTTTTTAAACTATATGCTCAGTTGCTAATGCAAAAGATACTGTTTTTGAGTGGGCATGCATGAATTAATTCTCTTTATGAAATGAATGGGGATGTAGTCTGTGGCAAAGGGATGCACTCCTTACATCCTTCAAACAGAGATAAATATTACTCCCTTCAACTATGCAGGTTTTTGTTTAGATCCAACTCATTTCAAGCTTTTCCTTGATTTAATTCACTTGCTGCTGTGTAGTCACTAGAAACTACCAAAATTCCTTTTATTTGTATTGAAAACTAATTTATGAACTGTATCATTCTCCCGTTGTTTGGAGGACTGAGATATATTACTTGTGTTTAAGTATTGTAGAGTGAGAAATATTGCACATGTCAAGCTTGATCAGTCATGCTACATTATGCCTGCCTTAACTGTCATAGCAGTAATGTCACAAGTTATCATGTTGCTACAGTAATTTACAGTAGGTCAGAGCTTTGTATGGTTTGATTAGCTGCTCGCTGTGAAGTTGGTAGCCACCTCCTCTGGCTTTAACCTGAACCAGAGTCTTTCTGAAGACAAAGTGATCTTGATGTGAATTACCTTCCACTCTGAAAGTCATTTGCTTAGAAAAGTGTATTGGATACTTTTCTGAACAGGAAATGCACGCAGATACATAATCTTAATTCCTATTTAAAACCTTCATGCCATTTTTTGAACTATTACCATCTGGCAGATGGTACAGAATAATAAAAACAAGGACAAATAGGCTGAAAAACAGCTTCTATCCCAGGGCAGTAGCTCTTTTGAATTCTGCTGTATGGTGCAGTATTGGTGCAGTGTCGGGGGTTTTTGGTTCAACGTGTGGAGAGTGAAGGATGTGTGTTTGTGTTTATTTTCATGGTCATGGTCATGATGTGCACTGAAGATGGTGTTTGATTTCATTGTACTAGGTGCAATGACAATAAAGTAAAGTAAAGTAAACTAAACTAAGGAGGAGGAGGAAGATTTTTATTTACTTTGTTAATAGAGTTGAAATAAGAAAATGATAATAGAAACTGATTATGAAATAACATTTTTAATATTAAGAATGTTAAAAAATGATGTATTAATAATGCTTTTAAATTATTTGACCAATTCTGTTGAGATATTTATAAATTAAATGGTGTAGTTGCAACTTTCTTTCAGAAAACATTCTATCACTGACAAATGGCACAATAGGATCAGATTAAACTTGTTTTGTAAGTTACCTTACAAAAGGTAACAGTTTTTTTCACCAGGCCAGGCATGCAGAATGAGATCGTATTAGCTACAGAATATTTTTTTTTAATTTAGCTGTGCTATTTTTCTATTTCTGAAAGTTAGATAAGTTAGCCATAATAATTTCAAATTAACAGTGAAGTCAGTTGAATATTTCAGAAATGGCACTTAGGAAAAAAGTTTTATTGTAAGCAAACAGAAAGAACTAATTTTTAAAGTATGGTATTGTGGCATTTTCCCACTTCTGATATAAGGAATGATGTAATATCTAATAGAGATCCTGAAAAGTAGGGTCAATAACAACATTTTGCTACTTTACATCAGTATAAGACTTTCATATAGCTTCTAAGATGGGAACAAAGTATACTTTCTATAATTATACTGCACATTACATGGAAAGTTAGAGCATAATGAAAAGATTCCGATATATGAGTCACTTCAGTATTTCTGAAAAGCAGATAAGTCACTTCAACTTATTTCTGAAAAGCAGAATATGAGGTCCTGCTAAATCTTGAAATGTTCCTTTGTATAGAATTATCTGTTGAAATCAATGTACAATGATTCTATCTTTGGTGAAGGTGTTTAGTGCAGCAAGTAGATGAATAGATTTTCTCTATTATCAACATAAATAACTAGATAAGTTATTGAGTAATGTTCGCAAGGATTTTGTGCTCCTGTGTGGATTATTTTAAATTAAATTGCTGAGTGTTTATAATCAAGTAAACATCTATAATCTGCCCCTGCGATTGCTTTCCTTTCTCAGGCCGCTATGCCAATGCACTGAAAATAATAACTCTGGGTCCAAAGAAAAAGCTAGAAAATGAACTTACTGGAATGGTGGGACTAAACCAGTTATTAGTTCTGAATGTTCTTTGTCCTCATAATCAGGGATCAATGAATAAGAGGGAGTGGGGAATCAGGTTGGCATGTGAGGAAAAACACACAGGAATGAGCAACTCTGGCAGCACTCGCGGCTTTCCTTCAAATGCAGAATAGTTTGTAGCCTATACCATGGCTCTGTTTTCTTATTAAAATGCATGAGATTCAAGCCATGTGAAAACTGCAGGTTCAGTTAGGGCTGCAACAGTTGTTTTAATAGGCCTCTGTGAGACTGCTGATATTTGCTTTTGATTCAGAGCTTTGGAAGAGCCTGCAGAAGAGTCTGTCAAAGGGTGCACAGCAGAGCAAAGGAAAACAAAGTCATTTATTTCCACTTTTCAAAGCAAGAGAGCTTCACAAAACAGGTTCAGAACATGCTTTGCTTAAACATTCTTTGAAGAGAAGTTTTTCCTCAAAGATTTACATATCCCTACCTATTAATTCTAAATGTGAATCAACGAAGTTCATTAATCCAAAACAGGCATGCGTAAGTAATATTAACATTGTTTTATAACAATATGCCTAAAAACAAAGTATGTATTGTGGCATATAGGACAAAGAGGGTTTTTCATAATATTTGCTTTGCCTTAAGAGTTAATGCTGAATTTTCTTATGTCTGTTTCCTATTGTGAACTATGCTAATTTTAATTGCCAACATCTAACATTCATGATAGTCCACTCTTCTATGAGACTGATTAGTTAGTGTACAAAGATTTCTCAAGAAAATTGTTTTTTTCTCACTGAGCTTCCCTAAAGCGACACCCTTTACAGCTCCTAATTTACATGGTAATAAGTTGCAGAGAAGAAAAAACATAAAGGCCATTCTATGCAGTCACAATTGCAAAAGCTAATTGAATAGACTCATTATACTGGCATTTAGGTCCTCAGCAGATATATTGTGTGATTTTTGTGTTGTACCCAACATTATAAGAAGCATGTCCCCAAACAAAACTACTAATAGTTTTCTCCAAGCAAGCTAGTAGAAGGTCTGCTTTGGTATGGAGAAGGAATGCCTTGTGTCCAGTGGTGGGATTCAAATTTTTTTACTACTGGTTCTGTGGGCGTGGCTTGGTGAGTGTGGCGTGGCTTGCTGGGCATGGCAGAGGAAGCATACTGTAAAATCTCCATTCCCACTGCACTCCTGGGAAAAGGTTACTGCAAAGTCCTATTCTCTCCACACCCCACTAACCTGCTTTCCAGCTCCATTCTTCTGTGTTGGGCAACAAAAGAAGACCCAGCCAATTAGCTGGGACTCGGGAGGCAGAGAATAGATGGGGATGGGACCAGTCAGAGGTGGTATTTATCAGTTCTCCGAACTACTCAAAATTTCTGCTACCAGTTCTCCACAAACAGAGGTGGTATTCAGGAGGTTCTGATCAGTTCTGGAGAACCAGTAGTGGAAATTTTGAGTAGTTCAGAGAACTGGCAAATAACACCTCTGACTGGAGATTTTACAGTATCCTTCCCCTGCCACACCCACCAAGTCACACCCACAGAACCGGTAGTAAAAAAATTGAATCCCACCACTGTCCAGAACTGGTCAGAACCTGCTGAATACCACCTCTGCTTGTGTCTCTTTCCCTTGTTCTATATCAGGGATATCTAACTCAAGGCCCGGGGCCTGATCCAGCCCACAGGGTGCTTAGATCTGTCCCATGGGGCAGCCCTGGAAACAGCAAAGAATGGGCCTACGGTGCCTCTGCCAGCAAAAATGGAGCTTGGGAGGGCCATGTGTGGCCCTCCCAAGCTCTGTTTTAGGCTGTGGCAGCCTCCTGCAATCATTTGCCAGAGAAAACGGAGCTTGGGACGGCTGCCACAGGCAACCCCAACATGAGTGATGTTGAGTTGGCCATGTCCATCCTGGTCACTCCCATCACTTGAAACTGGCTGGCAAACCGTACTCAACGTGTAGTCCTTAATGGGTCTATGTCTACATGGAGGGAAGTAAGCAGTGGGGTGCCACAAGGTTCCGTCTTAGGCTCAGTACCCTTCAATATCTTCATTAACGACTTAGATGAGGGAATAGAAGGGGAACTTACCAAATTTGCAGATGATACTAAGTTGGCAGGAATAGCTAGCACCCAAGAAGATAGGCTCAAGATCCAGATGGATTGTGACAGACTAGAACACTGGGCCATATCTAACAAAATGAAATTCAATGTAGAGAAAAGTAAAATCCTACACTTAGGCAAGAAAAACCAAAAGTACACATATAGACTGGGTGAAACCAGGCTCAATAGCAGTAACTGTGAGAGGGATCTTGGAGTCCTAGTGGACAACCAGCTAAATATGAGCCAGCAGTGTGCAGCAGCCACTAAAAAAGCTAATGCAATCCTAAATTGTATTAACAGAGGGATACAATCAAGATCAAGGGGAGTACTAATATTACTCTATAAAGCCTTTAGTATTTTTAGTATTTATTTGATTTGTCAATTGCTTACAAGATACAGGTATAAGAATAAATATAGTTTTGAATACATGAGATAATGTCATGCCCCTGGTGGAGACTGACTCTGAGGAAAAGGAGGAACAGCCAACAGGGAGTGGGAGTGTGGCTCCAGAGGTGGTGGAGGCTGGGGAAGGGCAGAGGCCGGCTGAGCAGTCAGAAGAGGATCCAGGCCCATCCCCTATCCATCCTATGTCACGCAGGGAGGAGAGGATCAGAGAAAAGCAAGGTCTACTCAAGAGGTGATTACCATGATCCTCCTCGTGGCTTGCAGGTGGGAGCTATGTATATAAGTTTGCAACTGCGCAGATAGAATTTGCAGGAGTCAATTTTAGTGTTCACCTTGAAAGAGGTTTATCTGTGCTGGCGTTCTTCCCATGGGCTCTCCTCAATTATTTTCCTGGAGTTTATGATTAGTTATCTTGGCTTGCTTCGGAACTCTCATCAATGCGGTTCGTTTTGGTTTTCTGTTTGCCTCATTATTTGCTTTTGTGACTTTAAACTGTGCCAAATAAAATAGTGAAATTAAGTTGAAGGCTTGACCAGTCTTTCATATATGTTTTGGGTTTTGGGTTATTTTGAGACACTATGGGTCATCACATTTTGACTCCTGCTACCCCCTTCAACTTATTTTTGCTTTTTGTGGAGTGACCATGGATCAGTCTAGAGCAGAGATTGCCCAGTTAACTCAGCAAGTGACTCTTTTGACTGCAGAGGTGGCACAAATGCAAGCTGCCCAGCCACGCTGAAAATGCCCAGTGGCAGTGCCAGATATATTTGATGGTTTGCTGGCCCAATTTCCAGCATTTTTGGGCAGTGCCAGCTTTACATGAGCCTTCGGCCTGAGGACTTTCCCACTGACCGGGATAAGGTGGGGTTTTTGATTAGTTTGTTGTCAGGCTCTGCAGCACGTTGGGTGACGCTTCTGCTGACCCAGCCCAACCAGGTGTTGGACAATTACGCTGAGTTTTGCCATCAGTTTCAGGCCATGTTTGAGGACCCTGTTCGAAGCCAAACAGCAAACACATGTTTGAGAGAGTTGAAGCAGGGGTGTGACTCACTCATGGATTATATTGCTAGTTTTCAGGTGGTTGCTCAGGATGTACAATGGAATGAAGCAGCACTATTAGACCAGTTCCAGGAGAGTTTGTTGTCGGAGCTTCTGGATGAGTTGGCACGCACTGAATGCACTCACAACCTTCAGAATCTCATGCATTTGTGTCTTCGTATCGATGCTAGACTTCAGCAGCAATGGGTGCGACGACAGACAGAGACTGTATCTGTTTCGAGCAAGATGGCGCCCTTGGTGGAAGTGCCTTTGGAGGAACCCATGCAGTTGGGGGCTGACCGTCCTCGGCTGACTCAAGTAGAAAAAAATAGACATTGTCGTGGTGGTTTATGCCTCTATTATGGCAATTGAGGCCATTTTGCAGCCAAGTGTCCTGTTAAGACATCCACAGCAGCGATACCTGTGGTGGTGGGAAAGAAGCATCGCTCAGCCTATGGGGGTCTGCAGGTCGGGGTGTAAAGTCCATAGGCCCGCCATCTTCACCAACCTTGCCACCCTCGTCAACTTTGACACCTTCGACATCTCCACCACAGTTGCTATTGGTGAAGCATCTTGTGCTGCCAGCAAGTGTGTTCGTGCCTGATGTGGGAGCGGTGGAGATCCCAGCTTTGGTCGACTCAGGGGCCACAGCCAATTTCATGGATGCTCATTTTGTCAAGCAGTGGTTCATTCCTCAGCAACAGGTATACCCACCAGTAATGGTGGAGATGATTGATGGTCGACTCCTTCGTTCGGGACCTGTGGTTCTGCAACCAAACCCCTTTGCATGCGTATTAGGCAGCATGTGGAGGAAACCATGTTTTACGTTGCCGCAGTGCCTCATTTTCTGGTGGTGCTGGGTTTGGAGTGGTTACAGGCCCATGATCCACAGATTGTCTGGTCATCTGGAGCTGTGCAGTTCCTTGATAGGAAGTGTGCCAACCATTGCTTGTGCTCCTGTGCAGGGAGTGTGGCTACTCCTGTGGACCTGGATCTACCTGCGGAGTTGGTGGACTTTGCTGATGTGTTTGGGGAGAAGGAGATGGATCAGTTGCCTCTGCATCGGGCATATGACTGTCCAATTGACTTGTTGCCCGATGGAAAATTGCCGGTGGATCGGATATATTCCCTGTCGGAACTGGAGTTGGCCGCGTTGCGGGATTTTATTGACAAGAACCTCCGGAAAGGGTTTATCTGGCCTTCTACCTCCCCATTGGCTGCACCTATGCTTTTTGTGAAAAAGAAATCAGGGGAGCTACGTTTGTGTTGTGATTACCGCAAGTTAAATGCAGTCACAGTGAGGAATCAGTACCCGCTTCCCCTCATCCCTGAACTGATTGAGCGGCTTCGTCAAGCTAAAATCTTTACGAAGTTGGACTTGCATGGGGCCTACAATCTGGTTCGCATTCGTGCAGGGGACGAGTGGAAAACAGCTTTCCAGACAAGGTACGGGCATTTTGAGTATACCATGATGCCTTTTGGATTAACCAATGCCCCAGCTGTGTTCATGCATTTCATGCACAATGTTTTCCGTGATTTGTTGGATCAATTCATGGTCATTTATTTAGATGACATTTTGATTTACTCAGACTCCCTGCAGGAACATTGGCAGCATGTGCGGCTGGTGTTGCAACGTTTGTGTGATAACCACCTGTTTGCTAAACGGGAGAAGTGTCAGTTTGCACAAACCACAATTGACTTCCTGGGACATCGTATTTCACCTACTGGGGTGGAAATGGACCCGGAAAAAATTCAATCGTTGCAAGAGTGGGAACCTCCACAGCAGGTTAAGGATGTGAAACGACTGTTGGGGTTTGCGAACTACTACCGCACATTTATTCTCCGCTTTGCTGCCTTGACTGCCCCCCTTTCTAATCTGCTCAAGAAGGGGGAGAAATTCCATTGGGGTGCTGAGGAGCAGGCAGCTTTTGAGGCGTTGAAAGTTGCCTTTGCTTCTGAGCCTATCCTCAAACACCCTGAGCCAGGCCAGCCATTTGTGGTGGGAACAGATGCCTCCAATGTGGCTGTTGGTGCAGTGCTCCTCCAAGCCTATGCTCCCGCAGGCATCTTGTTCCCATGCACTTATTATTCCCGGAAGTTGTTGGCTCTAGAGCACAACTATACGATTTGGGACAAGGAGCTATTGGCGGTTAAGGTCGCTTTTGAGACATGGCGGCACCACCTGGAGGGGACTCATCACCAAATTGAGGTTCAGACAGATCATCGCAATTTGGAACACTTACATACAGATCGGACATTGAATCAGCATCAGGTGAGATGGTCCTTATTCTTTGCTCGATTTGATTTCTGGGTGACCTATGTTCCAAGTGGAGGGAATCAACATGCTGATGCCCTATCTCGGAAGCCCGAGTATACCCGAAGGGAGGATAAAATCTTGCCCCGGACGGTGATTCCGTTTGAGCGATTTGCATCCACCAAGGAACCTGTGGACCTTCGAGTGAGAATTCAGAAGGTGCAGCGGTAGGACCCATTTGTGGCAGCTCGACGTTGAGAATTGGATGAGAATGGGAGACAAGAGACTCCTTGGGCATATATTGGGGACTTGTTGGGGTTCCGTGATCACATTTATGTGCCTGGAGGTCCTCTTCGTGGCCTTATCCTATGTCAATGTCATGATAGTCCAGCAGCAGGACACTTTGAGGCGTTCAAAACACTGCACCTCATCTCTAGGACGTTTTGGTGGGCGAGACTTAAACATGATGTGTCAGGATATGTGGCATCCTGTGGGATCTGTCTCAAAGCCAAGTATGCTCCTGGTGCACCCCCTGGTCTTTTGCAGCCCGTGCCCACACCAGAATGACCGTGGGGGGCAGTTTCATTGGATTTCATTGTTGAGTTACCACCATCGAATGGTGCCACAACCCTTTTGGTGGTGGTGGATATGTTGACTAAAATGGCCCACTTTATTCTATGTGCCGGTCTTCCATCAGCCAAGATAACGGCTCAATTGTTTATCTCCCATGTTTTTCAGTTGCATGGGTTACCAGATCGCATGGTATCAGATCGGGAGGTTCAATTTATGGCATGCTTCTGGCAGATCCTACTCGCGAAACTGCAGGTTCAGGCATGTCTGTGTTGTCTGCTCATCACCCCGAAACTGATGGGGGGACACAGAGAGTGAATGCTATTTTGGAACAGTACCTCCGCTGTTTCAGCAATACTCAACAAGACAATTGGGTGGAAGTGCTGCCGGTGGCAGAATTCGCTTATAACAATGCTCAACATGCATCCACCCATGTGTCCCCTTTCTTTGCTAACTATGGGTTTCATCCATGACTTTTCCCTTTAACCCTGTCTGATTCCCCAGTTCCGGCAGTAAATACATTTTTGCAGGAGTTAAAAGCCGTGCCCCACATGGTCTGCGATCAACTAGAGAGAACCAAGGAAGACTATAAATGGTTTGCAGACCGACATCATCGTGATGTTCCACCTTTAGTGGTTGGCGATCAGGTTTGGCTCTCTACTCGATATTTACCAACGATGTGACCATCAAAAAAGCTCGATTACCATTACTTGGGACCTTTTCCGGTTGAGGCGGTGATCAATCCTGTGGCTTATCGTCTCTCCCTGCCATGGACCATGCATATCCATCCTGTTTTTCATCGTTCCCTGTTAGTCCCTGCCTCGGCCGACAGTCTGCATCGACTGGCTCCATCACTGCTGGCCCCAGTAGCCCCTCTGGGAGAGGGGGAGTACAAAGTGGATAGCATCCAAGATTCACGCCAGTTGCAGGGCCGATTTCAGTATTTGGAGGCATGGAAAGGTTATGGACCAGAGGACTGTACCTGGGTTGATGCCACTGATGTTCATGCTCCTCGTTTGGTCCAGGACTTTCATGCTCGGTTTCCTCAATGTCCTCGTCTGCCTGGTCCCCGGGGAGGGGGCCCTGCCGGGGGGATAGTGTCATGCCCCTGGTGGAGACTGACTCTGAGGAAAAGGAGGAACAGCCAACAGGGAGTGGGAGTGTGGCTCCAGAGGTGGTGGAGGAGGCTGGGCAAGGGCAGAGGCTGGCTGAGCAGTCAGAAGAGGATCCAGGCCCATCCCCTATCCATCCTGGGTCGTGCAGGGAGGAGGGGATCAGGGAAAAGCGAGCTCTACTCAAGAGGAGATTACCATGATCCTCCTCATGGCTTGCAGGTGGGAGCTATGTATATAAGTTTGCAACTGCGCAGTTAGAATTTGCAGGAGTCAATTTTAGTGTTCAGTTTGAAAGAGGTTTATCTGTGCTGGCATTCTTCCCATGGACTCTCCTCAATTATTTTCCTGGAGTTTATGATTAGTTATCTTGGCTTGCTTCAGAAATCTCATCAATGCGGTTCATTTTGGTTTTCTGTTTGCCTCATTAGTTACTTTTGTGACTTTAAACTGTCCCAAATAAAACAGTGAAATTAAGTTGAAGGCCTTACCGGACTTTAATATATGTTTTGGGTTTTGGGTTATTTTGAGAGATTATGGGTCATCACAGATAGATACTTGTAAGAAAAATAAAAAACAATAGGACAGGGACGGTAGGCACGATTGGTGCGCTTATGCACGCCCCCTACAGGCCTCTTAGGAAGGGGGTGAGGTTAATAGTAGACAGTCTAAGGTTAAAGTTTTGGGGGTTTGGGGAAGAAACCACAGAGTCAGGGAGAGTATTCCAAACATTGACCACTCGGTTGCTGAAGTCGTATTTTCTGCAGTCAAGTTTGGTGCGGTTCACGTTGAGTTTGTATCTATTGTGTGCTCTTTTATTGTTGTGATTGAAGCTGAAGTATTCATTTGCAGGTAGGACATTGCAATGTATGATTTTATATACTATATTTAGATCGGATCGGAGGTGGCATAGTTCTAGGTTTTCTAGGTCTAGAGTTTCAAGTCTAGTGGCATAAGATATTCTACAATGAGTAGAGGAGTGGAGATATTTCTGGACTTTTTCAATTGTGTTAATATCAGATACATGATATGGGTTCCAGGCTGATGAGCTGTATTCAAGTATAGGTCTAGCAAATGTTTTGTATGCTCTAGTTAGTAGTGTGATATTACCAGAGAAGAAGCTACGTAGGTTTAGATTAACAACACTTAATGCCTTTTTGGCTATATAGTTACAGTGGCTCTAGCACTTAGATCATTTGAGATTAGTACATCCAGTTTTGTTCACCACATAAAAAAGATGTTGAGACTGTAGAAAAAGTACAGAGAAGAGCAACCAGGATGATTAGGGGACTGAAGGCTAAAACATACAATGAACGGTTGCAGGAACTGGGCTTGGCTAGTCTATTAAAGAGAAGGACCAGGGGAGACATGATGGCAGTCTTCCAATATTTGTGGGGCTGCCACAGAGAGGAGGGAGTCAAACTTTTTTCTAAAGCACCTGTAGGCCAGACAAGGAATAATGGATGGAAACTGAACAAGGAGAGATTTAACCTGGAAATAAGGAGAAACTTTCTGACAATGAGAACAATCAACCAATGGAACAGCTTGCCCTCGGAAGTTGTGGGAGCGCCATCACTTGAAACTTTCAAGAAGATAATTTGACTGCCATTTGTCAGAAATGGTCTGCCGCTTGGGCAGGTTGGACTAGATGACCTACAAGGTCCCTTCCAACTCTGATTATCTGTTATCTGTTATTTATTTTCAGATAGAAAACTAACATTAGGTTTGAGAAAAAACACTTTAAAATGAGTCATGCCGGATGGGCATTTTTAGAAACTCTTTTTAATATGAAAACTGCCTACTTTGCACTACATTACATGATGTGGTGGTATGTCAACTGGGGGAAGAGTGTCAAAACATCAAACTTGCAAAGTGGGAAGCCATGTAGCTACAATGCTAACACTTATTTTTTACAGTAAGTGCTAAACTATAGCCTGACTTTATAGAAATTCAACACTAAAGATTGCATTATCTGGACTTCATGTTTTCTATCCTGAAGACTCAGGTAAGCATTATGCACCCTGCAGCATAGCCAATGGGTTAAGTCAAGCCCCAAACTTAGCACACGAGTGAAGTCAATGGAAATAAAACACATTAAAAGCCCAAACAAAGAAGAATCAAAAGCCCCCAGTTGGGGTTTAAAAGTTAATGCCAATTAGGAAAAAAATAGTACATTATTTATTATCTAAAATATTTTTAATATTAGTAAAATACTCACAGTTACCTAAGACAGGTAGTTCTCAACCACAAAATGAGCCCAAAATGTATGTTGCTAACTGAAAAATTTGTTAAGGGAGTTTTGCCCCATTTTACAACTTTTCTTGCTGACTTTTCTTGTTAAGTGAATCACGGCAGTTGTTATATTAGTAACCTGGTTGTTAAGTGAATCTGGCTTCCCCATTGACTTTGCTTGTCAGAAGGTCACAAAAGTTGTTCACTCAGGGAAACTGCAACCATCGTAAATATGAGCCAGTTACCAAGCGTCTGAATGTAAATTATATGACCACGGGGAATGCTGCGATGTTCGTAAGTGAAAAAATGGTCATAAGCCACTTTTTTCAGTGCCGTTGTAAGTTTGAATGGTCACTAAGTGAACAATTGTAAGTCGAGGACTACCTGAATTAGCACGAACTTTAACCTTTCTGTCCAGTTATTCTTTCCCGCTTCACAGCATGGTCTTGTTTTTACTGCTTCCATTTTCTATAAAGAGCAGGCAACTCTGGGCAATCAGCACCCTTGAATTTTGCCTCATCATAATAACCAGTTAGAAGAAGAGAACAATTTGAAATAAACACAGCCAAAGGGGTTGCTGATAAGGAGAAAACTACTTTAAATGTATAGATTGCCATGCAGCTTATTTTGAATAAACCAAACCCATCCTGAAATTACAGGTCCATACTTTGGGATCCTAGTTGTTACTGGACTTACTTATGGCAATTGTGAGGTGAGGAGTGTACAGATAGTCCTTGACTTACAACCAAACTGAGCCTAACATTTTTATTGTGAAGTTATGTGAATTTTGCTTCATTTTATGATCTTCCTTGCCACATTTGTTAAGTGAATCACTGCAGTTATTAAATTAGTAACATGGTTGTTAAGTGAGTTTGGCTTCTCCAAAGCCAAAAGGTGATCACAGGACCCACGACACTGCAACTGTCATAAATATGAGAAGTTGCCAAGTGTCTGAATTTTGATCACATGACCATGGGGATGTCGCAATGGTTGTTAAGTGTGAAAAATGGTCATAAGCCTCTTTTTTCAGTGCTGTTGTAACTTTGAATGGTCATTAAATGAATTGTTGCAAGTCAAAGACTATCTGTGTTTGCATAAGTACAGCTAGCATGAAACACTCTTGAGGCAAATGGATTTTGTGACATGTCTTAGTTATATTACTGCAGCACATAGGTGACTTTGGAAAAATAAACTACCTTGAATATGCAATACGGAATGTGGCAGCCAGCAATATAAAGCTAGCAGTATAAAGATCTCAGGATACTTTTTATATTGAAAGATTTGCACAGGCTCTGAATTACATTCTGGGCATGTTTATATGCTGGTGCCAACTTTTAGAGCTCTAAATGATGTAGAGCCAAATTAGTGCTGTACATGAAAGAAAGCTTGTGTTTTGCTTTCACCATTTGAAGGAGACGCTGGAATCTGGCATCCTTTACTATGCTGAATTATCCAAAGTTATCATTAATGCAATAGCAGGCTTTATGTCTAATACCTTTGGGTCATCCTGCTATTTGCTGCCTGATGATTGCTTGAACTACAGCAGAGACATCTTGCTCCATCTGAAAAGTATCTTGCTAACAGTTTGCAACATTGACTGCCAGAGATGGTATATCTGTACAAGTGCTTAAGTTTATTCTTTCTTTGATGTTGCTTACCATGGGTTACAGAGATTCCAGACAGTGCTCCAGAGCATTCTGCCCTTGGACCCACAGCCTACTTTGGTGGTTGTGGACTATTGTTTACTGCCTAGATTATCTTCACCCCATGCCATATGTTCATGTTGAACTCTGCCACCAAAACAAGGCTACTATTGCACAGGAAAGGTCTGACTGCCTGTAGTTTCAATACTGCCTCCTCTTCTATAGAATGTCCTTAGCTTCAGCCACCAGAGTGCCAATGGGGAGAGAGCATCATTGTTACTCAGATGGAATAGGCATGATTTCAGATCAAGACTCCTGGCAACAGTCATTCTTCCTGTTCTTTAACTAAGACATTGCATTTCCTCTGCTATGTCTCCCAGCTATGGCTTGTTCAATGGTATATAGCTTTGCGAATGTACCTGTTTTAGTCTAAACTGAGGACGGAGCCTAGAGGAAAGAAGAAAGAAAGTTAAATGCAAACCTCTTTTACAATTAATAAAAAAGGATCTTACTTCCTGTGTGCACATGCACGCACGTTCAAAAAGTAATTGAAATGATTAATTTATCCAAATAAGCGATCTGTTTAGGGGCTAGGTGTGTGAGAAACATATTGGAAATGTTTAGAAAATGTTTACAAAAGAGTGCTGATTTGAAGAGCAAGGGAATCAGAGTGTGCAATCCCTTTTTCTTTTTCTATATAATTAAAACTACAATTAGTTCTACATGAATTTAAAAGTGACTTTCCTTTTCCTTCCTTCCTTCCTTCCTTCCTTCCTTCCTTCCTTCCTTCCTTCCTTCCTTCCTTCCTTCCTTCCTTCCATCCATCCATCCATCCATCCATCCATTTATTTACCACATTTTATGAGTTTTAAAAGATTACTGTATTTTAATTATTGGTTTTCATTTTACTTGAATTAATTTTATGGTCATATTTCATATTTTGCATGTTGCCTTGAGGCCTTATAAATTAGATTTCTAGTTTCTCATAACTAGAAAGACAGAATATGAAATGAGTTACTAATATTAAAAGTAAGATAATTAAGATCAAGAATATTATCCTCTGCAATTATAACTGTCCAGTTTTACTGTAGTTGGTGTTCTCCACTGTCCATCACTGCAGTCTGAAATTTGGGCCCTGCCCTGCAACCATCCTATTCAGAGAATGTCACCCAGATTTTATGGGGCATTTCTTCAAATGTCTAAAGAACAGCAATAAATCTTTTAGACCCTGGAATATTTCATACAGTTTAATTTTATCAATATTTAATATTTATATTACATTTTTTGCCCAGTTTATCTTTCTCATCTTGGCTAACAATGCATTTTTACTCATTTTTATTTGAAATAAAGCCAGTTCAGGACAGATATTTGGCATTGACTCTGTGCTCTATTGTCCACAAAAATCACAAATTCGATTAAGTGTATACGACTAGATATCATCTCTACACTTGACTTCCTCCATTATTTATCAATCTGCATAGAATAAGTTACTATACTTGCCTGTTGTCCATGGAACTTTATTCAAATGGAGAACCCTAAAATCCCCTGAAATCTTACTTATCCTGACTTTTTAAGCTGCTGTTTCTATTTTGTGGATTGTTTCTAATCTACTTTTATTTCTTTAATATGCCTTTCAATGCTTGCTTTCTTTTGCCTGCATTTTTTCTTGTAACTGGAAATGTTATACTTCCTTGGTTAAAGTACAGTGACAAGATTTTTTCCAATGCTGCCCCTTCATTGAGGCTATTTAATATATTCTCAGATAGCCTTTTTAGCTTTCAGTGAACAAATATTCCTTTTTTATTTTGAGCTTTGATGCATTCAATGGATCATTCATCTTCAGATGAATGCATTTAACCCTACTGTGGACACTTGATTACCATTTAAAGCACCATTTAGCAATGATTGTTCAATAATACATTTTCCCCAGCTTCTTTATGTGCTTTTTCATGCCAATAATAAATCACCCACGCATTTGCAAGGTTTTGATATATCAAATTAAAGTGCAACATTGAAAAAAAATATCTGGAAGGCCTGAGCAATTTATACTTTTCAAACAGAATAGCTTTGATAGTGCAGGCTCATTTTTATATTTATTTATATTATTATAACATTCACATTGTATCATATCATAAACACCCAGCATTCTAAAATTGAGCTCAAAAGACATTTTATTTTGCACATATTCTTAAGAGCATTAGAAAACTTCCTTTTCCATATTTTTCAGTCATTGCCAAAAAATAAGATTTACATGCTCAAGAAAAATTGTTGTCAGCATTTATTAATGCATCTACAAAACAGATTAAACAGAGTACAAATGGCCTTTCACAATCTTGACTAAAATTAGGGAATAGAGAAATGTTTTTTCCTGTTACTGTTTTTTTCGGGGAATAAAATGCTTCTACTTCAAGTGATCAGATAAATAGTTGAAATAGTATACTTTTGAATTTATTTATTTTTAAAAGTCCAGAGAAAAGTAGCTAGCTGAGGGAAACAATCGTGTTTTAAAAACAGATATATTGAAACTGGGTTTCTCCATTTAAAAAGCAAATATTATAACCATTATGCTATCAGACAACCACTAAGAAAGTTAGCTCTAAAGTAAAATATCTCAATTTCAGCAACTTCAACTCCTAGAATTCTCCAGCCAGATATTGGAGTTAAGTCTATACGTTTTAAAGTTGTTTGGATCTGAGAAACACAGCTTTAAAGCAGTATTTTTCAAACTTCGTATCTTTAAGATATGCAGACTTCAATTCCCAGAATGACCTAGCTAGCATGTTTGAAAAACATTAGAGAATTGATTCAGTTGAGGAAGGATCCTTTCCTTTGTGAAGTAGCTCACAATTGCTAAAATTAGTAGGCAATAATATAAAAGATAGTCATTAAAAGGAACATTTGTAAAGGAACATTTGAAGTGACATAAAGGTGGTGGTTGTGGGCAGAGAATATTTTAAAACTATCAAGAACATTCCTGTGGAGGCCATCTTTGCAATGCAAAAGGTGTGTGGATAGAGCAATGTCTAGTTCTGTTCTTCTAGCACTGCAAATAGCCTTGATTGTGATATGTGAAGTAATCCAATGGCAAAGAATGAGAAATGATGAAGATATTTCAAGTATGGAAGGTAAAACATTTCCATCCTTCCTAATGTTCTGTTTGGCTTGAAAGCATAAAATGATCAAAAATATAGTATACACTGCATGTGGTGCAAAACTAATCTTTTCTGTTTATACTTTTAAAAATCATCTTGTATTTATGCCTCTTCTTAGAAATACAGCAATTTTCTTCTAATTCTAAACTAAACTTTTCAAAGTGTTTAAGAAGAAAGGTAGCCAACAGAGCCTATTATCATTCTAAATACCAGTAAGTAAGTGTTTGGTTTCTCAGACTGGTCTGAATTGAACTGGCTCACTTTCATGCTTCGATTTGAGGCACTGAAGCAGTGAAATTCTATTTTCTGAGATAAGGCATTCTCTCATAATGCAGATCATTTAAATGGGTCTACTGCCTGCCAGTTGCAGATTGCATACTTTTGTTTCATCGCTGCTTGAACTTCTGAATCTGAAAAGAAAAAAGAACTTTGTAACTGGAAAGAGCCTTGATTTTAACTCAAACATGTGAACTAGAGAAGTTGAAGACTTAAGAAATTATTGAAAAGGGAAGGAATATGTGGTCTTAAATAAAACAATCTCACGAAACATACAGGAAGTCCTCAAGTTACAATTGTAATTGAGCTTGGAATTAGAAATGTAATTTGTGACAATTGTTAGGTGGCTCCACACCCAATTGTGTGACCTTTTTTTTCCAGCAGTAGTTAAAACAAATATGGCAGTCATTAAACAAGGGCATTTTATCCAGTTGCTGGAAACTAAAAGAAAAAACCCCAAACCAGTAAAAAACACAAAAAATTGCAGTTATGTGACCACATGATGCTGTAAATGTGAGCCAGTTGCCAAGTGTCCAAAATGCAATCCATGACTATCATGCATGCATGCATGTGTGTGTCTGTCAGAACATCAGATCTGGGTCCATTGTAACCTTGAATGGTGGCTAAGCAACCCATCATTAAGCAAGGACTGCCTGTATCTACTAACTTCCACCCTCTCTTGGGAAAAACAAACAAACCCTGATTTATCTTCTATCATGTGAAATGAGATCTGTTACAACAAGGGTCTTCAAACTTATTTTTATTTTATTTTTTTATTTATTTTGATTTGTCAATTGTTTACAAGATAATAAGTACAAGTGTATACATAGTTGTGAATATATGAAATGGGTACATATAAGAAAAATAATAGAATAAGAGAAACAATAGGACAGGGACGGTAGGCACGTTGGTGCGCTTATGCACGCCCCCTATAGACCTCTTAGGAAAGGGGTGAGGTCAATAGTAGACAGTCTAAGGTTAAAGTTTTTGGGGTTTGGGGAAGAGACTACAGAGTCGGGTAGAGTATTCCAGACATTGACCACTCTATTGCTGAAGTCGTATTTCCTGCAATCAAGTTTGGTGCGGTTTACTTTGAGTTTGTATCTGTTGTGTGCTCTTGTGTTGTTATGGTTAAAGCTGAAGTATTCATTGACAGGTAGGACATTGCAATGTATGATTTTGTATACCATGCTTAAGTCGGACCGAAGACGGCGTAATTCAAGGTTTTCTAGTTTTAGAATTTCGAGTCTGGTGGCATAAGGTATTCTACAACGAGTAGAAGAGTGGAGAACTCTTCTTGTGAAATACTTCTGGACTTTCTCAATTGTGCTAATATCACATACGTAATAAGGATTCCAGACTGATGAACTGTATTCGAGTATTGGTCTAGCAAATGTTTTGTATGCTCTGGTTAGTAGTGAGATATTACCAGAGAAAAAGCAACGTAGGATTAGGTTAACAACTCTTAATGCCTTTTTGGCTATGTAGTTGCAGTGGGCTCTAGCACTTAGATCATTAGAGGTGAGTATTCCCAGGTCCTTTACAGAGCTTGGGTCATCAACAAGATCTTGACTATTCAGCTTGTATTTTATTTTCTGATTTTTTTTACCAATATGTAAGACAGAGCATTTATTTGTTGAGATTTGAAGTTGCCATATGTTAGACCATTCAGATACATAGTCTAGGTCTTTTTGTAGGGTAGTAGTATTGTCTGTGGTATTGAACAGCTTTACATCATCAGCGAAGAGAACGCAATTGCTCTTGATATGATCACAAAGGTCGTTTATGTAGATTATGAAGAGAGTTGGTCCTAGAACACTGCCTTGGGGAACACCACTATTGACAGTATTATAGAACACCACTATTGACACTATTAAACACCACTTAAACTTGGCAAGTTTAAGACTTGTGGACTTCAACTCACAGAATTCCTGAGCTAACATGACTGGAGGAAGAATTCTAGGAGTTGAAGTCCACAAGTTTTAAAGCTGTCAAGTTTGAAGATCCCTGTGTTACAATGTGGAGGATTTAGCCAACTATTGGGCTATGCTGAAATTCTGGCTTTCAGAGCACCCTTTGAATTAATTCAGGATTCTATTATGAATCAGGATTGATTTAAGAATATGTTTTCAGCTCTCCTGGGTCCTGTGTAAAATTATCGATCAGTTTGTTGCTTATACTTCAATGTCATTTTTAAAACCAATATCTAGAATGTATCTAGAATTTTAAAATAAATGCTTAGGAAATAATTCTATCCAGTTGTAGACTGGATTGTGATGGTGGTCTCGCTATTCTTCCCTTTTAATGAAGAAAAGCTTTCATTTAGCTCTTTACTAGAGAGAGAGAAATTGTTCAGAAATGCCTCTTAGATAACTGGAGTTTAAATTTTTAAATGTAGAGCATTTCTGATATAATTATTATATACCAGGGACCTAGATTTTAATGCTACTTTAGCATAAAATAAAATCCACAGGAGATAACATTCCAATCCAAAAATCAATTTAAGACTATAATAGATATGCACTGCTCTTTTGGTGGTTTGATGGACACATTAGAATTAGTGGCACCAGGGATATTTTACAATTGTCAACTATTTTTTATTCTCCGGCATAAATGTCATGCATAATATGTATCTCTCTACCATATACTAAAAATAAAACAATTGAAGCACTGGGACAAAAGCACTTCCCATTACTTAATGGAAGCTTTGACTTCTATGGTATTAGTTTCAACTATTTAGTGCAAAAAGGTTACATATTTCTTTCCTGCTTTTAAATCAACCTGAGGAAACATTTGTTTCCTCTTATGCTTTCCCAAGTATCATTTATAATGATTCTCCTAAATATGGGGGAATGGCATGTAAATATGACATTGGAAATCCTAGCCTCTAATTAACGTTTGTGTCAAAAATATGCTTAGTGTTTATCATAATGCTACTCAAGATTTACTATATCTTGCATGGAAATACATACACAAGTCTTCCTGGTGCAGCCATTTTTCCCTCTGACTCTTGGTACCACTTAGCCATATAGGAGAAGCAGTTGGCATTGGACTGTGATTTCTCTATAGACAGTGATAAGCATGGGTTTCATGTAGGGATGCTGCTGAAGTTTATAATTATCTGTTTTAAAATGCAAACATTATCCAGCTTGTGATATTCAGATTTAGTACATTATAGGCTGCAAAGAATTTTGATTTACACTGATTTGTTATTTTGATTTTAAGAGTTGAAAGCCTGACATATCTAAAGAATGTCATACTGTAATGAATTGGGTCATTTCTCTTTGAAGTTGGGGTTTGACTGCAATTGTAAAATATATATGTGTGTATGTGCATGTGTTTTTCTATATATATTCAGTGTTAGCATTTGGACAATCCAGATTGCTTTATAAGAATGCATTAATTGTTAATGGTTTATTTTTATCCTCATTCAATTCTTTGAACTATGAATCTAGCTCACACAATCCAATTGTTTATTTGGGTCATTGCACTTGATGATTCTTGACAATACTATATGCAGATGCTGCTCATCCTGATCTAAAGTTCAAGTCTGTGGTGTATGTTTTTCGCCAAAATTGTTTCCAGTTAATCATTATCGGAACTACTATTTGATGTTAACATTTAGTGCTTGAGTGGCTTTTTAAAAACCTTTTCCTTTCTTTTTGCATTGTGGTTTAAAAAAATTGGGGGTAAATCTATGAACATGGGTTTCTAAGCCCCTCTGGGAGCTTTTTAGCTGAAGGACAAAGTAAAAATGCACTGAATAAAACAGATAATATGCTCAGTCAAATTCAAATAGAGGAATAGGCAACTAAATACTCTAAAATATTAGGGTTTTTGGCAATTACCGGTTTTGATTCCAAGCATACCATATTAATTTAATACATATTAAGGATATAAAAGCTAAACATTGCAGGCCAATATAAGCTCAAGCACATTTCAACATGCACGAGGTTTTTATACTTCTCTATGATAATAAATTGTAGAAAAAGTTTTCATCTCCTGGGAAGTGTGAGAATGTAAGTGAAGAGAGACAAATATTTTAAGATTATAGTGCCTTTCTAAAATAAAATATTTTATTGAAATACTGTTTCAGACAAATATTGTAAAATAAAGCTTGGTACTTTCAGTAATCTATTTCATACATACTCTATAAAGAATCACTATCACTGTGCCCTTTGACTAAAGAGCTATTATATTATTATGAAATTTGTTTGGACTTTGCCAATTTGCCTTGAGGAGGGAATGCTCTCCTCCTCCTCCTCCTTATTAATATTGTCCTATATTACTGATACCCACTACTTTTTCTATGCATTAATCTTTTTGCTCAGAAATTTGGTGGAAATTTTAGAAAATTTAATCATGCTCATACCTATCCTAACCTAAATATTAATGAAGACAAGATTACAACCCCTATGTGAACTGCAGAGATGGCTATAGTAGTTTATGAATTTATAGATTGTTGCCGTCTATGCTGGTAACATAGCTGTGTGGGGATATTGCCTTCACCTAGGTAATGCTGACATGGTGCTCCTAATAAAAGACTGGATTTTTATTGCCAGGTGGTGAGACTTTTAACTGCATTAGGGCACTGGTAGGAATCCTGACATATTATCTTTTTTTAAAAAACATACAATTGATAGAGTAATGGACTTAATCAACAACTCAATTTTATATATGTTTACTCAGTAGTAAGCCATTCCATTCAGTGAGACTTAATTTTAAGTAAGTAGATGCATGGATACAGTCTAATTTTCTAGATTCCTGATAGGACAATATAATAAAAAGATGGAAGTGGCTATTGATTTGATATTGAAAATCCCAAATTTTAATTTCTTGTTTAAAATGGTGGTTTTATTTAATAATGTATTGATCATGCAAAGAACGTACATTTAAAATATTTCTTGTAGTATAAGCAGTCCATATGATATTTAATCCCTGAATCAATATAAACATGACTTTACCCAAAGAGGGCAAAATGGTGGCTACCATTTTATGTATGTGCAAAGTGGCCATTGACCTTTTTCAAAATCAGCTCGAGAAAAGCTCTTGTGTAACCCACACCTGTAGTTTGCTTACCTTCCTAGGTATTACCTATATGGCTTTGACCAATCACTAAAAACTACTCAATGCCCAGTATGGTGAAATCCCAGGGCTGTAACATAGACTTTATTTGCATATATCTCTCATGCTAGTCCTTTTGTTGAAAGCAACATTATACAAAGTACAGGATTGTTAAGAAATCAGTTGCATCTGGTTGAGACAAACTGATTTTTATTTTTTCTTTATGGAGTGAAGAGTACTGTGCCTCAATAACTACAAGGAAGAAGTGTGGTCATACTTGGGGGAGGGGGTTGGACTAGAGAACCTGCAAGGTCCCTTCCAACTCTGATTATCTGTTATCTGAATACAGAATACAGAATACTGTTTTTAGTGCATTGTTCAAACAGTGAATGAGATCTTGCATCATTTAAGTGATACCTCTCATTTGTATAACAAAACTGTTTTATATTCTCATAAAATCTGTTATTTTTCCTTCAAAACAAACTTTGAAAACTTTACAATGGGATGGAGTGGGCAGACTTTGGAAGGGTTTTAAATAGGAGTAGAAAATTGAAAATCTAAAAAACAGTTACTTAAAATTGATAATTTAGTTCAACATTCAACATTAAAATAATGAAACGTAAACTTAAAATAAGAAGTTTTGAATACACTTGTAATTATTGTTGAAGAGTGCACAAATTTCCTTTAATTTGGTTAAGGTATGTCTGCATCTGTGGTTTGTTGGTGGTCTGGCAAGTTGAATTTAACTTTCTTACAGGAATAAATTTTTAGCCCAGCATGTATTGTTTACCTGCATTGTATAAGAAGTGTCCAGTAATTCATATTTATTGGAACAAGACATTGCTTGAGAGCTGCCTGTCTAGCAGTTTTTATTTTCTCAAAGTTTTTGGTTTCCTACGTACAAAGTCACTAAAGTCTGACAGTCACAATATAGCATAACAAAATTCAGTTATAATATTTTTAAAAAGATTTTTTTCATTAAAAGCTATATGGGAGTATGAGATGAGTATGTTATGAAACAGATGTTACGAATGAAATTGGAATGGGATACTTAAGGAATATGTGAGTATCCAAACAAAAAGATATAGATGCAAGAATTAATGACTGCTGAATGAATGTGGATTGTATGAAAAAATGAGTGACCAAATGAAAGAATTAGATTGAGGTAGTTTGGTCATATAAAGAGAATAAATTAGGATTGAAATGCAGAACACTTACATGAAGTGGGAATGGACTGAGAGGAAGATAAAGACCAAGAAAATTGTGTTTGGATGTAAACAAGATTCTCCAACTAATGAAATAAGCAACTACACAGATGTGAAGCAGTGAATGAACATGGCAAACCCAGGAGAAAAATAAGGCATATATATGAATATTTGTATGAGAACATTTTTTGCTAGAGGGAAATGAACCAGAGTATGTCAGTTTCCCCATCCTCGTTATTGCCAGGAATTTGGCCCAAATACATGTTCATTGCATTGATGACACTAATCATCTCATCCTCTGCTGTCCCCTTCTTTTGCCTTCAATCTTTCCAAGTATCAAGGTCTTTTCCAATGAATCCTCTCTTCTCATTTGGTAGCCAAAGTATTTGAGCTTCATCTTTAATATGTGTCCTTCTAAAGGACATTCAGTGTTGATTTCCTTTAGGATTGACTGATTTGATATCCTTCGCAGTCGTAGTTTGACCCTAATGTATTTGAAGTTAAATTCTCCAAGGCGCCAGCATGTTTTAGAATTGATATTCTATTAAAATACTTGACCCAGATGATGTGCTAGTTTTTTGTACAGAAGAAATATTTCATATTTGTTCACAAGTGGACAGGTGTGAGTTAAAAATATTTTTCCTGAGGTGAGAATTAACCTATTTTCATTATGGTTGAGGATAACTGATGAGATTGTTATTGCGGCAGGACTGGCTTCAGCGCAAGATAACGTAATTTTTTCCCCTCATTCACAGCATTTTAAGCTAGAAATAAATGAAGGCTCTTCTGAGTTGAACATGGTGGGGATGGTACAAAAGTGTATCTGCCTGTTCTAATCACCTGCTTGGGAAAGGCGACTGAGCAATTCTAGGCATTGTTTATACTGTAATTGCTAGAGAGAAGGCTTCCAGTATTTGGTAACTGAATCCACTGGAGACTATGAAGGATAAGATGATTAATGTACTGGGAAGAGAAAGAAATAATTTAGTGCAAAAATTACAAAGAATTGAACAGAAAGAGGTAGATGTACAGGAGATAATAAATATAAGAATGTTTTACATTTTCTGTTCCTTGGGTAACAATGCCGATTAAACAGTAGAACATTCAATAGTAAACATCATAAAAGTCTAAACAGAAATAACATCTGATACCTTGCTAGCAGTAAAATTTATATGGACTTCCATTATTTTTTGTGAGCAAAAGGGAACCCTGTCAAAAAGTTGAATGTTTATGAAAAAAAGTGAATTCTAGGTTTGTAGAACTTGCTATTTTGTGCTGCAAGCTGGAGATTTATCTTCCTTCTCAGTAGCCACATCATGGTCCCCAATTCATTGTCTTCCCTATTTGGCTGCCCTGTTTTTAATGTCTCTTGCTGCCTGAAAAACCATCTCAAGGGATAACTGGACACTCTTTACAGAGAAATTTACCCTGTCCTAATTATCTGCTCAATGGTTGTAATGGTCTGTTGAAAATGATTGACTCATCCATCTTAAGAGTGTTTAGGGACATAAGAGAAAAGTGCATTGCCTGCATTTTAAAAAGCTTCACAGACTTTTCCTTTTGGCTTTATATTTTTCAGGCTTTAGTAAAGCATCACTTGACAGAAAGATAACTGAAGTCAACTTTATCCCAACTTGTGTTTATTAAAATAAGCTGCTTTTTATTATGTTATATGAATCACACTCAATAATGTTTGGCTTAATCAAGATAATTATAGGGTACCTTGGGAATTAAATTGTGGTTATCCCTGAAATGCATTTAATAAAATAGAGCTTAAGAAACTCTAAGAAAGAAGTATTAGACACTGGAATAATTGAAACTATGGATGATTATTATTTTTTCTTGTTATTTAATGAGAGAGAGTTTCTTACTTGGTTATTACAGAATTATGTTTTCATTTCATAGCAATCAAACTTGCTTCAAGGAGAAATAAGCTCTCAAGTACATAAGAACCTACAGTGGGGTAATTAGGATTTCATACAAATCTCACTTTTTTCATTTGTGACAAGTAGTAGAAATGAAATAATTTAGGCAAAATAATCAGCCTTAGGGAAAATTTTGCTATGGGTTTCATATTTACCCTAAAGTGTATGTCAGTTCTTGCATTACAGATGGATACAGGATTTTAATTTTGAAATAAAAAATTATTTAGCTATTCCTCTCTAGTATTTAGATTTTTTTTTCTAATGCTTGCTTGTAGCCACAAAGCATCAATCAGCTTGTTAAATAGGCATGTATGACCTTCAGAATATTAAAGGTCATGTACACCTTTATGGTTTTTTATGTTTTATAGCTACCTCTAGGAGACTGTTAATGGTATATGCTTAATGAAAAACTTATTCACAAGTGCTCTTATGTTGCCAAAATGAAAAACGTATTCAGAAATGCTTTTGTGCCGTCAAATCTAATTCATGCAGTAGTATAAATTGTTCAGTAGCATGTTTCATCACATGGAGATAGTCCCTTGAATATATGTACAAAATTGTAAATTTCTGCTTCTTACATATCAATCATACATTCGACCATCTTATATAGGAGGACACTTCTATTTTCTTTCTATTTTCTTTTTGTTGTATGTCTATTTTCCTTCAAGATCTATTATCTCCCATTCAGAATTTTTCATTACTTTTTTATGCATCACATTTTTCAGATTTCTATCATGAACAATAAACTAGCTCATGTTTTTTATACAGTATTTGTATTCATTCCTTTTCATATTTATGTTCTTAAACATGTGTTTAAAAAAACCAACCCAAAAATACTCAAGCAGATACTCTTTAAACAGTTATATCCATTATTTATGGCATTATTATGAATTATGGCAGGAATGATATTGATCGATTTATATGTGTGAGCAAAGGACAATTGAAATCCATTTTTATCCCATGTATGTTTACACTATCCCATTATCACCCTTACCAAGAAGACCAGAAAAGAAATATGGCCAGAGAAGAATTTACTTTATTGTAAAGCTACACTAACAGAATCTTGCAAATCTGAAAGGACAATTCTCCTGCTGTCACATTTACAATCTGATAACTTAGGGAGGATCATTTCTGAACTTCTTGCTCCCCCTTTATGTAGCTATTGGGTATAATCCCTCTTGTTTGACTGTTCCCTAGCCAATATCCCATTGTCCAGCCTCCCACAGTCATTCCCACATACTGTTATACCCAGAGGTGGTATTCAGCAGGTTCTGACCAGTTCTGGAGAACCAGTAGCAGAAATTTTGAGTAGTTCAGACAACCAGCAAATAACACCTCTGACTGGCCTCGCCCCATCTATACTTTACCTCCCAAGTCCCACCTGATCAGCTGGGTCTTCTTTTGTTGCCCTGCACAGAAGAATGGAGCTGGAAATCAGGGGAGGGAATGGGATTTTGCAGTAACCTTCCCTCAGGAGTGGAGAGGAAATGGAGATTTTGCAGTATCCTTCCCCTGCAATGCCCACCAAGCCACACCATGCCCACCAAGCCATGCCCACAGAACCAGTAGCAAAAAATGTTAAATCCCATTACTGGTTATATCCTTGGACATCTAATCTAGAGATTACCTTAAAGACAAAATGTGACTGTACTATACCAAGTTGGAAGAACATGCAGCATAGTGGTACACACTCTAGAAGCTTTGAATGTATAGCTATTCTCAGCTGTTCAGCCAAATTCCAGAAAGAAAGGGAAACAAAGCTCTCATGGTAACTACAAAATGAGTCTTTATTTATCCATATACTCCTCCGGATTCAGGTAACAACGAGCATCAAGATGATATTAAAGTCAGCTCTGGCACACCTCGCAGCCAGAGCTGTATTTACACACAAGTCAATAACGTAACCAGTTTATCCACCATCCAGTGAACGCTACTGCTTAATATCCGGTCACTACGTGACAGCCCAGATACCGTGCATTTTCCCGTTAAGTGTCCACCCTCCTTTACTGTACCCTTGCAATGTTATACTTTCCATATCCCACCATCGCCTATGTGCCACCAAAATTGACACCGAGCTAAATGCAAGGTTTTTAGAAACCCAAAATGTCCGGCTTGTTTGTCATCATGACACTTTTCCAAAATATAATTTCTACATTACTCTGGTACATAAATCCTGTTTCCTTTCCATGCCAAATTATCTCTATAGGAAATTGAGGCGGCATTACTACTAATCCATTTATCTGTTCGAATGGCCTCTCGCAACATATCCTGCTTTACATCCTTTAACTGTATGGCTTGTCCCTTATTTCTGGGTATGGTGTCTGAGATCAGAGGCTGAACAATCATATCTCGGGTCTCGTTGTATTGAGGCAAGTGAGACAGGGCATCCGCCATGAAATTTCGGCCCCCTGGTACATGGTGCAGATGAAAATTAAATTGCTTGAAATACATAGCCCATCTAACCTGTTTGGGAGATAAACGTCGGAACTTTTGTAAAGCCTCCAAATTCTTGTGATCTGTCCAGACTTCAAAAACTTCTTTTATTCCTTCTAACAGATGTCTCCATGTATGTAATGCCCACTTCACTGCAAATGCTTCCTTTTCCCAGATTGCCCATCCTCTCTCTGTTGGGGTGAATTTACAGAAAGTATAAGCACAAGGTTACAACATTCCTTGTTCATTTATTTGTAGAAGGACAGCACCACAACCACGTTGCTGGCATCTGTTTGAACAACATATTGTTTCATGGGATCAGGATGTTTAGGAATCAGTGCCTGGGAAAATAATGTCTTCAGATTGTCAAATGCTTGTTGACAATTTGTGGACCACTCAGTTTTTTGACCAGGTGTTGGCTTTGTTTTCTGATTCTTTGTTTTTAGCAGTTCTGTTAATGGTAATGCAATGCTAGTGAATTGTGGCATAAATTGTCTATAAAAATTCACAAAGCCAAGGAAACTCTGCAATTGCTTACGTGTTTGTGGGATTTCCCATCCCAAGACAGCAGTCACTTTGTTGGGATCCATTTCCAAGCCATCATTGGAAATTCTATACCCAAGATAGTCCAATTTATTGCAGTGAAATTCACATTTTGACAATTTCACATATAATTTGGCATCTAATAACTTTTTAAAGACACTTCGTACTAACCGCTATATGTTCTTCCAAAGTCTGCATGTAAATTAGGATGTCGTCTAAATAGATGAGTACCCCCCAATATAAATGTTCATGCAGCACCTCATTGATTAGCTGTGGGGGCACCCTGCAACCCAAAAGGCATCACCTTAAAATGGAAACTACCCAGGGGACAGTTGAAGGTAGTTTTCCATTCATCTCCTTGTTTAATACGTACCCTGTAAAATGCTTCATTCAGGTCCAACTTCGTGAAGACTTTTCCAGTGGCCAATGTGGCTAATAATTCGCTAATTAATGGCAGAGGATATACATTTTTCACACATACAATGTTAAGCCCTCTAAAATCCACACACAAGCGCAAAGTTCCATCCTTCTTTTCCCTAAATAACAGTGGGGCAGAGGTATGTGATCTTCCAGGTTGTATGAAGCCATGGGCTAAGTTTTTATTTAAATAATTCCTCATCTCCTCCATCTCCTTGGGAGTCATTGCATACATATGGGGCTTAGGTAATTTCACTCCTGGGATTAATTCTATAGCACAGTCAGCTGACTTTCTTCTCAGCTGTTCAGCCAAATTCTAGAAAGAAAGGGAAACAAAGCTTTCATGGTAACTACAAAATGAGTCTTTATTCGTCCATATACTGCTCCAGATTTGGGTAACAATGAGCATCAAGATGATATTAAAGTCAGCTCTGGCGCACCTCGCAGCCAGAGCTGTATTTATACACAAGTCAATAATGTAATGAGTTTATCCACCATCCAGTGAACGCTACCGCTTAATATCCGGTCACTACATGACAGCCCAGATAGCATGCATTCACCCGTTAAGTGTCCTCCTTTACCGTACCCTTATACTCCCCATATCCCACCATCGCTTGTGCCCACCTAGTGACTATCCACCCCTGAAGTCATTAATTTAATGTTCAGCATGTTCATCACTCTGCCGATAGCCGCTCACAACTTGTGATAGTTCAGCATCTGACATCATCAGGGCTCGTCATCAATCATCATTGTCAATCTGAACCCCGTGTCAGTTGGCTATCAGGTACTTCCTAATGTGATAGAACATTCAGACTCAATGGAACCCTCGGTGTCACGGCTCCAGCATACTGTGGGGATGTGACAGCTATAATGAAAGTTTGTGAGTACCAGAATTGTCTACTGAATTTTAGATGTGATGCTGAACTTGTACTTCCATTGCCATTTCTATAACTCATATCATCTATCCAACAACTCTGCAGATGGCTGGGAGGTTAATGACCAAACGTGCCTCATAATGCAATCCACATGACTTATGTATTTGTGTCTGATGTTAGGAACAAATACAAAAAGTTAGGGACTGTGTTATGAGATTGTGATGCATATTCTACCATTTTTATAGCATTGTGGCTTGTAAATATTTATGTTCCTTTCACTGATTTTATTTTTCAGTGATTTCAGATTAATCAGACTCAACAACCATTACCCTATTTAAAGCTTTTTTTTTTAAAAAAAATAATGTGATAAAGTACATTATAGCACATTTCAAACATATTATAAATTTTTAACGTAAAACAAAACAACAATGCAGAAATTGATGGATTTGTCAATCCACCTCTTTGCATCTGTTCTGTAAATGGTGGCCTGGCATTCATGAAGAGAAGTTAAATCATTTTTCTTTGAACAACTTAAATGTTTCTCTATAACAGATTGCTACTTCAAGCTGAGCTTTATATCCTCCATTCTTTTGTTGTCTTTTCTTCCCCTGAAAAGGAACTTGCAGAGGGAATAAAGCACAGGTTTTTGTTTACAGTGACTGCCATTAATCAATCAAGCAACTTATGAAAAGAGTTTGTTCCTGCTGTTTGCTCCCATCAAGAAAGAAAGAAAGAAAGAAAGAAAGAAAGAAAGAAAGAAAGAAAGAAAGAAAGAAAGAAAGAAAGAAAGAAAGAAAGAAAGAAAAGCATTACCTCTGGAAGGTAATTACATTCTCCAGACATATATAATATTAGAAACAAAAGCTGCAGTTTATAACACAGTTCTATTGCAGCTAATACTTCCACTGAGCTAAAAAACAAGACTGGGGAATTGAAAATTATTGTTGCCTATTCAAAACAGGTTTTATTAGAATACAGCCTCTCTTCTTTGTTCTTAACTTCTATTTCTTTTTATTTGGACTTTTAGATGACTTTGTGCAATTCCCAGAGGGATTCAGATTTACAAAAATATGTTATATTGAAGCTTTTGAGATTAGATAATCTTTTCAAATATTCTGTTGATTCACTGTAAGCATGTTGGTATTGGTTTTCCAATGTGGAATTTTAAGTATAAAACAGCAAAAATTAGCAGGGAAAATTGATATTAATGCTAGGATGTCTGATTTTTTTTGACTTGTTTAAATTATTGAATTGAAACACAACCGAAACTGTTATAGTCTTTTAGCTTTAATACAGAAAGACCTTTAATTTATTTATGTGGATTTTGCTAAGTAATTTTGTTCAGTCTTTTTCATTTCTCATGGAGCTGGAAAACAATAAAATGTAGGAGTGTAGTTATATCTTTTGAATTGGATCACTGAATATTTTAACGTTCAGTATATTGTGTAACTATCTGATTGCAGTGTTAGTTTGCCTTCTATGAAAATCACATTTAGCTGCATAACATTTCAAGCTAGGTATTATCCATTTCATTCATAGCCAATCATGATCAGGAATGAATTTCATTGTTTTACAATATAATTAAAATTGGAATACCAATAAAGCTTCAAACAAAACTATTATCAATAAAATCCAAAATGATAAAACCATGGCTGAACAGCAACTCCAAACTGCAAGCAGAAAGAAAATTTGATGGAAAGAGAGGGAGCACTTTTCCCAAGAAAGTTATAAAAATGAAGAATGTACAGTGAAGAATAAATGAAAACAGGAGAAGAGCAACTGATGAATGCATGAAGAAGATTGAGCTGAAAGGAAGCAAAAGTAATAGGTAATCAGCAATATGAAGAGGAATTTAGAGGAAACCTACAAGAAAAAGAGAATAATGACAAGAAAAAACAGGACAGAATAAGAATAGGAAGAAGGAAGTGAGAGCAGTTAGGTAGATAATGAGGAAAAGAACTGAGTGAAAGGAAACAGAGAAAAGACACGAAGGGACAGATTTAGCAGAGAGAAGAAAATGAGGGAATGAGGAAAAATCATGACAGAGATACAGTAGCTTGGAGTTCAAAGATTGAGAGATGAGCAGGAATGATGAGAAAAATAGGACAAAGCACCCAGTTCATCATTGAAGAACAGATAGAGAAAGATTTGAAAGACGAATGATAAGGAGAGGAGAAAAGTGAGCAAGCTGAGAGAAGCAAGCAGGAGTAGCAGGAGATCAAGCTAAAAAATAAATGAATGAATGATTAGCAAGAGATTAGCAAGAGAAGGAGAACCTGGCAGAAAAAGGTACAACAGATGGACCAGAGAAGAACTGGCCACAAAAGAATGAGAGAAGGTCTGATGAAACAACAAAAGATGGAGTCAAGAGAAGAGACAGAGTGTGATGACCCAGGGTGGGATACAAAATAAACACAGTCACAAAAAACAAATGAAGCCCCTTTTATTCCTTCACTTTGTTTCCAAGCTCCAAATATCCTTGACTGGAGACAAAAAACTCCTACACAAGCAGTTACAAGAAGGAGGAAATGCCGTTTAAATTATAAAGAGTAAAAAACACACAAACCAGGCAAGATAAGGGCTGGAAGATATCCACAGATATCAGAACACACACTGGGAAGGACGCCAAACTCAAAGAGGAACAATAAACTAGAGATATTTCCACACATTGTTTCCAGCACTTGCCCGTACGCATGTCTGTCCTCTTATCCAGTTGTCACAGCTGCAGCCCATGAAGAGTTTCAAGGCCCTCTCCTCCCCAGTAGACCATGTCTCTCCCTTATCCTCTCTTCCCTGCGTGCCCTAGGATGGAGAGGGGATGGGCCTGGATCCTCCTCTGACTGTCCAGCTGGCCTCTGCCCTTCCCCAACCTCCTCCACAACCTCTGGAGCCACACTTCCACTCCCTGTCAGCTGTTCCTCCTCTCCCTCAGAGTCAGTCTCGACCAGGGGCATGACATAGAGATAAAGGAGAAATACATGTTTAAACTGAGAACCTGATCAGAAGAAGCAGGAGAAAACAGACAGGCCAGAAACATGAGATCATTTTTGCTAAAGTAGAAGGCCATTGTGAGTACCTACCCAAAATGGCCACTCAATCTAAATTGGAATTCACATGAAAGTTTCTTATGGTCATAGATCAGGGCTGTCAAACTCCCAGGCCGCAGGCTGGATGCATCACATCCAATTTAGTAAAGGAGAAAAAAGTCCCAATACATCACATGAGTTTGTGATACATGATGTGAGTTTGACACCCCTGTCATAGACCAAGCACACATTTAAAATAAAACTAATAAACCACAAACATAACACAGGTCTTAGTTAACAGCTTTTTCATATCTGAGATAAAAGAACATACTCTTTTTACATGAACATTTATTGGTTACAAAAAAAAAATCTTTCCAAAGATTGTTCAGAAGATTGTACAGCATTAATTTCAACTTAGTTAAAAATAATTTTCATTATAGCTATATGTTGCTATAAGAGGTTGTGTAATTATTTAATATATGAAAAATACAGAAAGTTTAGTAGTAAATCAGATTTTTGCTCATGGCCACAGATGTCTTGCCTATGTTTGGAAAGTATGAGGTTTCTTTTTTAAGGTTTAACAATAGAAAATAAAAAAGCTAGGATATCAACAAACTGTCTGCCAAGGTGAGATCAAAATATCCAGATTCTCATTCCTAAGAGAAGTACAATATTTAACTCTGTAATAATTTGTGTTGTTTTTACATGTGTTTTGTTCAAAAATCAAAATTCTGTATAATGCTAATGTCACTATACTAGCACCTATTTGCACATTCACAAGATTGTCTCAGAGTTAAGCTTCAGGGACCATCTGTTCTGTAATTTGCACAAAGTTCTTCTATATATAATGGGTAACTGAACAGCAGCTGGTATGGAATCTATCTCTGAAAGTACACTTAGCTTAGATTACATTCTTTCCCCATCCTTCATGCTCGCATAGACAAAAACATTCTCTACTCCAGGGGTATCAAGCTCAATTTCATTGAGGGCTGCACCAGGGTTGTGTTTCACCTCAAAGGGTTGGGATGGGCGTGGCCAGGGTGGGCATAGCCAGCTCGATGTCACTTGTGTCGGGGGCGACTGTGGTGGCTAGAGCGCTCTGCCAGTGAAAACGGGCTCCCGAGCTCTGTTTTCAGCTGTAACGGCCTCCTACAACCCTCTGCCAGTGAAAACAGAGCTCAGGGGGGCATGCGTGGCCCTCCCAAACTTCGTTTTTGGCTGAGACAGCCTCCTGAAACCCTCTGCCAGCAAAAAATGGAGCTCACAAGGTCTGCGTGCAGCCTTCCTGAGCTCTGTTTTCGCTGGCAGAGGCACTGCAGGCAGGTCCTTTGCTGTTTCCAGGGCGGCCCTGCAGGCCACATCTAAGCACCCTGTGGGCCAGCTCCAGCTCTATCACTGAAGCTGCTGAGATTGTGACAGGATACACATTTCTGCAGTTGCAACTGTTTATAATATAATTCACAATCATTGTATTTTCTAAAATAGTTATGATTACACATGACTTAATGTCCGTACAAATATTAATCAGTAAAAATGATTATTATAGAGATTTTTCTTGACCACTGAAAACTAGTCTTGGGGGTTATAATTATTGTCCAAAAGCATATGTTTATATGAGTGATCTGTTTTCTCTGCATATCTTTTCATAGCAGTCAAAGTCAAAATCTAGTTTTTTTTTCAAAAAAAGAAAAAAAACTTGTTAAGTCACTTGTCTGCTTTCCTGTACTAATATGAACCCATCTTACAGATGTGTTGGAAACACAGAATCCAGACGATTTAGCAATATAAGGATGGTGTCCCTTGACTGTTTCAATGTGGTCACCATAGTAGCAATTTTTCTATTCGTTGCTGCTCACCACACTTCCTTTCTTTTTAAGATCACTTCAATTGTGACTAATTTTTCTGTCCCCCAGTCATAAATTGTGTGAGGTTGTTCTCACATCTTTTGTTTAAAGATACTAGGAAATTATAAAAGATTCTGTTTAAAGAAGATATTGTTTAGTGAAGTTTTTGTCACAATTTTTTAATTAAAGATACACAAATGCATCCTAGTATTTTAGAAAATGGTGCCCACTAATCCAGAGTAAGAGTTGTCTACATTAATTTGCTTTCCTCCAGCAGTCACACAGAATATTGCAATCTTATCCAGAAATATAAATTCTGGTACAAAGTGAAGCCAAATTTTTTTATGTTGGAAAAAAAAATCAACAAATATAAAAATTTAATGCAATATGTGATTACATCACTGGGAATAAAGTTTGCTCAATTTTAATATTAAGACTATAGTATTAAATTATTTACCTAAAGATCAGAATCTTTATTATATAATAAACAACTTGATGCAAGTCACAATGAATTCTTCCTTTCCAATGGTATATTTAACTTTGAATGGAAAAGTCAGATAATTTTAATTATAACATTGATACTCTAAGTTGTAACTAATAGTGATATAATATCTATTTTTTAATTTTATTTCTACTACTCTAAATTATCTAAATAACTGAATGTCAAGAATTTGCAATTACACCAACATAAAATTATAAAAATAAAAATTATATCATATAGATATCAATGTACTGAAATAAGATAATGGTCAGGATTTATGAGAGTTAGTTTGGTGTAAAGTCTCAGACTAGAAACCATGAAATCATGAATTCTAATACCATTTTATGCACAAAGCAAGGTGAGTAATCATGGGATAGTTACTTTCCTTCTGTTCTAGGAGGAAGCAATGGTCAAAAACATTTGCCAAAAAACCTGCAGGGACTGGTTCGGGCAGTCTCTGAGAACCAAACATGACAATGGAAAAAAATATCATTGTTGTCAATGTCATCATCATCATCATCATCATCATGATTGAGTGCCTATCCTTTGAATTTGGAAGTGTGGGTAGAATTGCTGCAGAAGATTGCAGTCTTGAGTAGACCTTTTGCAGATGACTTGCAATATTCATTCTTTGTCCAGCCCTTTGAGAAATAAAGCATAAAGCAAAGTAACTAAACATCCTTCCACTCAATGCCACATCTTTCTGCGGTGCACAATATGCTCACTGTGTTTCAACAGCCGTGCCTGAATAGACATAATTTATCTCTTGATTCGTCAAGGATTTTTCCACGGGAAAAAAAATTATACATATAAAAAACTTGTGGTGAACTCATTTAAAGTTCACCACAGGTTTTTATCATTCTATCAGAAATCCATTAGAAAGGTGAGTTCAGCTAGCAAGTCATTCAAAAATTTTCTGGTTTAACTAATAACATCAGTTGGAGGATTAGAGAAGACCCAGATATTCTTTTTCAAACCAGCCTCTTCTCTGCAGTGAACATATTCTGAAATTTATTACCTTATTCAAACTAATAATATGTAACTAGTTTAATTAGATTGAACTTTGTTAATTGGGAACTCTGTATAATTGTTGCATTGCCTTGTTTTCTTTGATGTTCATTTTTCTATTCAGATATTTGGCATCATCATCATCATCATTATTATTAATTGTTTTTTAAACTCTTGAACATCCCGTTATTCTCCTAGGTCTTGGGGACAGGTGATTTTGTGGCTGCTCTTGTTTTTGTTTTGCTTTGTTTTATTGCTTGGGTGAAAGCCTATTGTAATTGTCTTTTTCTGGGGATTTTTGGAAGAATGGATCCAACAGTGAGGCTTAAATTATTCCTTCTCCTCACTTGTAAAAAGTAAACCGATTCTGTACTCATTGTAGTGGCAGTCTTGCTTAGTATAGTTACCCTTATTATGAATGCTAAATTTTCTTTGGGGCTTTATGTACCATATCAGGATGCTGTTTTACTAAATTAAAAATAGTTTTGAATAATATAATGAATAAAACAAATACTTATTTAACAGTACATTGCACAAAATGAATAAAATTAATTAACACTAAAAAGAAAAGGCTTGACAACGATAATTGATTTACATTGTCTTGGAAAAGGAAAATATTTGCTTAGAAATCTGCAAACAATTTCAGACAGTACCCAGAGAGTGCAATACTTGAGGACAAAAATTCAGAAAGAGATTAATCTTCAGGATGCAAAATATATAATGTGGCTCAATTGAACCTATCAACGGCTTTACATAAAATCTACTTAATTATTTTTTTTCTGCAACATTCAGAATTCATTCAAGTCATGGAAAAGTTTGATTACTAATGGGCCCATTAAAATTGCATCATCTCTATATTAGTTTATTCAGACCCTTTTATCCTTGATATCTCAGACTATGAATTATTTCTGTTTAAACATTTTGTAGAGCCACTAGCAGTGAGTTTAGATTTTGTAGAGCCACTAGCAGTGAGCTTCACTTTGCCTTTTAATCAGAAGGTGCCTGGAATGCTGAGATTGGTGGTCCCAAACACAACTAAAGAATATGTTGAGGAAAACAATTAGTATGAGCCATCATTTCTTGGACTGAGAATCTATGATTCTTCTTTATGGTAGTAGATAGTACAGATCATAAGAATTCTCAAAGCTACTTGTTGAAGTGCATGAAAATGTCTAGATTTTTAGAATCCACTACGATGCTGTATTTAATATGTAATATTGATACAGATAAATAAGATTTCTGTAATAACTTTTTAAATTGCCATTGGTATGAAAAATAAGAATTAATAGAACAAGAGACCCAAAATGTAATTACTAGCTCATTTGAACTTAGAGCTCCAGGTGATTATTCCAAATAATGGGTTTATATTTGGAATGTCATACTCTAAACTGCACACTGGAATACACTGATTCATCTTTAAAATCAAATGGTTTGAACAGTTCACCTGAAATAAGAGTTTGATAATCATTTTCACAAAAGAAAATTCTTTGTCCTTTGATACAAGTAACATATAAAGAAAGCAGTCGACTTTTACTTACCAGTGAGTCATATTGGGAATGTTATAAATTACTAATTTATTTTCACTTCTCTTGTAATAGACATAAAAACTGAACACCTACACTAAATCTTGACAATTAATTAAAAATAATCCTCACAGGAAATAAAAACCATCTGGAGGCAGTGACACTTAACCTCAATTAACATACTGTTAAATCAAAGAAGCAAAATACATATAAAGATTGCAAATGTACCTGATAAGATTCTCACATTGAATCTGTCACTCTCTTTTTGGGCAAAAAGAAAATCATATGTATGATGAGCAGAAGTAAATCAATTTTATTCAAGGGAACTTACTGTTCACTGAAATCTTCAGGATTTTGGTAAAGGATGTGGCCTATTGTATAGATTCTTAATGTTCATTCCAAGTTTATTGAGGCAACCTTGTGTAGTTTCCATAGTTCTTATCCTGAGAATAAATTTCTATGTTAACTTCATTAACAAACTATGGTATTTTGCTAAGTGTTCATTTGATCAATTAAATATTAGATATGCATATTCATACTTCATAGTATACTTGCCATATGTTATTACTAACATGGATAACCCTACTTCTATTGTTAATGACTTTAGGTATATTTGCCTGACAGTACAGTCAAAAAGTAAGGAATCTGGCTCTTTGTACATACCTATTTTACAGATATTATTGAACTATAATATACAGCATCACTTAAATATTGACCAGGACTTCTAGGCACAGAGTTGTCATTCATCAACATCTTTAAAAGGAAGGGTTTCCAAGCTCTTCAACAACTTATTTCTTTCTATGTCCCGTTAGTAGGGAATTTCTGATGGGCTGGTTTCAGAGAAGGCAACACAGTAGCAAGATGA
This sequence comes from Notechis scutatus, assembly GCF_049901735.1. Lineage (NCBI taxonomy): Eukaryota > Metazoa > Chordata > Lepidosauria > Squamata > Elapidae > Notechis > Notechis scutatus. The sequence continues at coordinate 168,371,823 of NC_142011.1, forward strand.
CATAGCTGGAAAAATTGGGTTTTGTGCAAGAGGGATAGAGAGGTTAATAAGCATGAGTGAGGGTAGTCCCCACTTATATCTCCTCAAATTTCTCAGATAGCATCACAATTATTTATACCATAAATCAGATATTGTGATAACAACCTCCAGAGGTAGGTTCTGTTTGCCACAAGCCACAACTGAGATTCTTGAAAATTGCATGTAGACTGTGAGCTGCAGATTGCCCAACCCTATGCCTATCATAATAAAGATAGTTGACCACCTCAAAAATCTAAATAAGAAACTAAAGAAGCAAGAACAAAAGGTATAGATGCCCATATTGATATCCCTTTCCCTTGATTTAGATCTTATTATCCCTGTTGCTAACTAAGCCATGGCTATTTACAGTCCCTATTGTCCATTTTTTAAAGAGTCCTTATGGGTTTATTGTGACTTGCTGCATTCTTGAAATAGCAGACTCAAGACATCTGAGGATGCTAGGTTGGTGAAGGCTACTTTTGATGAAATTATGATTATTCACAGAGATTATATCCACACAAGTACAGATTCTCCCAATTTACACAACATTTTTTTCATCTTTTGGGAAATGATCAGCTATCATAATGAATTTCACTAACTGGGGATTGTAAGTTTCCTGAGATAAATAAAGATAAGAATTAGGAATAGTCAAGATGGTATGTATTATGGCCAAAACCATTCTCCTTGCATTATTGTTTGATTGTTTGCTTTCCTTCTTTAGAAAAAAAAATCCATTCAGATAATTCACAAGATGCCAAACTGTATACAACTGTGCCTCAAGATCTCCAGTTTTCATTTTTGCTTTGAGAATAACAAGGTCAGATTTCTGTAACAGAGCTGCCTCCTAGTAAGAGGTATACTCTCCAAACTTAGACCATTTTCCAAAATGTAAACAACCCTATTAGAAAGGGTCCTTTCTACATTCCAAAATGATAAGAAGTTAAGAGTAGCAGAACACTGCTACTGAATTTATTTTCTCAATAATAAGCGATGACTACCAAGAAGGGATTATCTTTGTGTGAAACAGGTGAATTTGTAAAGGGAGGGGGGGTGTCTGGTGGAAAGAAAATCCAGCAGGCTTTATTTTATTTTGTTGCCTTTCATCTCCCTTCATTCCAAATGTTTGTATCTTCCAAACACTCTTAGTAATACTGTATCCAATTGCCAATTCACCTGAAGGAGTAGCTTAATGATGATAATACTCATCACCATTAAATGAACTTTATGGTTGCTGTTCTATCTCTGCTGAGGTTGATATGTGTTGTTTCTTGATAACATGCTTAGGTCTGTATTGTTTTCAACCTTCTAAATTCAAATTTCCTAATTAAGTTCTATTCATAGATATCAGGAAGCAAAATTGGCTAACTATTGTAAATATAAACCTGTGCTCTCTGTTTTTGATACAGACAGAGAGGTTAATCTCTACCATTTATCCTGCATTTAAAATCTTCTTACTATGCATTTAGCATATGTAATACATTTTAGAGTGAGGCAAGAGTTATTAATCCTTTGCAAAAGGTCTCGCTTGTCCTCAGAGACATTTCAAAACCTGTGAGACATTTATGTATGGATCTTAATAAAGGAAGTCATGAAGATGGTAAGTTGGAAGAAACTGGATTGATTGTAAAATGTACATAACATGTTTTCCATTAGGTCCAAATTTAAATGCATATAAATTGAGCAAGTGACAAAATAATAGACTACTTCTTTTTCAATAGCTTCAGAATGATTATGTACTCGTTTGAGCTGATCTGGCTGTGGCCCTAATGGAAGTTTGTGTGAGAATATCTGCTTCCAATATCTGGTCCTTGATTCTTAGCTTAATCAAAAATTCATTTCATTTAAAACAAAATAACCTGCCTCTAAAGATTGCTTCCCTTTCCTCTAACTCCAGTTCAAACATTATGATAGATGAAACACATTAGCTACATTTTAACTCTACAACATTAATTTTGCCAAATCAACAGTTTCACTGTACCACAGATCAGGTGTGTCATGTCAGTAAAACTACATTTGTTCTACTTAGCTTTTTTTTAATCCTCTGAAAGCAATGGATTTTAATGGATATGCATAATGTTGTTCAGAAACAGAGTCATTAATATTCCCTCTGTCGTGCATGACAATGTGATTCTACACAGCAGCACTGTTAATTTATTGTTGACAATTCCATCTCATTATATTTTAATAACTCATCTATGATGCACATAATAGGTGTTCAAATTTAAGGTTATTCAGGTATGAATTTACAGGAAAAATATTCATGCCTTCATTGTTGTACATAATTAGTTACAACATGATCACATACTTCTAGATTGTAGCTTACACTGAAGTAAGTACAGTTTTACACAGATTTAGATGTAAGAGCCAAGCGATGAGAATTTGTGAATAGGTAAATGATAAATAACTACCTGCTGACGGAAAAGGAAAACATGAAGCTGATAATTTTGCAAGTTGCTGTTACCTATTGTTCAAAAAATGCATTAATTTGTATTTCACTATATTTTGATTTATCATATTGAGAAATGAACAGCATATGTGAACAGCACACTGATTGCAGCTTGATTCTTTTATGCCACACAGATTTTGACCATTTGGGTATAACTCAGATAGAAAGAAAGCGATTCATGAACATGTGGATATGTGGACACCTTAGGGTTGTGCTGTGCTTGAATTTCTAAGACAAGGTGTTGAGGTAATTCCCCACTAGGAGAATGAGCGCATACAGGGAGATGTATTTGAGAGAAGTATTTGAATAATACACACACAGCACACAGATACACTGTACAGTAAATGTAGATTTTTACTTCCAGAAACGTTAAGCAAAGTCCAAACAAGCAAACCAAAGTCATTCACAGGTAAATCAGTCAGTTTTCAATCCAGGGATAATCCAATAACAAATTCCAGTGTCAAAAATAGTTCAGTATCAGACTTACATCAAATCCATGAATACCAGTCAATTATGAGGAACACGGCAATACTTTCCAACAGAAGGAAACAGAGATACTCACTCAGACACACTCTCTTCTGAGACTAAGACTAAACAACCCAGGTTTCTGGCTCCATCTTATGGCCGTTTGAGAAACCACACCCAATTTCAGTTTTCAGCATGCTCTTAAAGAGGCAGTATTAAAATGTCTATCCTGGTTTATATATTTCCAACCCAAATACCTATTAGGTGACTTATATTCCTAACACAAGGAAAATGCCTCAGAGCATGTGGGGCATGAATGTAGCACTTCACTACAACCTCTTAAAGCAGCTACCTATACAGATTGGTTGCTTTATTTTTGCCCATCGCAGTTGAAGAATTCTCAGTAAATTATAATCATAACAATAAAAAAATAGGTAAAATTGCCCTTTGAACAACAAAAAAGAAACAGCTCCCCTCCCAAATTAGGCCACAGATAAAATAATAAAACCACCGATCTCAGAAAAGTAAAAGCCCTGAACTTGCCACTAGTGACCAATGCATTTCTGGATATAATTCAGCTGGTGGTGCTGACAGCCCTACATGACACCTAGGTATTTTCTGCTCCAATTGGCATCAGCTTAGAGTACTGAAAGAGAGCTTTAGATGCTGTTTTAGATGCTGTTTTCTTAAGTTCACATTTGATGCCATCTTGTTTTCTTGTTCATTATTTTTTATTTCATTTGTTCTTAAATATTTTCTATGGTTATTATTATGAGAATTGGGATTGGTTTTAACATATTGTGGATGTGTTTATTCTTGTTTTATAAATACTATAAGCCAGGGGTGGGATTCAACCGGTGTTACTACCGGTTCAGTACTTACATTTTGCGTGTGTGTGTAATGCACCGAAAGCTGTGCCTCCCGGACAGCTGATAAGCGCTGTGCGTGGGTGCGCAGCACTTTAAAAATGCCTTTTTTCCCTGCTTTTTCAACCTCAGCTGTGCCATGCAAAGCAGCTGAGGTTGAAAAAGCAGGAAATAAAGGTCAGGTAAGAGCCCGGATGGGTGGGTGGGCCAAACAGCAGCAGACACAGAACCGGTTCTGTGTCTGCTGCTCTTCAAAGCTACCGGTTCTATAGAGCCAGGCAGAACAAGTAGCATCCTACCCCTGCTGTAAGCTTATGAGAATCACTTTGATAGCAGGTAGGCAGGTGGCAGCCTACAAATGAAAGGCTGTTTTGAGCAATTATGTCTTTAACAATTTCCTGAAATTTACAAGGTAGGAGCTGATCAGATTTCAGATGGCTGGGAGTTTAATAACATCAAGGTTTCACCAAAGAAGCAGCATTTGAAGCTCTCCATCCCCCTAATGTTGTGGTCTACCAAGAGCACAGCAGGTTGAAAATGGAGAGGCGATGGTCTTGGAGATATCTTGGTGATGAGCCATTTAGAGATTTAAAGGCCATAACTGAAGCATGAAGCACAGGTATATCATGTTCATGACATATTCTGGACTAATGTGACATTCATAAGCAGTGACTTGTAGATGTGTTTATGTGTATCTATATCAACTACTGAGAAGTATATTTAATCCTTTCTGGACAACTTTTTTTAAATAAAATGTCTGAAGAAACGTATCCTTTTCTCTTTTTTCTCATTTCCTCTGCTGAAATTTATTGGTCCATAAGGAAAAGAGAATTAAAATCAAGATTGTAGTTCTATACTTGCCTGACAGTCAGCCCCATTGAAAAATGACAATCTCAGCCAAGGATATGAAATGTCAAAGGAAAAAAAAATGTCCAAATAAGCAGAAAGGTACATATTCTGCTTATCTGTCAGCAGGTATATTGCTACTTATCTGTCAGTAGAAGTAGAGTTAAGTAAAGTGTGGGTGGGGGAGTATAAAATTTGCTCAGATTAAATTTGCCTTTTCTGATTTCATCTGACTCCATGGTGAGGCACGTTCTACCAACTCTGTGGCAAAATCTGCCTTGCCATTTCTCAAAATTTTTCTTCTATGAAAGAACCTTCTGTTTTTTTCCCTCTCAGACAGAATATTATATTCACTTTTGACCTCCACAGTGCAAGAAGGATGTTGAGGAACTGGAAAAAGTGTCTAGAAAAAAAGCAACAAAAGAGTGATGGGCTTGAAAGATAAATCCTATGAAGAATGATTAAAAGATGGTGCATTTAACTAAAGAAGAGACGACTAATGGAAGATATGATGCAGTCTTCCAAAGTTTGAAGAGATGTTACAGAAAAGAGGACTATTCTCTGGAATAGCCAAGGTAAGAAAAACATTAAAGAGTGAAAGTGTCCTGTCCTAGGGCATATCCACCCAAACAACATAAGAGAGGTGGTTGCAACGTTTATTGGTAGTTCTATAAGAAAAATGCTTTTATATCAGGCAGAACACAAACCCAAACCTACCGTACTTACCCACTTATGCTCCAAGAAATAAGTCCCCAAACTGAACTTCGGGAAAGTTTCAAATCCAAAGCAAAAGGTACAAAACAAAGAGTCAAGCATTGCAGAAGATTCATAACCCAAACGTCCAAGTCATGGAATTTCAAAGTCAGAACTCAAGGCATGTAGAGTGTGGGTAATTGTCGCCAATTAAGAGGCAGATAGAGTCTGTGCTGGTGAACTCCTTAGGGAGGGTATGGCCCCTTTTGCTCTGCTCTCTCCTCTTGCATGGTGAATTCTTGCACTATGCAACAGGAGGCAGCGCTTCCATGCCTCCTCTTGCATGCCTCCTCTGAGCTGCCACCAAGAGGGCAATTCAGATTCCTCATCTTCATGGATCATTGTTATTGTTGATTACTAGACTGCCCTGTCTCAACCGTCTGCAGATCTTCAGGCAATGGTTCATCTAACAGCCTGCCTCCTGCAACATGGATGCTCCAAGCCTGAAGGTTTTCAAACAAAGGTTGGACAGCCATTGTCTGGAATAATCTGGGAATTCCTGTGCCAGGCAAGGGACTGGACTAGAAGACTACAAAGTCCTTTCTAACTCTATGATTCTATGATTATTCTTTCCAGTGTACATGTCAATTTTTCTCTTGGTAATATTTTGAGCAGTAAAGGTGTTACTGAATGCTACTCCTTTGGGATTAGGACTAGTTTTCTCTTATACGCCTTTTCCATCATTTTGAAACTTCTGTGAAATTGAAGATATCCCTTCATATACACCCTAATCCTTGATTAAACCTTGGGTACTTCCCAACCAAGATACAAGAATATTACTCTTTCATAAGAACAGGTCATCAAAGTTATTTATCTACTTTGAAACAAATTTCTGAAAACAAATGTTAGACTCCCCATATGCAGCAACAGTACAATGTCAATAACCTTTAAAAGAAGCAGACCAGTATCTTTGAATTTCTATTTATTAGCTTCCTTCTGCACTCTATTGAACAGGAACGTTGACATACATTTATCTCACCATTTACAGTTGCAGATATAAAAAATGGTTGCATTTTCCAAAAAAAGAGAATCTATTGATTTAGGAGATATATGGCAATTTTAAGCCTGTATTAAATATGTGGTGAAACTATCATGTTTTTATTATTAGTTAGGTACTGAAAAAAGATCTGAATCAATGAAGAATCAGAGACCAAAATGTTCTTTTTCTCTTGGGCAAACCAAAGTAAATTCTACTTGGCAAAAACACAGTCCAATAAACAAAGCAACCTTTTAATAGAACTCTTGGCTTTATTATGGGGTACACAAAGCACGTCAATAATAATCAAGTGCCTAGAAATAACAGGAGTTAGTAAAATATCAGAAGCCTTGTGCAAAGATCAATAGCATAATGGAAGACACAGTAGCTGGACAATAGTGATAGACTGCAAGAGGTTAATATCAAGAGAGGAATCTTTCAATGAGACTATCAACACTATTGTTGTTTGTAATGCACTGATTCCTCTGCCAATAACACTGAATAGCTCAGGCCATGGCTATCAAACATCAAAAACATCTGCCAGGCTAGTCCACTCCTTTCAATGGATGATCGGAATCTGTATGGAAAAACACCATCTGAAACAGAATAGCTGCTCAACACTTTTCATATATACAGCCAAGATATTGCAGTGAAGTTTGGATAGGACAAATGTGCCACCATTACTATCAAGAGCAGAAAATAGTGAATACTGAAGGAATCAAGATACCTATGGAAATAATATCAAGAGACTGGATGAAGATGATCACTATAAATGTCTGGGAATCATTTAAGCTGGCAACATTATCCATGCTAAAGTCAAGAAGTAGGTTAGAGTGAATACATTGAGAGAGTGAAGAAGATTTAAAACCCAAAAGTAAGGAAATGAGGGTGAAGAAAAATTAGAAATTAATTACAGAAAAACAATGTTAGATTTATTTATAAAACTAATGGTCTAATGTGATAATGGCCTCTACAAATGGAAAATTAATGGCAATCATATTGAGCATTTAAAACCTTTCAATCCTTAAGAATTTTCTTTCACTTTCTAGTGCTTGGAAAAAGCAAATAAAAGCTGTTTCACCTTATGCAGAATAAATTTCCAGTGCTATCATTAGATTTGCCAACAATTGTGGAATTAATTACATCTCCACTGTACAGATTTGATTTATGGCAAACGCACTGAGTCTTACTTTACAATGTGGAAATCTGTATCAATAAAGAAATAAAACACTTGGAGATAATTCATTCCAAATTCTTAAACACTATGCTGTCTATTCTTCAGTTCATATCAAGCACAACACTGAGGCCAGAGCTCAGATGTTTATCAACACATGAAGAACTATCAATCAAAATATTAGTTAAAATTATACCCAAGCTAGATCTCATTTAATTCTCACTGATAAATCACACTCTTCAGATAGTCTGAGATCTGATACATTGTAAACTTTTTGATATGCTACCAAAACTTTCCTCTGTATCTGTTGTAACCTTCAGTTGGATTAAATGGTACATCACAGGGCTATAATATTTCAATGTACCTCAAATGCCCTAACTAAAAGAATGCATCCAAAATGCAGGATCCATTGGTCCTGTAGGGTTGAAATTTGGCAAAGTCGTGGGTATTGGTCACATGTTTGTCACATGTTTGCCATTTTCAATGCTTCCCACAAGAAAAATCAATAGGGAAACTGGCAGGAAGTTGGAAGTTGCTCCCACTCCAATAGCTTTTTTGCCTCCCTTGGTCATTCTGTTTCTCTGGGTAAAAAATATCTCTGAAACAATTACCAATCATGGGTTTTAGTCTTTTATACAAGTGATTAATCAGCCTGGCCTGACTTGAGATTTACAGAAGGACCAGAGTAATAGTAACCTTTTCTGTTCCTATTTATCTATGGGACATTCTCTCCCTTCTTCATATTCATGATTTCCCATGAATAGTTCTGAAGGGGAAATATGATAGCATCCCATTCCAAACACGTATCTGCCTTTGCGTGATGGGTGCAGTGAAACATATAATGCATGATTTTTTGAGCTGCTTGACAACTGATTCATATTTATGATGGTTGCAGTGTCCTTGGGTCATATAATCACCTTTTGCAATCTTCTGGCTAACAAAGTCAATGGGGAAGCCAGATTCACTTAACAACTGGGTTACTAACTTAAGAACTGCAATGATTCACTGAACAAATTTGACAAAAGAAGTCGTAAAGTGGGGCAAAACCCGCTTAACAAATTTCTCACTTAGCAACATAAATTTTGTTTATGCAGGGTAAAAAAGGCAGGGTAAAAAAAATCAAAATGGTGGCTTCAATCACATGATCAAGAGGCAGGGCTTCAATTGTATAGTAATTTCCACCATTCTGATTTTTTCACAGAGACATCCCTATCAACACCCTTGGATGTATTTTTCTCTTCTCTTTCTCTAACCCTAACCCTTCTTTCATTTACTCTGAAAAGGGAAAGAAAATAATTATGTAGGAGCTGGTGCATTTTTTTTATCCAGGGGTGAGATTTATGTTTTATGGGTGTTTCTTCTATAGATCGAAGACTATATTCCTAGAACAGCTTCTGTCTGTATATTATGCCTTTGTACAGTACTGTGTGGTTGAAAATGTATTGCCCCTTTAAGAAAACTGTTGAGAAAGTAAGGGAGATGTTGAGTAAATCTCCAGGAGATTCCAACCTGATGAGTCCAATAGTTACTGGCATGAAATTATTTTTGCATTTGTACAAATAGTAATCAATTCATATGGTCATTGTTTAATTCAAATAGTAGAATTTGTCTTTAACCGTTAACTTTCCAATCTTCTATATTCCATGGAAATAAAGTAAAACTGTATGTTCATATCTATATGTGACAAGTAGAACTACACCTACACACACACACACACCCCACTTTATCTTTTAAGGAGGCATGCACTAGTACTGATGCTGGACTTTAACTGTTCTGACATGTTTGATGCTAATGGTTTTTTGCTGACAAGTTTTTCTTCAGAAGATGGAAGAAAGCACAAGAGAATCAGTCATCCTTGACTTGATTGAAACTATAAAAGAACACATAATTGAGAAAAGTAGAAGTAGCAGATGTATGAGAAGAAATAGCATTCTTAGTTTCAAGAGAAAAGAAACTTGAGTAAATTTGAATTAGTATTTAGGAATTCATAAGAGCAGCTTTTAGTAAATGTCTGAGGAATTGTGGGAGTCATTAATGGGAAAAGAAATGAAAGGGGGATAGGAGTTGCAGTGGAGGCTAGAGAGAAGTTCTCTGAAGATAGGCTCCCAAATGATGCTGACGGCTCAGAAGATAGATCCAGATTGGATCCTGCAACATTATCCTGGAATACATATATTCACCTTCATTCTTGGGGTTAGGAGTTTTTCCAAATAAGATATGAAAAACACAATTATAGACAATTCCAATGAGGAAAAAAATCTAGGACAGCAGAAAACTTGGTTAAAATCTGAGAACAAGAAAAAAAATTTTTAAGGAACATAACACAAAGAAAAATGCAAACCAGTAGCTTGGAACTCCAAAAGTTGATATCACAAAAATTAAAGTTCAGCAAGAGCTGAAATTAGGAAATAATGTTAAAAATATCAGAAAGCAAAATAAAATATATGTTCAAAATAAAAAGAAAAGGAAAAAGTCCAGGAACACACCTGCTCAACAAAGACAACAAAATACACAGTGACAGCAAATTAAGAAAAAGGTACTCAAACTGCTATTATGACTCAATCCTCTTGAAAAATAGATATATATTCCATTTTTCATCATAGCAAAAGAATGAAGGGGCAGAATTGAAATTTGTGGTTAATAGAAATAGACAGGAAATAATTATTTACTTTGACAGGAAATAATTATTTAAATACTTTGAATGAATTTGGATTCCATGGATGGTTCTTGAGTGAGAAATGAATTAAAATGGTTTTGCTTATTTTCTACTTTCCCATAATCCCACAGTTCTATCCTTCATCACCTTTCTTGGGAATTATCCTAGCCCAGTGCAGAGAATTGCAGCAGAAACAAGTGAAACATATAGTTAAGAAGAGTTCAGTATCAGACAAATCAAGTGTCTTGAAAGGTTTAAAAGGTTCCCCTCGCGCATACATGTTAGTTGTTTCCAGCTCTAGGGGGCAGTGCTCATCTCCGTCACAAAGCCTAAGAGCCAGCACTGTCCAAAAAGTCTCCGTGGTCATGTGGCCATGATGACTAAATGCCGAGGGTGCACTGAATGCTGTTATCTTCCCATCAAAGTGGTCCCTATTTTTCTACTTGCATTTTTACATGCTTTCGAACTGCTAGGTTGGCAGAAACTGGGACAAGTAACAGGAGCTCACTCCATTATGTGGCATTAGGGATTCAAAATGCTGAACTGCCGACCTTTCTGATCAACAAGCTCAGCGTCTTAGTCACTGAGCTACCGCATCCCTTTGAAATGTTTACTCCTAGTCATTAAAACAGTACATTAGCATGAATCTATATTGCACATATTTTGAGCCCTCAAGAGTATACCATATGATTTGTTCTCATAATCAATTTACAATACAATCATGAACACTATGTTTCCAATAGCTTCTGCAAAAACAGAATATATTTTTATGAGGTAGTTTCTGTCAGAAAATATCATAGTATCTCATTTTATGTGAGGAATGGTTTCTGAGCATCTCATCATGTTGATAAATCTAAGGATTGTCAATTTTAAGGAACCCATATTTATCACATAAAAATAATGCCAACTCTTTCAATCACTTGGTAACAACATAGGACCTAAGAAGGAGAGAAAAATGAAGGAGACAAGGGAGGTTGAATCAGATTTCTCCCACTTCCTTCTATAAAGTTTTTGATGACTTAATATTGTATAACTTACAAGGAAATCAATTATTCTCCTATGAAACTTGGCCACAGAGCTATTTTCTATATCATATCAATCACTTCTCTGTGTCTTTTTATGCTTTTGCCATTGATTGTTAACTGATTATAAGACAAGCTGGAAATTGTCGATAATTTCCATGCTACTAGGATATTGCTTCTCTGTTAAGGTCAACATATCTCCTCTTTGATATTTTATTATGTAGGAAGAGCAAGGAGTAACTGATCTATTATTCCTCTCCCTTTTTATCATCATGTGTATACTGCTTGACTTCCACTTTTCTTCCCTGAACTTTTCTTCCCTGATATCCAGGATCTTATTTCTGAAACATGCAGCTCAAACTTATATTTTTTGAAAAAAAGAGTCAAAATGAATTTTAGATTTTAGAATTCTTTATTGGCAAAGTGTGATTGGACACACAAGGAATTTGTCTTGATGCAAATGCTCTCTACTCTTCTGGCAGGTCTAACTCGGTTTTGTTCAACCCAAAGAAAATATCACACTGTGGAAGTTAACTATACAAAATACTTCACTGTGGTGCACAGCTTTACTAACTATAGGCTGCTGCTCTAGATTGATTCTCCTTGCCAGGCTTTGCAAATTGATGTAATTATGTAAATAAGTATTTGAAAGTTAATCCTTATAACTTTAACACTTTAGTTCAGTTGATTTTCTAATAGACTTTATGTGGCCGTTGTTCTTATTTTTATTATTTGTGAGTGTACATGTGTCCACGCCTTAACATTTCACCTGCTCTGTGGATTCCAAATGTTTGTTACCAGTTCCCTTCACTTTTTGCTAGCATTTGTTGATTCTTTTTTTCCTGATTCACTGCATAATATGTTTCTCCATGCCTGCAAGCATGACTTACAAGTCATAAATATGGAGAAGAAATACAGGGTGAAATGAAAGCCATGAAAATATGAACATTAGTCATTTGCTATTAGCAACATCCCAGCAAAGCACAAATTGGTAAGTTACACACACACATCCTTGTCTATGCAAATAAGCTGAGATATGTTGGCGTCAATAACAAGACAGGGACCAGTTTGGTAGCTAAACAAAGGCTATGTAAACAGATATTACATGCCAATCTCTTTGCACTAAAATATAGTAATGCTTGGGCTATTCTGCACACAAGTATTTCCAACCAACTCTCTTCATACTCTACATAAATGACCGCTGTGGTCATATTAAGAGCAACTGCGTTCTCTTTGCTGATGATGTAAAGCTGTTCAATACCACAGACAATACTACTACCCTTCAAAAAGACCTTGACTATGTATCAGAATGGTCAAACAAATGGCAACTTCAAATCTCAACAAATAAATGCTCTGTCTCACATATTGGCAAAAAAAATCAGAAAATAAAATACAAACTGAATAAAGACCTTGTTGATGATCCAAGCTCTGTAAAGGACCTTAGAATATTCATCTAAAATAGAATTCTTCTATTGGTCTGTCCAGTGTATGTGGCAGGGCATGATGCACAGGGGACTTCATATATGCCTTAAGACCTGGAAAACCAAGGCATATATGAAGTCCCCTGTGCATCATGCCCTGCCACATACATTGGACAGACCAATGGAAGAATAAGTACCCGCCTAGATGAACACAAAAATGCAGTAAAAAAGCTGGAACACACTTCCTCACTAGTCCAACACATGAAAGCCATAGGTCATAGCATCAACTTCAATGGCGCAAAAACCCTAGCCACTATAGAAAACCCCAGCTACAGAATTATCAGAGAAGCCATAGAGATTGAAAAAAGACCTGAAAGCATGAATAGAAGAGATGACTCCACCAGACTGTCAATTATTTGGAAGCCTGCATTCACAAAAAAATCTCCACACCACAAGCCAGGCAAACACCTGGGCACCAATGGATCCCCGCTGATACCTCCAGCTCAAACACACCCCAACCAGGCACCCAGATGAAACCTAGCTTCCTAATAAATGATAGCCGTCCATTTACTCGGAGCCAAGCCACACTAAAAGCCTCCAATACAGGAAACACAATGTTGCCAGTGAATCAAGACAAAAAAAGCCACAAAACAGACAGAAGATATTAGAAACACCAATCAAGCAGAACAAAGCAAACTCCAAGACCAATAAACACAGACCAAGACTCCCAACCAATCAGGATGAAGAAAAAACCATTCTGGCACAGCAGTAGGCTAGCCCCAAATTTAAATCTGAAACCACTGTAAAAGTCTGACTCACAGACGAACACAATACAGAAGCCTGATGATGGCAGATGAGATTCTGCCGAAATGTTGCTACAACTTTAAAAGCACAACTACAATGATGTGGGAAAATACCCAAACAAAGCTGAATACCATATATATATATTAAAAAACAGGGGTAGCAATTCTTTCGAAAGAGCACCAGAATCATGTTTATAAATAGCACAGTTAACAGACCACCAGTGCAAATATGCTTTTCAATGGCCTCTTGTCACTCGAAAGGAAAGGAAAGGAAAGGAAAGGAAAGGAAAGAAAGAAAGAAAGAAAGAAAGAAAGAAAGAAAGAAAGAAAGAAAGAAAGAAAGAAAGAAAGAAAGAAAGAAAGAAAGAAAAGAAAGAAAGATGGTTAAATAGGCAAATGACATCAGCAAAAGGTGAAATAAAAAGCAGGATATCCAGCAGTCACTTTCCTTAACTTTTTTGCACCAAAACTTCAAAAACAGCATATTTTCTGGCCTCATTACTAGGGCAGATTAAAGCTGAGGCATCAAGTGCAATTTATGTCAGCATATTTTCTGCTGACTCAAGGACTGGAGATATGCATGTTAATGTGGCCATGAAGAATAGCCCCCAAGGGTGTTCAACTCATGGGCTGGAAAAGAGATGAAGGTAATTGCAAAGCAGTGTGAAGTGTCTCTCTGAAGTAAATCATATTGCCACTTTGTCCTGACAAGGTGAATTGTGTTGCCTCTTTGACTCAACAGTTTTGCTGCTTTTGTGGCACAGGTCTCATCCATGCAAATCAAAATCATATTACACAGACTTATGGAATAATAGCTTTCTTGGAATTTATTGTGTGGCTATAAGCTGGCATATATATATTTTTTATTGGGTGGAGAAAATAAAAAAGTGAATGTCATGCACCTAAAAACACTTTAATATTTTATGCCATACTGTGCTGGAAGCATATTTGTGAGTATAGTCCATCAATCACAGCTTCTGTTTGTGTTGAATGAAATTTCTGGAAGGCATCATTACATGAATTCACAAGCAACAGGGATTCTTGTGCCCTGACATTATTTTTCCTTGTTCACTTGACTGCTCTTTGCTCCTTTAGAAGACAGTGGAACATTTTGTCACTCAGTTTTATAATCTCTAGACAAAGAGTAACACAATTTTAAGTTAATTAATTAGAAAGAACACTTGGCACTGTTCCTCACTGCGAACTGAGCTGTGGACTGATTGCTTTGCCCTCGTTTTGGGTCTCAGATGTGTACAAATCACTGCCTCTGCTATTAATGCCAAGAAGAATCCAGACTTTTCTACAGTCCCAATTATCCAGTACCTAATGCTAGTGATGGCTGTCTTGATCCAACTCATGAACTGTGCTTGAAATTGTCTGAAGGCAGGAGACAGAAAATGTATTACCTAAATATCAAAGGCTTACTTTACACGCTTCAGGCTTAATGTTAAAATACTGTACAGCAAGGATAGCTTAATGAGAGGAGAAGAATAGATAAAACATCAACCAAGAAGGGTTAATATATTTTGTATGCTTCCAGCTGACCCCCTCTTTAAAGGGGAGTGGGAAAGTAGCAAACATTGCTTGTTTCCTTCTACTGGAGGAAAAAGTACCGTACTCCAGTGATCCCCAACCTTTTTTACGCCGCGGCCCGGTATCCCCAACCTTTTTTATGGCGTGGCCCGGTACCGACATCAGCTGGGCGCCCGCCATCTTGTTTTGATGAAAAAGTGCTTCCAGTGAGCTCACTGGAAGCACTTTTTCATCAAAACAAGATGGCGGCGCCAGGGCTTCCAGTGAGCTTTTCCGGGTAGAAATGGCTTTCTACCTGGAAAAGCTCACCGAGCACTATGCCGCTATCTTGTTTTGATGAAAAGTGCTTCCGGTGAGCTTTCTACCCGGAAAAGCTCACCGGAAGCACTTTTTCATCAAAACAAGATGGCGGCGCCCAGCAAGCCAGCGGCCCGGTAGGACTTGTTCCACGGACTGGTACCGGTCCGCGGACCGGTGGTTGGGGACCCCTGCCGTACTCCATGTATTGAATCATTGTCTTAAGTAACATATTAAGTCATATATGAACTGGTTATTGTTGAGATTTCATTCACATCCTCAGTAATTGAACCAATATGTGATCTCTTCAATATTCCCCTCTTCATAAAAATTTTCTTCATAATTTAACACAATGTATAACTTAAGAAGCAGGCCTCAGTACTGTTGCCCTTAAATTTTGGGGAAAAAGCTGTTCTGTGAACTGTAAAATTTAATGTGGAAATTTCATAAATACATACAAATCAATTGTATTTAATTTTCTCCTGGCTGACCACATGCTATGTTAAAGTACAACATCTGCTTAAGGGCCGAAAGACATTCTGTACTCCTAGTGTAAACAATACATCAAACCTGTCTGCTGTTGAGGTCTAAAAAATTAAGAATTCAGCCCCAACCACATAATAGCAATAGCAATAGAACTTAGACTTATATACTGCTTCACAAGGCTTTACAGCTCTTTCTAAGTGATTTACAGAGTCAGCATATTGCCCCCAACAATCTGGGTACTCATTTTACTGACCCTGGAAGGATGGAAGGCTGAGTCAATTGGCAGTCAGCAGAAGTAGCCTGCAGTACTGCACTCTAACCACTGTGCCACCGTGGCTCATGAATTGAAGCCCTACCCTTTTGAATACACATGAGAAACATGGAGGACATGTGTAAAAAGTGGCATCTATTTTGCGATGATTTTATTCCTTTCTCTAATTCCAGTCTCTGTGTTGGGTGCCTCAAGGCTTGAGTCTCTCTACATGGGTACACTAAGGAAAATAATCAGTTAATGAGATAATTATACATCTCTATGCCTTGCTAGCCAATCAATGCTATTCAGATCAGGGGTGGGATCCAACAGGGTTAACTACCAGTTTGGTCATTTATGAGGTTCGGTGATTTACTATGTGCTTCCCTGCACACTGCCGGGGCGCGCCTGTAAATTGTCATCAGCATGTTGCGTGCAGAGAAGCAGCCTTTCAAAAAGCCATTTTTTCCTGCTTTTTGAACTGCAGCTGTGCCTCCCATAGCAGCTGAAGTTGAAAAAATCAGGAAATAAAGTTCAGGTAAGAGCCCGGGTGGGTGGGTAGGCAAAAACATCAGCAGACATAGAACCGGTTCTATGTCTGCTGCTCTTCAGACCTACCAGTTCTACAGAGGTGGACAGAACCGGTAGAAACCCACCCCTGCTTCAGATGTTGCCCAGTACCTGGAGGCTATTAAGAGGTGTGCTGGTGCAGTGGTTGGAATGCTGACTCTGTCAATTGCTTAAAGAGGGCTATAAAGTACCTTGAAGTGATATATAACTCTAAGTATTATTGCTAATTAAGGTCTGGACAGGAAGTGAAGCGTCAATTTTTTACCTTTCTGGGGCTGCACTCCTCCAGGCAGAACTTGTATGCAATTTGGTGATCCTCCTGAATCTGCAGCTCTTCCTTGAGGGATAAGTGGAAGACATGGCTGGGCCATGGTGGCAGCTTTTGCATTGATTTGTGATCTAGTTGTATCCATTGGTGAATGAGGAGGGCTTTCTTTCAGTCACTTATACAGTAGTTGCTTCCAAGCTGAATTACTGGATTTCCCAGTAGTAGTCTAGATCTTCCCTTGAAGATTATCTGGAAGTTATAACTGGTCCAGAATCAGCGATGTACACAGTTCTAGGTGCTTCATGGTTTGCCTGTATTATGTTGCAGCTGAGTGAACTACACTGGCTTTTATTTTCTTTCCAGGTAAATTCAAGCTGCTAGTTATTTATTTCTTTACTTGTTTATTTCTTTAAATGTAGTGACATTTAAAACATTTATTTAGCTTCCCATCGTATAACTATTTAAAATAACATAAAAGCATATTAAAGTTATTAAAACCAGATGTATAAAAAACAAAATCCTGACCTCAAGTCAATATGTAATCACCTGCCTTTTTAGAATTGTTAATCTACTTTTGGTTTCATATAGAGGAATTTAGCCATTTGGTCTAGAAAATAATGAATGTAAGTTAAATTATGTATTATCTCAATCAAATAAAATAGCTAGATAAATCATGGCTTATGATATGAAACCAATGTTTCATATCATAAAAAAAAAGTCTGTATTAGTATTGAGAACAAATATATTTTTATCTTATTAGTTATTAAACATATTTCTATGCCTCCACAATCAAAATGGATGTGGTTTTCAGTGGCTTACATAGAAAAAATACAGTATCAAACATATTAAATGCAAAGTGAAAACACAACAGCACTACAACAATACAAAGAGAACAAAATGAGAAAAAGTTGCAGACTGGTCACACACTACATATCAAACCATACTTTCAATTTCATATCTAGCTGCTGTCAACAGAAATTGTGTTATTTTAATTGAAGGTACATGAACACTTCCTTTATGGGTGAAGTAGTGACATTTAGACTTTAATGCCTTCTCTATTTAATCGCACAAAATCTTTATTATGATGTTGTGTAGAACTTAAGATGAATACCGGCACATTTAGTCATTGGTTGCCATATCTGAAGGCTAGATTCCAAGCACTAATTACAATTGAGGCTGTTTTACAACTTCCTTAATGTACTATGGTCTTAGCATGCCAGCCTATATTAATTTCAAGTGGAAACTGAAGTCCAGGAACATTGTGGTGTGTTAGAATGTAGATTCTAGACATAGAAATCTAGGGATTCATTATGCTATCAAAGAGGAAGACTGAAGATTGTTATACGTGTTGTATATACAAATTACATACAAAAAAGATTATAATTTCAATTTACAACCACTTGTTTAATGACCATTCAAAGTTACAGTGGCATAAAACATTAATTTTTGTTTCAAATCTATCACACATAAGTACCTCTAGTCTTTAGGTCTTTCTAAATAGTCAGTTTGTGACCTTGTGAAAAAGAAGAACAAGTCCTTCAGCTCTTACTTGGTTCAGTTTCTCAATTAAACCACTGCCACAATTTCTATATCCTATTTATGTTTATACAGTTATGCATAAACTATTAAAAGTTATGTATACATTTAGCATAAATTCAATAAAAATGCTTTGCTGTGTTTTGCTTTTATTGTTTTCCAAATTTATATATTTCCTTAATATAAACTTTATCTGTGCATCTTCATATCATATATGATACATGTATTTAAGCTGCTATCTTGTTTCAAGACATTCTGATAAGTTTACAGTTGGTTTGTATTGAAAAGCAAGATGGGGTATCTCATCCCCATTCCTCTCTACTTGGAAATCTTTTTTCTATGAAAATTAATCATTTCCAAACTAATATTCTGAGTGCTAAGAGACTGTATGGTTTGCATTTGTCTTATTTGCTATAAGAACTATTTTTACTGTGCGCACCATAGAAGGACAGAAATACAACTGATGCAGATATTAGCTGAATATGGTTGTACCACAGCAGTCAGAAAACTCAAGCACAGAGGCTAATGTAAGAGAAGAGATACAGCAAAGATCACCTGGAAAATCAAGACAGTGGGTTGGGAAGAGTAAGGAAAAGTAAAAAAGAAAATTGTTGGGAGATGCCGAACCCGGCAGGAAGAGGAATCATGAAAGGGGGTTAGTCTTGAATTGAATTCATGCATGGTCCAGGACTGACCCCCTACTCCATGCTCCATGGATCCTTATCTATCTGTTCCCAAGGGAAAGCAAGGGTTCTTGAATTATAGGCAGAATGCAATAAAGTAGTTGATTTGAACTCTATATGTATGGATCTGGTTGCTTGTGCCTGATAAAGTGGACTAGAGCAGTATCTGAAATTTAAAATGTTAAAATATGGGATTTCAATTCCATATCTATCATGGAGTTGAAGTATATCCATCTTAA
Source organism: Notechis scutatus (assembly GCF_049901735.1). Lineage (NCBI taxonomy): Eukaryota > Metazoa > Chordata > Lepidosauria > Squamata > Elapidae > Notechis > Notechis scutatus. The sequence goes on from NC_142011.1 coordinate 168,391,131, forward strand.
CATTGCACAGATTGAGAAACATGGAACTAAATATACCACTGACTCTGATCATACTTTCCTCTGCAAGTGGCCCAAGACATAAGGTCTTCAAGAGAAACTGGAAGAAAAAAACTCTTGCAAAGTCCCCCTTTTAACCGTTGTGTGTTTTGGGGTTGTTAGTTTGGAGACAAAATCATCTGAGCAAGGGGGATACTTCATGTAACTTGGCACCAAAATAATAAAAGATATATTTTATTTTATTGGTCCATTTTTAATCACAAAATTCCAAAGTCTCTATGGTTTACAATAAAAAAAAATGTTAATCCAAATCCAGGATTTCCCCCAAATGACTAGATGTCAGTAGGGTAAATTTGACTGGAACATTTGTGTGATTACAAACAAATTTTACTGGTATCCAATATAATAAGTAAATCTTATTATACTGGAGATCAGGTCTGTCAAAGGGAAACTATTAACGTCCCATTTATTGCCTCTTATAAACAATAAAATGTGTACTAAACTAATCAATTTTAAGAAAAATGCGGCACTTTAGGAAAATATTGTTTTGCTCAATGACCTGTGCTATGAGCCGTGGTGACATAGTGATTATAAGGCAATATTGCAGGCTACTTCTGCTGACTGCTGGCTGCCAGCAGTTTGGCAGTTCAAATCTCACCAGCTCAAAGTTGACTCAGCTTTCCATCCTTCTGAGGTCAGTAAAATAAGGACCCAGATTGGCAATATGTTAATTCTGTAAACTGCTTAGAGGGGGCTGTAAAGCACTGTGAAGCAGTATATAAGCAGTATTATAAGCAAGTGCTATTGCTATGCTGAGCATGCCATATTAATCTGCAAGCCTTAGTAACAACAGTCAAGGACCACAGTGAAGATATGGGACTAAGACTGAATATAAGGAAAACCAAAGAGGTATAACAACCAGTCATAAAGAGATAACAAAGATATGAAGATGGACAGATGACCAACCGTAAAGTAATCAGCAGTCAATAAATATGTGACAAACAAAAATTGATAGGATGGAAGTAATGATCTTGGAAAAGGTATTCATATGGTGTGATATACCAATACCTACAAAGAATCAGAACTGTGAAGGGAACAGAACTTGAAAACTCAAGATAGAAATAATTGATGCTATTGATGCTTTGTTGATGGAGAATACTCCTGAGACTACCCTTGATAGCCAAGACAACAAATGAATCAAGGAACAAATTAATCCTTGAATTTATTTCAAGTATTATTTCTTTTTTAAGATTCTCCTCCCCAATTTTTGTATATTCTGTTCTTGTAGAGTTTCCTTGCTGATGGGCAAGTATACAGATGGACAGAATACCAAGCCCCTTTACAAAATAGCTTTCTAACCTCCTGTTGGATTCAAAATGATAAAAAGAGACAGAGGCTTTTGTTTGCATAACCGCTATACTATGACTTTACTTCATCTTTATTTCCCTGAGGCAAACAGAAAGGAGAGGATTTATGTTTTAACAAAATCTGATAGAGAGACACAGCAGTACCCAAAGGACAATATCTGTATGAGCTTCAGGTATTATTCTTGAATCATTTTTATGCTGGGAAATATTCCCTAGTTAACCTTAATACTCTGGATAGATCTTACATTTCATATTTTAAGAAAAGTGTGCAGAAATAAAAAAATGGATCATAATAAGTGCTATATCAAACAGAAGCAAATGTTTTACCAGTAAATTATCTGTGTTAAACAACTATAAATAAGAACATAGATTTGATAATTCCTCTAGGCATTCTTTCAGCAAATGTTTTCATTATCTTCATCTTCTTAATCAGCAATCTGGAATATATCTACACAAAGGGTATTTAATAAGGTATTCATTTCATATAGATATATACCTGTGTGCTTATAGAACAATACACACAGCTGGAAAAATTGCATTAGAAGATATTATGCCTGAGGAAAATGAAGTGTGATGCAACAGCTATTCATATGTGTTCTCCAGACAGATTAATATAATTAAGTAATACATTTTAAACTTTGGCTCTGTAGTCAAAATTTCCCAATTTTGCTTTCACTAAATATACTTAACAGAGGATTAACTAAGGTGACCTGATCTTACTGTGTTGTATTTAGTGGACAGTGTGGCAGTTGCTAGCCTGTTTTTCTTTCTACTAAATCTGACCTGACAGAATGCTAATGATTTCAATGCTGTAAAGAACATAGCATGTTATCCAAACATATAATGACATGACCACTAATGGGATGATGAACAATTATTACCCACCCCATTCCTTCTGCCAATATCCTCTTGGCCTGAAGATCACATTTTCCAGAACAATATTCTAGTTGCTCCACAAAGCAGAAACAAGGATAGTGAATGAGGAAGCTCTAACTAGCATGTGGGCAGCCAAGAGAATACATCTGAACATCAGAGAGAAGCAGGAATGCCCCTGGGAATTCTCTCTATAGCAGCTTGTACAAGCATACTCATGTGTGAAAGGTAGTTGTGATTTTCCAGTATTATGATAGCAATTAAGAATTACTGGACCAGAGTAAATATCTCAGTTTCAATTAGCTTCTAGAGAAAGATTTCAAATCCAGCAAATGCCCAAAATGAGCTCTTATTAAAAATCCATGGAAATTTGTCATAATCAGCATGAGAGCCAACTGGCATTACATTCACTTTATATGTTTTTAAAAATGACTGAGAGGCCTTGCCCAATTTTATGCTTAACGGTAGCATCTGTGGAGGTGGGGGAGGAAGTAGCTTGTCAAAAGAGGCAAGTGGTGGAGGTGGCATTGGATATAATTCAACTCCCACCTCTTTTGTACATTTGTATCTTACCTGTTTTCATCGCTATCCCATTTCTACTATCCATACTGAAACATTTAAAAAGCAGAAGAAGCAACAGATTTTTAAAGAGTAGAAACTTCTGGTGCTTCCTGCACCACCATTTGATTTCACAATACTACAAGTTTATATGATTGTTCAAGGAAACATTTGGAAAAAAAAACACTCTTGAAAGGGATGCTCTGTGCTAAGGATGCAGATCTTTTGAAAAGATGAAAAAAGTTAAAAGAACTCATTCAGCCACTGCATGCATGTTAAAGTCCAACATTCCTTTGTACATAGCTTTTTTCCTTTCTTTACTTTTTCCTGGAAGAATGAGATTCATCTACCCTGCTTAGAAATGACTGAAAAACAAATATTTAAATTCCTTCCTGCTAAACTAAAACAAAATTCATTTTAAATAATCTTTGGCTGACATCAGTCTTGCAACTCTAAAAGAACAAATCTTTGGCCATTTCCTTGACTTTCTGAGAAGTTATGGAGGTTCCTTTCTGGGCCTCTTTCTCTGCCCATTATACAGTGTTACGTTATGACCTCTATTATCTGACTATTCCTTAGCATCTCTTCATTTCCCTTTTCAATGGTATGTACCACTATATCATGAAATCAAAGTTCCACTTATCAAAAAAACAGGCATGCAATTTAATAATATTAAATAATTATTTCAATTTCAAGGCCACCCAATTCTACAACTCTGTGTGGATTAGTTAAAATGAATAAAAGAAAAGAACATATGTGAAAGAAAAGGGAATGGAAGAACCAATCCCATAACACAAAAAACTACCCCAAATCCCAAAATACTTGATAACCACTCTAAGCGAAGTCCTGATTTTTAACAACGTTTGAAAACTCAATAAGAGGAAAGCATTACATATCTCCAGAGGATATCATTCCACACAGTAGGAGCTGTAACTGAAAAGGCATGTTTCTAGGCCTTCCCTCAATATGACATTGTTAATCAATGGGACCTGGAAGGTGTCCATCCTAAGCAATCTCATCAGACAGGAAAAACATACATAGACAGTTGGTCCCTCAAATAGTCACACCCAATGCCATGAAGGATTTTATAGGTGATAGGCAGAATTGCATCAGGAAGTCAACTAACAACTAGTGTATTTCACAATGCCGTGGAGACATATTTGCATACTCAACTAATCCATCAATGCCCCACCACTGCATTGCATGGACAAGCAGTAGCTTTTGATGATCTTCCAAGAGGTTTTCTTTAATAGTAAATAGTTCGTTGATGATGTCATTTGCATGTTGACTTCTGTTTCATGGGCTTAACTTTTTAAAATTCATTTTATAGAATCATGTTAACATTTCTATACATCCTTATCTTTCAGGATGGCTTCTATGTTGAGTGACAAATATTTGTCCTGGAATGTTCATTTGAACCAGCTTATTTTTTCAGAGGGGAGGTGAGTTTTCTTGGCAAGAGTTTTGGAAATGGTTTGCCATTGCCTATTTCCTAAGACTAAGAACATCCAAGGTCACCTTTGGCTCTAGCCTAGGACTAGAACTCACTGTTTCCTAATTTCTAGCTTAAAGCCTTAACCACTGCTGGAAACAAGCTTTCATATATGCCTTTAGGAAAGTTTAAATTACTTATTTTAGAAGATAAGGAAGATATTCTTGATAGAGATATGCAGGAACCTATGCAAAAAGGCCTGAAGCTTTTCTTTAAGTGGAAAACAATGATATAATATTTGGAAGCTGCTCAGGACGATGTCTCCTTAGTTCACTGAACTATAAAAAGGAGGAGGTAATACAGGACAATCAGACTTGCAAGATTTAGTTACTATAACCAATCTCAATAAAAGCAGATCTAGGTTTTCAATAGAGTTGATTACCTGTATGGTCTACATATTGCAGCTGACATAGATATACATTAAATAAATGCAGACTGGGGATTAGCTCAGACATCCACAAATGTACCCAAAGGATTCAAAGAATATATTATTAAAGTTCTATTATGCTACTGAATGTGTTCATGGGAATGGGGTTGAGGAAGAACATGGTGCATTGAAGCTTCCCTGTTGCAAGGAAGGACTTGTACAGTGCAGTGGGGCTGCTATTTTTGAAGCTCACCTTACTCAGTTGCATACTGTTGATTCTGCCACATGATTTGATTGGCTGATTTATTGTAAACTGAAATTTAAGAAAAACCCTGTGACACATCTTCCAAGTCTGGCTGTACAGGATATGAATTGGTGCATGTGCATGGGTGTGCATGGGTGTGGGTGGGTGAGAAGAGGGGGAGAGGGAGGGTCATGCCCCTGTTGGAGTCTGAATCTGAGAAAGAAGATGAACAGCTGACAGGGAGCAGGAATGTGGCTCCGTTGGCTGTGGAGAAAACTGAGGAAGGGCAAAGTCAGGCTGGGCAGAGCAGGGCAGAGGTAGAACAAAGGAGAGGGAGTTCAGAGGAAGACCCAGGCCCATCCCATTTTCATCCTAGGGCATGCAGGGAGGAACGGAGAAGAGAGTAACATTGGTTGCATGGTTTACATGGGAAGAAAGGGCCCTGATTCTCCTCATTAAGCACATCTGGGAAGAGAGTTTAAAGGAAAGGCGAGAGTTTAAAGAGCGGCATTTGCTGGGAACAAATGTGAGTTTATCTTGTGTTGACTGTGGTTATCTGTGTTCCTAACATCCTCCCAACTGGGTTGATTTACTGCTATTCTTTCACTTCTGGAACTCCTTATCTTGTTCTGCTGGATTAATTACTTGATTGGACTTTTACTTAAAGTTTGTTTGACAATGTTTTGGACTTGAATCTCTGTAGCCAAAGGCAAATTTTTCTTCAGACCGGAAGGTAACCAGGACATCGGGGACAAAGTTGGAGCTAATAAAGGGACTCCTACTTATTATCGGACTATGTTGCCTTTGTGCCACGCCCGGGGTCATCAGAAAGAGAGGGGGGAGGGAGGGAGGGAGAGCACACTATAGCCTCAAATCCAGATCTGAGTCCTGACATAAATATATCAAATAACCTTTAACAAGTCAGAATAAGCATAACATGTGTGCCTTTGTGTGAGTGTTGACTACTGGTGATGCCTGGAAGATTTCAGAAGTGGTTTGTCACTGGCTCCTACCTACATTGAAAGAGTAACTGACCCAAGTCTCCAACTGGCTTTGTGCCTAAGATCAGGCTAGAATTCATTGTCTTGTAGTCTCCTACTTTAAACAATGCACCAAACAAGCTCTCTAAGATATTTTATGGGTAATGTAGTAATATCCTTTGAAACCAAAGAAAGCACCTAATTATATTAAGCATTGTTTGGTATATTTAATATCCATATATTCTTGTCTGGGGCACAATATTGTTACAAAATACTTTTCTTCATACTCATTTAGCCAGTAACTGTTTTCATTAATCTTCCAAACTGGTGTTTTCCAGTTTTTTTGGACTTTAAATTTTCATAGGATTCAACTTAAAAGAGTACCAGACTGGCACAAGTTAGCTTTCAACATCTAAAAATAATATCTCTCTTTTTTCTTTATGTGAAATCCATACCTTTAACTTTACCTGTCATTCGCATAGCCTGAAACAAGCTCAGAAGAAATGAACTCTTTGAAGTATGATTGAAAGCAATCCCCCACCTTGATCTCTGCCAGCTAGTAGATGGTCTTTGTTGAGCAAGCTACCAGCATTATGACAGATTTTGCTAGTTTAGTGTGTTACACAGTATAGCTGTATCCATGCAGAGCTTAGGCTTAGTGCCTAAATGAAGCACTAAGCTATCATCTTGGAATACTGAGCTGTTACGGATTTGAAGAATTAAGTTTATGCCAGTCAGTATGCCCTTGCTACTGTTGTCTGTAATTACATTATCTTGCTACAATGCATAAAATTCCTTCACTGCAATGTTTCAGCTCAAGGTAAGGTATTTTGAAACTTATTATGCTTACTTTCTCTGTATTGCAATCCCTGGTTATAATAGATTTGCTCCATATTAAAGTTTAGAATTCAGAAGCAGATAGGTTGAAAATCAGTGATTTGGATATAATTATACATTGGAAATATGGGGGCTATGGAAGAATCAAACACATCCTACAGTTCCTTCTGATTAACATTGGTTTGCTTCAGCTATTAGAGCCGCCGTGCTGCAGAGATTAGAATGCAGTATGCAGGCTACTTCTGCTGACTGCTGGTTGCCCAGAAATTTGGCAATTCGAAACTCACTGGTCAAGGTTGCCTCAGCCTTCCATCCTTCTGAAGTTGGTAAAATGAGACCCAGGTTGTTGGGAGCAATATGCTGATTCTGTAAACCGCTTAGAGAGGGCTGTAAGGCCCTGTGAAGTAGTATATCAGTGTAAGTGCTATTGCTATTAATCATGTTCATTTAATCATGGATTAATTTGAATAATCATAGGCAGAGTTTACATAACCCAATAGGTAATCAGTTATGGAATATGGATCTCAGTTCATAATCTGAAATCTCACATTAATCCATAGCATGCTTAATTTTGGTTTAGTTTTATGTAATATGGTCTACTCTAGCATGTTATGTAAATCCATCTGTTGTCCAGAAAATTAATACAAAATTTCACATTCATTGCTTTGCATTGCTACTTCATGAAGTTTTTCAAAGAAGATCCACCTGTAAAATAATGTTTCTGGAAATCTGTCAAAGATGCTTTATTTTGTACTGTTTCATTGAGCAGGATTATAAAAGTCAATACTTACAAAAATTCACCTGTTCTTTATAATATGCAAAGCTCTTTAATGTTTACTTCTTCGTCTTTTAAAATTAAAGTTAAAATGGGAAATGTGTCAGACAAAAACCATTCACTTTCTAACCAAAATGTGATACATTTTGCTATTCTTATCATTATTAAATGGCAGCAGCATGAGAGTAGTTTCAGATGTTTCCAGCTCATTAAGTTACATTTTTAATATTTTTGAAACTTTATAATTTATTTAGCTGCTTCTGTGCCCTGGAGCTACTTCTAAATCCTAAGCCTGTGTACTTCAAATTATTATTGAAAAATATTAATTATGGAATGAGAGCAATTTTGGATATTTTTATTGATATTTTATCAATGGTCCTATATTATTTTTCTCATGTTTATCTTTTGCTAAACAATTACAAATTAGTTCTTTGGTTTAATCTTCAAGTTGTTTTATATTTCACTTCTATAAGCATTTGATAATATAGATGATCATGCTACAATGATCAGATAGAAATATAAATTAAGTTCCTTTATAAACTAGTATTGGTTTGCACAAATCTTGATAACCACTAAATGGAAGGAAAGTGATGCAGAAACTCAAAGTATTTCTAGAAATTGCCCAGATTTTTGCAACCCAGATTCATTAGCTAACTATAAATGGATTTATAATATTTATTTGAAGATGTAATTTTTTATAAAGCATCCTCGGGGATATAATTGTCAACTCTTTTTCTCTCGTAAGAGAAAAATTCATTTATCACAATGAAGGATTCAAATGGTGGTAACTAGAAACATATCTGGTTTTGACCTTGTACAACAATCTTTGATTTCTTACAATAAATTGGGTAAAATTGTTGCATCAAATTAATTGGGCTATGAGAAAAGAATAATTTTATTTTTTGTCATTAGGATATTCCCCTACATTTTCCCTAGTTATGGTGAACATTGGTACATTGGGCTAGTCATACTGATAAGAACATCTGGCTGGTTTGCAGTATGAGAAAGTTAGGAGATTTTGGGGGGAAAAGAAAACAAAGCTCAGAGCTACAATGTTCATTGCCCCAGGCCCAATGCTAAAAGCAAACTCACAATTGCTTCTAGCATTATACCTACCGACTGATGACTATGGAAGCTGAGGCTTAATCCAGCTATGTTGTTTTCTGCTATCAGATATTAATGTAGACTGGTTTTTCTGCTATCATGTATTAATGTAGACTGGCTTTGCCCATAAAAATGAATTATCTCCGTTGTTCCCATAAAAAGCCCCACTTTAAAAGATCATTGCATGTTACTTTACTAAATTGATTAAAAAAAAAAAAGAGGGGGAGGAGGGGGGGGGGGGGGGAGGGGAGGGGGGAGGGGGGGGGGGGGGGGGCCCACCCCCAGGGGGGAAAAACAGCAGAACCAGCTCATTTTAATATTTTACATTAATCAGGATACAACAGTATTTTTTAAACTGTTCTGGGGAACAGCCAAAATATTTTTAAATACAAATAAATTTAAACTTTAGACAAGACAAGCTACTGAAAAAGATCTGGCTTTGTGCTCTGTGGAATCATCCTCTTCATTTCTACTTCTTTCTTACCTTGATGTGTTCCTGATCAAAACTCTGACTCAACCCTTAGTACTTTTCAAGATATTATACAATATTTGATTCCAGACTGTCTGTCTGGGATTACTATGAAGCTGTGGGACTCAAGGATGCTCTTTCTCCTGCTTCCCCAACCCTCTGTTGACTGCCAGTCTGCTGCCATCTTTCAAGCAAACCTTCTTGATGCTTTTGCAACTCTTGCTGAAAATCCATCATTCCACAGTATGTGTATATTCAGACCCAGCATTTCTACAAGTCTTATCCCCAAGCACCTGATCATGCTCACACTGCCTGCCAATTTCATGGACATTCTCTGTCTTTGCTGAAGCCAGAACATGATACCAGTAAACCTAGGGGCTAAACATTAATCTGAGATTTAAAAAGTGTCCTAGAAAAAAAAGGAATGGCAAACATTTATGTATTATTGCCAAGTAAACTCCATAAAATCGTCAGGGGTTGAGCTCAGATCAAGGGAAATATATAAAACGCAATCAATCAATCAGTCAAACACACAAACAAGCAAATGAATGAACAGTGTCTACAATGTTTTGTATTCTGTGGTTCCGCTCGTCAGCCTTTTATGTACTGTCTACTTTTGAAAGCATTATTGATTTAATTATAGATTTAAACCATCAAAATGTATAATGGTGTTAAATGAGTGAATGTTTCTGCATATATTATATAGGAGCATTTTCCAGTTCCAATCTACTCTAAAATATTCCCATTTGATAGGAGAGTGCTCCAATGACAAAATTTGTATGATCTACCAATCGCTTGAGGATATGATTGGCTTTTGGTATTACGTAGCTGGAAATGACAAACCTTTCAGCAGGCAGGTATTATTATTTACATATTTACAGACCCCTCACATCCCGGACATAAACTGCTTCAACTCCTACCCTCAAAACGACGCTATAGAGCACTGCACACCAGAACAACTAGACACAAGAATGGTTTTTCCCCCTGAATGCCATCTCTCTGCTGAACAAATAATTCCCTCAACACTGTCCAACTATTTACAAAGTCTGCACTACTATTACTATTAATCTTCTCATCACTCCTTATCACCCATCCCCTCCCACTTGTGACTGTAGGACTGTAACTTTGTCGCTTGTATCCTTACAATTTATATTGACTGTTTCCCAGTATGATTTGATTGCTTATTGTACCCTATGACTATTATTAAGTGTTGTACCTTATGATTCTTGACTCTTGATGAATGTATCTTTTCTTTTATGTATACTGAGAGTATTTCCACCAAGACAAATTCCTTGTGTGTCCAATCACACTTGGCTAATAAAAAAGAATTCTAATTCTATACAACATCTGATGACAGTGTTAATAGTTTTTGTTTTAATGGCTAAGACTGAGAATTCACCCCAAATATTGCAGCTCTTTTGGTACCTTTGAATGTTATGTTGGTGTTCCAAATGTCATCAATAAATTTTAGGCTTCAGTTTTTGACAACAGTGATATCTGGCGTGTTGGGTTCCTAATGATGATGACAACTATTATTATGAAATAATAATAATAATAATAATAATAATAATAACAACAACAACAACAACAATAATAATAATAATAATAATAATAATAATAATAATAATAATAATAATAATAATAATAATAATAATAGCATAGTCAGTCAGATGTCCAGACTGGGTTTGGCATTTTTGTCTACCTATCGAGTCCTTACCAAAGACCTAGGATAGGCAAATCTGGATGTTTGATGGTGTTACAGATATCACCGCAGGATGGAAGCTGTTCCAAGTAAAGCTGCCTTCTGCAATTGACTGATGGCAAATTTGTCAATGCCTATGGTGTTCAAGTTGTTTTGGGACTGCACCCAAGGTGCCTATTATTATCCTTGCTTGCCTTTGCTATATTGTTGTTGTTGTTGTTGTTGTTGTTGTTGTTGTTATTATTATTATTATTATTATTATTATTATTATAATACACAAAAACAACAGTGTATACAGCAAACGAGATAACTATGCTGGGTTTTGTATCACAAATCAGTAGTCGAACACTACCCAAGCATTTAGGACTGCATGATGTATCAGCAGATTTTGCGAGCAGATCCCAGTAAGGTGGCCTTCTGCAGCTGACCGATGGTGATCTTGTCAGTGCCAATTGTTTTTAAGTGCTTGCCTAGGTCTTTAGGCACAGCACCCAATGTGCCGAGTACCACTGGAACCACCTGCACTGGTTTGTGCCAGAGTCTCTGCAGTTTGATTCTCAAGTCCTGATATCTGGCGATTTTTTCAAGTTGTTTCTTGTTGATTCTGCTGTCACCAGATATGGCAATGTTGACAATCCAAACTTTTTTCTTTTCCACAATCGTGATATCCATGGTGTTGTGTTCCAAAACTTTTATCAGTCTATATTCGGAAGTCCCACAGTAGTTTTGCATGCTCATTTTCGACCACTTTTTCAGGCTTATGATCCTACCAGTTCTTTGCTACAGGCAGATGATAGTTGTGACACAAATTCCAGTGGACCATCTGAGCGACTGTGTTGTGACATTGTTTGTAGTCAGTCTGAGCGATTGTCTTACAACAGCTCAGTATGTGATCGATGGTTTAATCCGCTTCTTTGCAGAGTCTGCATTTGGGGTCATCAGCAGATTTTTCTATTCTGGCTTTGATTGCATTCGTTCTGATGGCTTGTTCTTGGGTTGCAAGAATCAGGCCTTCTGTCTCTTTCTTCAGTGTTCCCTTGATCATCCATAACCAGGTACTACTACTACTACTACTACTACTACTACTAGTAGTAGTAGTAGTAGTACTATTACTTATAGGAAAGTGATTCTGAGTGGCATACAATACTTAATTAAAAACAAATACAAAAAAGAAATAATTAAAATAACTATTAAAAGGTACATAAAGCAAGAGATTGTGATATTAACCACAGTAAGGGAACCATCGCAAAAGCTCCCTAGTTCCTCCCTGATAACATAACCAGATATTACAGAGGAGCTTCATTCTAAATTGGAAAAATGTGAATGAATTGGAGATACCTGCATTTCCAAGTAAATTGCATTTGGTTGGTAAGGCATACTGATTGAATAAAGTTCAGAAAAGGATTCAGGCAAGAGGGTCACCAAAAACTTAAGACAAAGATTCTGGGTACCTGGAATCTAGTGAGACTGCGTATCAGGACTAGAAAAGCCAAAAACTGGAAGAATTTAGGATGTAAAAATAATGAATTTACTATGTGTTTGTTATATGTCTATGACATCCAAAAAATGATAGAAAATCATGTTAAAAATTATAGAAAATGCTGCATAAAGACAGGTTTGGAACAGTGTACTCAGACTAAGTTACTTTAAGAATATATGCATTGATAAAAAATAACATTTTAATACTTGGGCAATATCATAGTATTAACTCAGTTTTCTTGACCATGACATGCAAGATGAAATATTAAATGCATAATTAGATTAGAAAAGGGAATTTATGCAGAAGGTATTTGGATTATCCAAAAAAAGGGGGGGGGCGGAATCATTCTATCTTATTCTGTTATTTTTGTAACTCTTGATGGCTTACTCATCCATAGGAGTTGTCAAGAAAGGGCAAATGACAAAGTATGCATCATGACATTATGGTTCAAAGTTCGTAACTTCTTAACTTGAATCCAATAATATGAACTAATTTCCTTTGTGATTCACTGCCTGCATGCCAATTTTTAATCTCTAGGGCTAATTATGGGTATCTATACTTAATGGGTGAGTTATCTGATTATATGAATATTGTGCTATGCCACCGTATGTTTGTAATCTTTTTCATATTTATATTATTTAACTTATTAATCCTATTAATAATTAGAGTGAAAGACATTCTGCAATAGAATTTAAAAATAATATTCTGTACCTAAGTCTTCCAGTATGTCAGAGAAGTGCGACATTACTTCAAAACATGCAAACGTATCTTATAATTGGTAAAACAATAGATTAGCTAAGATAGAGCCACAGTAGAAGACTCTTGATTTTGACATGGCAATTATCACGATATGAGTCAGTTGCTAAGCATCCAAATTTTAACATGTGACTAGGAGGATGCTGCAAACAGTCATAAGTATGAAGAATAGTCATAAGACACTTTCTTCCACTGTAACTTTGAACTGTCACTAAACAAATTGTTTACCTTGATTACCCGTATCTTATCCAATAACTACTTTGTTTCACTTTCTAGTGGAAAGTTATTTTCTCTCCCAGTACTTCCTTTATGTTTTTCTGATATTCGTCTTCTGACATCAGTTAATGTGTGGTCACATGCTGTTCTATTCCTTTTTTCCAAGCTTGTATTTGCTGAAAATATATCCCAAATAGTTTTAGACTAGAATATGAACATGCTATAAACATTACAAATTATGAATACTGTACAGAATTCTTTTCCAAGGATGATTAGTCAACTAAATTTTTAAGTGGGATGGCATGTAAGGAAAAGTACCAACTACTTAAAACAAAATCTCAAAGTCTACAAGTTTTTCATTCCTTTAAAACTGATGTAGGAATAGAAACCATCAGGAGAAAGAGAAGGTAATATTTTTCCATAGTAGCCTCTAGGAGAATCACTGATTAGTAGTTTTATGGTAAAGGCTAACAATTTAGATTTTTCTTACAAAATATTGACAATATAACTTATACCAGGCTCCGTATCATTTTATATACACGTTGCTTTTTTAGTCATCAGCTTCAAAATGATTGCTCATTTTCTGAAAAGCAAATTATGCCTTAAATGCTTTTTAGGATACAACACTCATTTTTGCTTGCTTTTCTATTGTGATACTGTATGTTTCAAAACAACACAATATTGCAAGATGTTATAATCTCCCATTTAGTCTATGATTGTATATTTATAGTCTGTTTTTCAATGGCACAATTCTCTTCATTCCAAGCTTTATCTATATATGTGTTTTGAGATCAATTTTGGCTCCTGGCAACTGCCTGAACTAGTCCCTCTAGTTTTCTTGATAGGGTTTCTCAGAAGTGGTTTGCCATTACTCCTTCCTAGGGCGGAGAGAAAATAACTGTCCCATGGTCATTCCACTGGTTTTGTACCTACTTCAAACTGGCTCTCTGTGCTTTAATTACTATTTAATTTACTAAATTAATTAACTAAATTAATTAACTAATTTAACTAACTAATTTAATTAATTATTTAATTACAAACATTATTTTTTTAAGTATATATAAATACAAAATTAGAAATAAAAGAAGTTAGATTAATCACCATCTCACCATTACCTCTTCCAGTGATTGAATAATATGGAGATTTCACTTTTGTAATCAAGTTGTTATCACATGCTACTGTGATTCTGAGTGCGAATGTGCCAAGATAGGACCTGAATGTAACTCTTTAAAGCAGCTGCATCATAAAGCACTCAGGATTATGTAGCTTTCTCCTAGAGCTGAATTGCTATGACATTGTGAATAACAACTAAACTTAGTGCTAAAACTTTTTTTTTAGATATTATAACATTTTTCTTCTTGTTGGTAGATAACTGCATGTGGGTCTGATTTGCAAAGATCATTCATTGCTACTGTCATTTGTTTTTAGCTATTTCAGGGCATATGTTTCTACCTTGTTGTGTTATTTATCCTCAGAAAAACTTTGTTTCCCTTGCCTAAATAGCAAATAACATCATTTCATATTTTGGCTAAAGCTGCTTGAGTTGGTTGACTCTACATCCATAAAAATCAAATGGATTAGCACTGAATAAATTTTAATTTAGACCTAGGTTGATGACCATATTATAAAATTGATTCATTGCACAGTTTTCTTCAAAATATCAATGTAGCCATTGAAATTGGAACAGGATATTAAATAGTTTTTTCAATATTTTTGTTTAATCGTTGAACATATGTGACATTTCTTACCACTCCTTTAATATGAAACTAACTTGCTAGTTGAAGTTATATAAAAGAAATATGAAATTAATATTCACACCTATGAATTTTTATGGAGGAGTCACAACATAGAAAAGTTGTAATATTACTTTAAAATGCAAGGTCTGCATTTTTATGAATCTGTAGTCTCTTAATTCGGGGTAGAGTCAGGGCAACTGAGTGGAGCTGAGCAGTTACTGGCTGGATGTTCTTCCTGACACCTACCTGGATTTCACAGCAGATTTTTTTTTGCCCCCTAAGACAAAACATAGCTGCTAGCTAAGATTGAACTCTCAACCTTCTAAGTGGGAGACAAGCTCTTCACCACAAGGTAACCATGCCACTCGCAAAGTTTGCATAAAGGGTTTAATATGGATGGCAATTGGTATAATAGTTAAGTTGTTGGCTTAGAATCTCAAGACTGTAAATTTTTAATCCCACCTTAGACATGAAAGCTGACTGAGTGACTTTGCACGAGTCACTCTCTCCCAATTCAATCCACCTCACAGAGTTTGTTGTCTGGAAAAAGAGGAGGAGGAAGGAATATTATGTATATTCACCTCCTTATTTTACAAATAACTGAAGGTAGCAAACATATCAAACATGGATTCCTCCTCCTGTTTTCCACACAATAACAACCCTATGAGGTGGGTTGTGATAAGAGACAGTGACTGGCCTAAAGTCACCTGGGCAGCTTTCATGGCTAAAGCAGGGCTTGAACTCACAGTCTCCCGTGTACTTATAAAGTAATAAAAGTGAAATAATTTTTTTTATATAAAAGTATGTAAGTAAATAAATAGCTATCATTACTTTATTCTCCTTGCTTATAGCATAAATACCCATTCTGAATTAATTGGTTCATCTTCTTTATCTAAGACAAAATCCTCCTTCTGTCTCACCATATAATGGCTGTTTTTTGGGGGGAAACTGTTGAGTTTTGCTCTAGAACAGGGGTGTCAAACTCAAGGCCTGCAGGCCAGATCTGGCCTATAGGGTGCTTAGATCTGGCCCACTGGGCCACCCTGGAAACAGCAAAAGGATCGGGTGGCGATGCCTCTGCTAGCAAAAATGGGCTCCTAAGCTCCATTTTTGGCTGCATTGGCGTCCTGCAACCCTCGGCCAGTGAAAATGGATTCAGGAGGGCCATAGCAACCAAAAATTGAGTTCAGAAGCCCATTTTCAGTGGCAGAGTGTTTGGACCGCCACAGGCACCCCCAACACAAGTGATGTTGAGCTGGCCATGCCCCTCTGGCCATGCCCACTCTGCCCCCCTGAGGTCAAACACAACCTGATGTGGCCTTCAATGAAATTCAGTTTGACATTCATGCTTTAGAAGATAGGGCAGTTGAAATGCTGTGCACAACAGGCACACTGTTTCTTGATAAATACTGAACTACTTTCTGAAACAAATGACTTCCAATGACTGCAACAACTACTACAACTAAAATCTGTGTGGCATTCCAATACATTCAAGTTGAGGAAGTCTGGACTACTAGATAGAAAGCAGGCATATAAATGAGATTCAACAGAATGTTATTTGAATACACGATTTTAGATCAGTTGTTCTCACCTTCAAAAGCTTTGACTTTAAGAAATGTATTTATATCTTTACACATTTATAGATAGCTTATGTTCCATATTTGTTCCAGGAGCAAAATGAGATGTTTACAGTCTCCTTTATTTTTTTCCTTCAGGAATATTTTTATTTTAAGACAGATTGAATTGAGCAATGGCAAGGTCTAAAGTCACAATGAGCTTCTATGGCTGAAAGTGAACTTTATCTTTGTAGTCCTCCTTAAACACTTCATGAAATGGCTACACCATAAGAAGAGAGGAGAGGCAGCTTTGTTGTAGAAGGACTGACAGAGCCAGGGAGAGAAGTAAAAAGAACATCAGCCTAAAATCATTATATAGTCCAGCCCCTCATTTGATTGCCGTTATCCTTACATAATTATAATTAGTTAGTTGAGAAGATTCCTGTGTATAAGCTTTTAGTAATAAATCAGTTAAATTAAACCTTCACATCAGAGGTGGTATTCAGCAGGTTCTGACCAGTTCTGGAGAACCAGTAGCAGAAAATTTTAAGTAGTTCAGAGAATCGGCAAATACCACCTCTGACTGGAGACTTTACAGTATCCTTCTCCTGTCATGCCCACCAAGCCACACCCACAGAACCGGTAATAAAAAAATTGAATCCCACCACTGCTTCACATGGGAACCTGATCTTTTGTGCCAGACATTTGTCCAATCTTGAAAAATTGAAACTCCAATCCACTATGAAGACAATGATCCATTCCAACACATTGGATATTAGTAAAATGGCCAGATATAATCAAATTTTGGACCATCGAGGAATATTAAAAACCAACCAAGAATTAAAAGCACAGGGAGTAAATATAGACTGGTGGCTATATCTCCAGTTGCATTCATGATACAAAAAGATTTAGAGGAATATGGATTTGAATTGGACACAATTCATTAGACAAATTATTGTTGGGACCAGAAGAGAAAGTACTATCAAAAATATACAATTATTTATTAAATTTTGACTTAGAAGAGGAGATAGTAAAAGGGCCAATGTTAGCTTGGGCCCAAAATTTTGGACATAATATTGAGTTAGAAGATTGGGAAAAAAATGTGGAACAAAAATTATACTTTAAAAAAAAAACGCTGCATACAAAGAAAACCAATACAAGATGTTTTACCATTGGCATTTAGCCCCAACAAGGCTTGCAAAGATGTATCCCAACCTAAACCCTAACTGTTGGAAATGCAAACAAGTGCAAGGTACTTTTTTCCATGTCTGGTGGCTATGCCCAGAAATTAAAAAATATTGGATTAAGATACAAAAATGGCTAAATGAAATCACCCACTGTCGAACAGAGTTGAAGCCTGAATTGTTTCTCCTGGGGATCATTAAGGGTAAATGCCCCCCAAAGATTAAATATTTGACTATACATATTATTACGGCAGCAAGAATTGCTCTAGCACAAGCTTGGAAGATGTCTAACATATTGTCAGATTGTTTAATAATCCAAAAAAATTTGAATGCACAGAAATGGATAGACTCACCATAGAACTGAATAACAAGGAAGACTCAGAGTATTGTGCAACTTGATTGGTATCAATGGATAGACAGTAGAAATATGAAAGATATGGGTTAAAAATAAGTTTAATTTTTTTTCTCTCATTTTGTATATGTATATGATTAATGAGAGCCTGTTGAAATGGATGAACCTTTGGAATGTATGAATATAGCCAAGATTTGTTTTTGTACTGTCAGAGAACAATGGTGAATTGTACCAACTCATTTTTATTTTTATAGATATATTTGTATTTTAATAATTTAATTTCAATAAAAGCTTTGTAAAAAAAAAGAAAAAAAAAGAAAAATTGAAACTCCAGATACAAAGCAAACTTTATCAGTGAAAAAAATCAGTATGAAATACTGGGTAGTATTGATTTTTAAACAAATTTGCTTAGATTATTTAATAATTCAAATGAATTATTAAATTAGAGTTATATAAAAAGTAGTTTTGTTTATGTAGCTGCTTGGATAAGTGTCGCAATAGTTGTGCATGAAGTATATTCTTCCTCCTCAAGATTTGTCTCATGAACTGAGCTTTGTTGCTATTATTAATTATGTTTTTCCTCTTTCTAAAATTATCTGCCAAGTGATGCTATTGCAATTTCTCTTTATAGTTAGCCTTGAATGTGTCTCAATGCATTTATTTATACCTTCTAGTCTTTTAAGGAATATTTCTTCTGCTTCTTACTTTATCTTCACACCTCTCTCAGCTGCATGCATAGATATATATTCAGTAATTTATTTTTATGAATAATGGGGAAATGGAGCCTAAAATTCTCAGTCTGTCCAATACTGAAACAATCCCAGCAATGATATAAATCACAATATTCACTGAGGGTTTATCTGCATGATCCTATTTTACCTACAGAATGCAGTTTGTCCATAATTAAAGGTGGCAAAGGAATCCCTCAACTTTATATTTTTTATATTTTATATGATATGAAGCTGATGTCATGCTACATAGTTGCTATAATTGCCATTCACTTCAGAAGATGAATTTAGACAGAGAATTGATGTCAAATGGCAACAGAAATGCAAACAAGAGGGCAGTAATACATACAAGCTACAAGCATGTCTTGCAATTAGGATAAAACATGGGATGCATATTAATCTTTATAGCAGGGTTGTCAAACTGGACTTGAGGGCCAGATCAGCATCGTGTGGGGGGAGGGAGACAGGGGAGATGGGTTGGACTCCTCCTGCAGCACCCTGCCAGCCAAAATGCCCCCCCCGCCCGCCCTGTTTTTTGACCAGGACAGCCTCTTGCATCACTTTACCAACCAAAATGCGGCATGGGGGCCCTGCATGGCACCCGCACTCCAATTTGGCTGGCAGATACTGCAGGAGGCCATCCATGCTGAAAACAGGGTGTGTGTGGTGCACACACAGCCCCCCTCCCCCATGCCCAGTTTTGGCTGCCAGAGGCACTGCGGTTTTGCTATTTCCAGGCTGGCTCCATGGACCACTTCGCAGGCCATATCCGGCCTGAGGGCCTTGAGTTTGACACCCCTGCTTTATGGATTTATATCACAAGTATCATCAACGACACCATACACTTGTAGAAAAGAATACAAAACACCTGATTATGAACACTCTTTAAGATAAACACTATTCTATTTCCACATTTATTTTTTGTTGTTATAAATACTGCTGTGGCACCTGCTATCCATATGGAATTTTGATCAATTTTTATCTTTCTGAATCAAGGTCAATCTTGCTGAATCTGGATTAAAGAAATAGAAAAGCAATTAACAGACATAAAAACTACTAATTTGGTATAGTTATAATATACACATTATTTATTTATGATTATTTTTACAACTTATATGCTGCTCCATTTCCAAAATTTTTGAGTGGTTTACAGTATTGATAGTATTAAACATTAATAAATGTTTAAGATTACTCAATTTATAACAGAGTTATTGCAGCTTTCTTGGGAAGAGCTCAATGTGTATGAGAGCCAACAGCAGCTAAAGAACAGGCATTGATGAACATTCACATTGATGTTAACAGATAATAATAAAAATAACTTGTCTTGGGAAGGGCTTGATCAGTAGACAAAAGTGCCAAATCCAATCTAAACATCTGTCTGATTATGTAACCAACCACAATAATAGAGAAATATCTGCCATACGACACCCCAAACATAATAATTGCTGATAAGAAAGACAAAAGAGTCTTGATAGTGGACATTGCAACACCTGGACACAACAGAATAGAAGAGAAGGAACTGGAGAACTGCACAAAATTTAAAAACCTATAGTAGTAGAATACAAGTAAAATAATTGCAGCAAAAGCAAGCAAAGATAGAGTTAACAATAATAAACATCTTGGGTGCAATTCCAAAGCATTGAGAGCAGCGGCCTCCAACCTTTTGGGCACCAGGGACTGGTTTCATTGAGAGAGATTTTTCTGCGGGCTGGAAAGGGTGTGGTTTCATGTGCTGCCTGCATCCCACAGATGGGACTTTGCTTGCTTGCATAGCCTGGTTTCTGGCATATTGGGGACCAGTACCAGTCCATGGACCATGGGTTGGGGACCCCTGATCTAGAGCACTACTTGAACATCATTAACGTTGACAACAGTTGTTAATTGTAAAAGGCAGCTTCACTTAGAACAATGGGTTGGGATTAACCCTCTTTAATATTCTTTGGGAAAGACTTGATAGGTGGGCAGAAATGCCAAATCCAGTCCAAATAACTTACTGAGTGTGCAACCATCTATCATAATAATCAACATTGGATCATATCAAGTTTCTAATGCTATTGGTTTCTTTCAAAATGTTGGTTGTCCATTCATGTTGCTCTTTATTTTATATATTCAAACGTAAAGTAACAATTAATTTTTTTTGCATCCAAAATGCTTTGAAAATACATTACAGTTATGATGTCATGGCGACTAGAAGCCAGGAAGATATATAATTAATTAATTTATAGACAAACAACAGGTAATCTAGAATCTAGGAAAATGCATTCGCAACAGTCCCCAAAGTATGACTCTAATGGAACTGTAAGTCAAAACTTCATAAAATGAATCAGACTCACTTTTACAGGGTTTTTTTTATCATGCTTGTTAGGCAAATCAATTGGGTCATTAAATAAATGAAGATTCCGCTTGTTGTTTCTTCCATTTCTTAAATGACTTCTGCCATTGTTAAGTGTGACCAAGAAGAACCCTGTTGCCTGCCCATCAGCTGTTCTGGCAAGGCCAAATTGCAGCACCTTCAGACAGGTACCTAGACTTAAATTGGGATGGGGGGTGAATTTGTAGAGCTCTGGCTGAAACCTCTGGAGGAAACTGCTGGTGCCTACCCATCAGCTGTTCTACAAGCAAACTAATAGTACACGCTAATCCTCAAAGAAAAAAAGCAAACACACACAATAGAATGCAGAAGATCTTTCTGCAAGCAATCTCAAGCTGCACACAAATGAGCTACAGTAATGGAAAAAAGTTATCTTTGTACCATACTTACAAATAAACACAGTAGTTTGCAAAGTATTTACAAACAAGAAGAGTAGTGAGTGTAATGAAAAAGAAATTTTTAAAGTATTTACAAAGGCAACTACGGTAGTCCAGTTCTCCACCTGGCAGCAATGAGGAGGAAAAAAAAACTGAACACTGACTGCAAAGTTCGCTGATCTTGATTGGTCATGTCATTAGGGGGAAACAAAACATGCTAAATATATGAGTCTCAGAAATTGCCTGTTGTAACTGCAGGTGACAAAGGGCAGTCACAGGGCTAAAAATGGCCACCACTTCAGAAATGACTAAGTCTAGGTCACATGACTGCAGAGACCTCTTTGTTGGTTGCAATTTTGAAACCCTGTCCTAAGTACACTTTTGGGGTGCATTTGAATCTTGAACAGTAGTTTAAACTACCTGATATGAACTTTAAAGCACTTTTAAGCATTAAAAACAAACTGGACCTTTTTACTGAGATGTCAGCCAGCAAAGATAATCTCTTAGTTCTGAATGTCCACTGTGGAATTGTTTGCTTCATGCCACAATTAGGTTTGTTTGCTTCTTTATTTATACTTAATTTATGTAGAAGATGACCAGGCTGAGTTTGAGGGTGGAGTCAAATTAATGATCAGTTTGGAGATCCTATGTCCTCGAAAGAGATAAACTTTTTGAGTCCTATTCTGGCCCTTGATTTCTTGCACCTGACATTTTATATGTAATTACTAGTTTGGTCAATTTCAAACACTTCTGGGAAGCTACATAACCTTAAAAGAACAATTCCATAATAATAATCACATCCATATTTTATTATGCCCATCCATTGCTAGTTAAGCATTTTTTCAGTTCCTTTACCATTAGATGATAGTTTAATTGCCATGAACTCTTGCTTGATATATTAGTAGAAATTCACAAAAGATTAGAATGTAATTGTTATTAAATTTTAGTATGCATATTTCTAAAGAGTACATGAGATGATGGAAGATGAATTCCCAAGTTGGTTAATTAGTTAATTTAAGAAAAATACATCTGATACATGAATTTCGTAAAATAGAATACTACCTCATTTCAGGGGGCATGAAAGATAGGACCTCCTTCTTCTAACTAAATTATTTTCTGTGGCCATGAAGTAGTAGAACATCAGGACTGTTCATCCTGCCATGGTAGTGCTGTGGTTAAATGTAGTATTGCGGGCAAACTCTGCCCACAGCCTGAAGGTTGATCCTGATTGGCTCAAGGATGACTTAGCTTCCATCCTCCCGAGGTCAGTAAAATTAATGGGGGCAATATGCAAATAATGGGGGCCACAGATTAATGGAGGCAATATGCAAATAATCTGACATTGTAAACCACCAGAGAGTGTTGTAAAGTGCTATGGGGCAGAATATAAATCTAAATGCTATTGCTCTTGTGTTCATGTAAGTTTTTGTACAGAAGCTGTGTATATAGCTCAATATACTCTTTACTTTCTTCTTAGCCTCCAGATGCCTTCATATTAGTCAAAGCAGTTAAAAAATATTCTATATTTGGATTGGAAGTATTAAATTTTAAACTATATTATCAAGCCTGCTATTTAACTTAGATTGCAAATGGGATTATATCACTTATGGCTGAGATACTTCTATTGATAGAAGCAACACTCCCAGATGGTTTGCATAAATATCTTTGAATGGATGCACAGAAATGCTCAACCTATACGAGCTTATTTAATCATATACATATATTAATAGTATGAAATAAAAACAGAAAAAAGAATTAGCCCAGACTTATTGTGTTGTCCCACAGTTCAATATTAAATACTTATTTCATGAAGGTGAATATACAAAAAAAAACCTGCTGAATACCACCTCTGGACTGGATCCTATATTCTTACAAAGAATATGGAGTTTGTTCTGTATATGGTATGAATGCTTTTCGCCTCTTATTAAACAGTCACATAAATGTATTTAGCAAACTAAACTGTGGCAGCATTCACCCAGGTAAAAAATCTTCATATTTAAAAAATAAGTCTAATGCAGAATTTAACTCACCTTGGAAACTATTTATGAATTGTAACTCACTACAGGGATGCAGAGCAGAGGTAGCATTCAGCAGGTTCTGACCAGTTCTGGAGAACCAGTAGTGGAAATTTTGAGTAATTCGGAGAACTGGCAAATACCACCTCTGACTGGAGATTTTACAGTATTCTTCCCCTGCCATGCCCACCAAGCCACGCCCATAGAACTGGTAGTTAAACAAATTGAATCTCACCCCTGATGCAGAGATTGGCCTGCCCAAATGACTGATGGGGTTTCAGAGAGAACTCGGGGTTTTTCCTGGAGCTTTGGAACACAATTTGGCCATCATCCTTGCTTGGAAAGAGTAGGTGACAATGGATGTTGGAATGAATTGTATCTACATTTAAGTTATACATCTCTTTACTATGTATATTTTCTATTTCTTTTCTGCCCTTTTACTTTTAAATATAAATTAAGTAACAAAATATTTTTAAAAATTCTATACTACTTATACTGCATTCTTAAGCTCATTAAACTCAATAGCATTCCTGGTCATTTGGTGTGAGCTTCATGGGTGTGACTTCTTACTTTTTCTGAGTGAGCATTTGAAGCTTGTCAAAACAGCTTTTAAGAACATAACTATTAGAGCTGATTTATTAAAATTAATCCACCCGTAGCAATAATTAGCTCAATAAATTATAGAGCTGTGCAAATAGTTTGGAGAGGTGTTTGTAAAGTTGGCATGTTGAAGTTGCTTTGAAACCTTTCCGAATCCTCTGAGCATGCATGTACATGAGCAGAAGAAACTGCCACTTAACTTTGGCAACATTCCCAGGAAAAGTTTTTTTATGCATATTTATAAATCAACTTCCATCGTTGAATGCATTCTAGCTAAAGTTGTTCACTAATGGAACACATCAGTCTTGCAAGATTTTGTTATAACTACTTTCATTAAACACAGTTTAGTCTTAGTCTATGGAACAGATTCCTGCCTAATCTGTTGGGGCTGACAATAGATCATGCTGTTGGTCCTCCCTACTTAGAGAAGTAAGAAAAGCTAGAAATTAAATTTCAGTGCACTGGACCTTCCTCTAGAAGGACTTGCCTCCAAAGTTAAGTTTAATCCCTCATTAATTTTCATAGGATATTCAAGACATTGCTAAGAGCAATCCAGAAATGCATGTGATATAAAAAAAAACAATGGCTGAGCTTTGGATGAACTACATGGGAACTAAAACATATAATTATGTTGCTAACTGTTATCATTTTGATTCTGATTTTTTCAATTTATTTGGGAGTGAGGTGTCATGCCAGGAAGGAAGGAAGGAAGGAAGGAAGGAAGGAAGGAAGGAAGGAAGGAAGGAAGGAAGGAAGGGAGGGAGGGAGGGAGGGAGGAAGGGAGGTCCACTGCACAAGAGAAGCAGGTATTTATTAAACACTATATATTTATAAATATATAAATTTTATACACACACAAACACACACAGAGAAATATGATGAAGTAGCAGTTAAGATACTGGGCTTCTTAAGTAGGCAGTTAAAGATCCAAGTATTGCATTCACAGTTTTGCTCCAGCTATTGCCAACCTAGCAGTCAGAAAGAATGCAAATGCAGGTAGATAAACAGATACCACTACAGTGGGAAGGTAGCAGCATTCCTTGTACCTTGGCATATAGTCATACTGGCTACATGATCACAGACCATCAGACACAACTGGTCAGAGGAAAACTTTACCTTTGCCATTATATATACATATACATAAATATACACCTACATGTATGTGTACAGAGAGACAGAGAGACAGAGACAGAGACAGAGACACAGACACACACACACACACACACACACACACACACAGAGAGAGAGAGAGAGAGGAGAGAGAGAGAATTAAATGACAAGATCTGAAATAGAAAGATGAGGTGGGTGGGGAGAAAGAGATATATTCTGCAAAAGAGGACAAATAGTTTTTAAAGACATATATTATCACTGAACACTGAACATGCATATACTGACAGGTTTAATCCATTGCAACCGTTTTTCTTTGGTCACCAGCTGAATTATTTGGGCATATGTTGGATAGATGCTTGCGGTAAAAAAAAACAGCTGCCACTATATCCATATTTCATATTGTGCCAAGATGATGTTTTTGAGAATCTTTTTTTTGTTTATCCTTCTTTCAGACTGTTTTTCAAACAATTTTTTTTTACTGAAAAAAAAAGTATAATACATTTTCAATTTCATTCAACTGCCCAGAATTGCTATGAGTCTGATAGCATACAAATTAAATTAAATTCTGGAAAGACTATGTAGTAGCTTTTGTCCATTTTAAAAGAAAATGCTAAAAAGGAAGCTCTGCTTTAGCTTTCAATCTGTTTCAAATCATCACGTAAAAGAAAGGGAGGAAGTGCATTTCTTCTTCCTGGCCAAAATTTTCCAAACCCAAAAGAGAAAGAAAGAAAGAAAGAAAGAAAGAAAGAAAGAAAGAAAGAAAGAAAGAAAGAAAGAAAGAAAGAAAGAAAGAAAGAAAGAAAGAAAGAAAGAAAGAAAGAAAGAAAGAAAGAGAAAGAAAGAAAGAAAGAAAGCCCTTCCTGATGCAAAATGAACTGGCTGACTTCTTTACTTTGCATATTACCTCAGGACAGAACATTCCTGTGGGATTATGGAGGAGACTTTTTTTCCTGCCCTTTTTTCATACATTTTATCTAGTTAGAAAATAATTGTCATTTTGAAGGGCAAAATGCAAGTATTGATAAGAAAGAGGGGAGTTATTAATGAAATATAGTCATTGTCCACATGACATTTTGTGAATGAAACAGGTTGTTTGCACAATAAAGCAGGATGACACAAACAAAGGCTTTAATCAAAAAAGAGTCATGATGGTGCAATGGTTAGAATGCAGTATTGCAGGGTAATTCTCACCAGCTCAAGGTTGATTCAGCCTTCCATCCTTCCAAGGTCGGTAAAGTGAGGACCCAGGTTGTTGAGGGATATATGCTGACTCTGTAAACCACTTAGACAGGGATGTAAAGCACTGTGAAGCAATATATAAGTCTATCACACTGCTATCACACTGTTCTGATTAAAGATTCCATTATCTTGATGTTTTTGATACCCACACAGAAACATACACAGGGTCTTTGAGAGTGCTGTAAAGCACTTTGGATCAGTAAATAAAATCTAAGTGTTATTGCTATTGCTAACATCATTGTTTGAATTGGGCTTAGTCCAATTCAACAATAAGTTTTACTGGTTCAATATGACCCCTATACAGAAAGGAAAGTTCCCTGTGATGTCCAGATTTTTATATTAACTATGGGATTTTGTTGGAAGGGCCAGTTATAGGATAAATGGTGTTTGAGAGAAAATTAGTAAAATGTACAGGTAGTCCTTGACTTACAACCACAACTGGTACTGGAAATTTCATGGTAAATTAGTGCAGTCATAAGGCGCATGTGACTGGACTAATTTTTACTACCATTATTACCATGGTTAAGCAAATCACATAATCATTAGAATCATGCAGTCACTTTCTATGACTGCATGACTTACCATTAAGTAAATCATGCAATCATAGCAAATCTGATTTCCTCAATTGTCTTTCTTGTCAGAAGACAACTGGTAAGATCGCAACTCACAATCCTGTGACCACAAGACACTGCAACTTCCATAAACCCAAGCCAAATGCCAAGTGTCCATATTGCAATCAGGTGACTGTTACGAACTAAGCAAACGCATTGGTTTTGAATCCTAATAGTTTTATTTCCACAGCAGGCTCGTAATCCTGCACTTCTGATTGGCCCACAGTTAGCAGATCGTGATTGGTCGCCTCTGGCTAATCTGATTGGCTGACAGCGGGTCGCCGCTGATTGGATGCTCCCAGCGCGGCAAACTTAAATCATTGGACATTGTGACAGCAGCCAGCTCTATAAAAGGAGCTGCTGCTGCCCAAGCCCCCCGTTCCTTTTCTGAAGTCACTAATAAAGAATTGAGTCACTATTCGATGCCTCGTCTCCGTTACTTGCGCCCACTCCTCCAGATCTAACACTGGCGACGAGGATGGGATACGGAGACGATAGAGCTGATTGAGCACTCGCTGAGCACCAAACAGAGCACGTGGCTAAGAGTGCACCAACTAGCGACAGAATGACCAGCAGCGCCATACCATCCGCTCCATTTGACCCGGCTAACGAAGACTGGGACTCGTATATGGACAGGTTCCAGATGTTCCTGGAGACCAACAATCTAAAAGATGCTACGCCTGGCAAGAAACGAGCCGTATTCCTGACCCATTGAGGGCCCACCGTTTTTAAAATGGCAAAAGCACTTGCGAAACCGGCTGAAGTCAAGACAATGGATTGGGACAACCTCGCGCCGATCCTCCGGGCCCATTATGCACCAGTGGTGCCAACACTCATCAGAAGACACGAGTTTTACCAGAGGGACCAACAGAAAGGCGAGAGTGTTGGAGACTTCATCGCTGATCTCAGGAACCTGGGAGGACTTTGTGGCTTCGCAAACCTCGAGGAAGCCATGAGAGACCGAATTGTTCTGGGCCTAGAAGACCCTACGACCCAGAGCAAGATTATGGCGAAGGGGACATCGGCCTCGCAGATGTCATCGCCAATGCTACTGCAGCAGAAGCAACCAGGAAATCAGCCGCTCGAATGCGCCAAGCGAACGCACCGCACCGCCAACTCGCCAGTGACACTACGCCTTTCTCCGAGAAGCACACAATGACCACCCACCATGAAGACCTCAAACCCTCATCCGAAAGCGAGGAAGAGGAGGTCAACCGCCTCAGGTCAGAACGCGACCAGCGAGACCAGTGGAACCCTAAAACTTCGCGGCAATGCGCTGGATGTGGGGGTAATCACCCGCGATCAGACTGTAAATTCCTAGACGTACTCTGCCGTTCCTGTGGAAAGAGAGGCCACATCGCAAAGGTCTGCAAAAGCAAGCGAGGATCCAGCCCAACCCGAAGAGAAAATAATTTCCTCCAGATAACAGCCACCCCACCAATAAATCGGGACTGCCTAAACAACCAATGGAGCCACTACTACAGAAATAGAGCACCCACCAATTCAACTAGACGAGAAGAGACCCATCAAACCATCACCATCGGCCATGCTTCATCCCTGGATGCAGGGAAAATCCAAGTGAAGGTCATCATTACGAATCAACCATGTGTTATGGAGGTCGACTCCGGGTCGTCCTTATCAATGGTCTCTTGGAAAACCCTCAAACAGCTGATCCCTGACATCCGTCGCCAGGACCTCAGCACTCAAAAAATCATATTAAAAGACTACCAAGGAAACAGAATCCCAGTTGCCGGTACCAGCCACGTCCAAGTATCTTTCAAAGACCACACTGCAACTCTACCTCTTACCATCGTCGATCGAGATCGGCCCAGCTTGCTAGGCTTGCAGTGGTTTGCGCCACTAGGAATTGAACTAGCAGGCATCCACCAGACTGGAAGCGATGACTGGGAAGCGGCCCTCGTCCAGGAATTCCAGGACGTTTTCACCGAGAAACTAGGCAAGTACAAAGGATCCCCCATATCGTTTAATCTCAGCCCCGATGTTGCGCCCATTCGCCTTAAGCCTCGTCGAGTGCCATTTGCACTCAAGCCAAAGATTGATGAACAATTGGACAAATTAATAGCCCAGGGCGTGTTGGAACCGATTGACCACGCCCGATGGGAGACCCCAATTGTAACCCCCATGAAACCTGACGGATCCTTGAGAATTTGTGGGGATTACCGGGCCACCCTAAATCACGCGCTTCAGCAGAGCGCTTACCCCGTACCTGTGGTCCAACACCTTCTTCATTCCTTGGGAGGTGGAAAAATATTTGCAAAATTGGACCTAGCCCAGGCGTACCAGCAGCTGCCCGTAGATGCACAGACTACAGAAGCCCAGACTATAGTCACGCACAGGGGTGCATTCAAGTGTAATAGACTCCAATTCGGAGTGAGTGTAGCACCGGGCATTTTCCAAAGTCTGATGGAGAGACTGTTACAGGGCATAAAAGGGGTCGTGCCCTACTTCGATGATGTCTTGATAGCTGCCCCAACTAGAAGCATATTAGAAAAACGACTCAGAATGGTTCTCCAGAAATTCAAAGACGCTGGCCTGAAGGTCAAGAAGGACAAGTGCCAACTATGTACTGAGAGGGTTGAATTCCTTGGGTGCCTTCTTGACAAACAGGGAATTCACCCTACTGAGAAAAAACTAGCTGCCATAAAAAACGCCCCAAGACCTAGGAATAAAACAGATCTCCAAGCCTTCCTAGGACTCATTAATTTTTATAACATCTTCTTGCCCCAGAAAGCAACCGTTGCTGAACCCCTGCATAGGCTCCTCGACAAGAAGGTGTCCTGGATCTGGGGACACCGGGAAGAACGAGCCTTTCAGCAAGTTAAAGACCTTTTAACTTCAGATGCTGTATTGATGCAATATAACGAGACTTTACCTTTAACTGTCACCTGCGACGCCTCACCGTTTGGAGTAGGAGCCATCTTGAGCCACGTCCTGCCAAACTGAGGCACCTATTGTGTTTTTTTCAAGAACTTTATCTAAAACCGAGAGAAACTTAGGGGGGAGGGGTGTTACGAACTAAGCAAACGCATTGGTTTTGAATCCTAATAGTTTTACTTCCACAGCAGGCTCGTAATCCTGCACTTCTGATTGGCCCACAGTTAGCAGATCGTGATTGGTCGCCTCTGGCTAATCTGATTGGCTGACAGTGGGTCGCCGCTGATTGGACGCTCCCAGCGCGGCAAACTTAAATCATTGGACATTGTGACAGCAGCCAGCTCTATAAAAGGAGCTGCTGCTGCCCAAGCCCCCCGTTCCTTTTCTGAAGTCACTAATAAAGAGTTGAGTCACTATTCGATGCCTCGTCTCCGTTACTTGCGCCCACTCCTCCAGATCTAACAGTGACCATGGGTATAGTCGTAATTTTGAGGATTGGTCATAAATTACTTTTTCAAAGGCCCTTATAATGTCAAACCATCATTAAACAAACAGTCATAAGTCCAGGATTAGCTGTAAAGGTAATAAAGGTGATATGGATGAATGACTGAAAATAAAGATTGTATCTTGATGGAAGAGGTTTGTGACCAAAAAGAAGTGCACACATACACATCTAAAAAAGGCCACTTAAAAACACTTTAAATACCTGAACTTTTTCCCTATGTCTGAATATACCTAGTTTTGAACCAGTGCATCTGTGCTTCTGCTTTTGTACTGCATCCACATAGGTATTTTTTCTCATTTTAGTTAGGGAGTAAAATAGCTGTATTCTCCCCTTTCAGACTCAAATCAAGCTGTCTTGGGAAAAAATCCAAGGGGATAGCTGTCAGATTTCTTGTAGATTATAGCTAGTCAGTAGCACTGAAGTGAATTTCACCTGCATCTTCCTTCTGCCTGTTCTTATTAAACATACACAATGATATATTATGATTCCAGACACAGTAAAGAACAACTTGAAACTCTGAAGCAAACAAGAGGCTGAAAGAACTGAAGGAAACAGAAAGGGTGATTAAGTCATGACAAAGAAAAAACATGCCTTTAGTTGACAGCCTTTGATTTATTGGCTTCTACTTTGTTTAGTTGGTAAAAGACTATTCTTTACCACAACAGCTATCTCTAATGTATAATTCAGATGGATCTTAAGACACAGAGATGCCAGACAAAACAAAAGAGCTACAGTCAGGCACAAGTCACAATAACATTCTCCTACATTCTCCTGTAGTATTTATTCTACCAACATATGTATTTAGCTTCAGTTGCTCTTTATTTTGAAATTACTTTGTATAGAATAGTGATTTTAGGAATGTCATCTACATAATGCCATGGAAAAATAAAATCTAAATAAACATCTAAAGAAAGAAAGAAACCACTTAAAACATTCAATGTGGCCAACTAAGAATTCTTACATGCCTTTTCCCAGTGAATGGGAAAGGCATTAAAATTTAGATTTTAACAGGAGCTAGTAAGAAATATAGGAAAAGATGCCAAGATCATTTGTTTTCATGATAATATTTAATGAAAAATAAGAACATCAATAACAATAATTATATCACATTCGCATTTGGACAAACATGTCATAATGGTTTTTTTCTCTCTCTCTTACACATTTTCCTTTAGATGTACTTCTTTTTCAACTTTTTTGAGGCTTTTGGAGAGATTTATTTCTGCTCATCGGCAAGGAGCTGAAATCTACAGCCCTCACAACCCATAGGAAACCCTCTCACTCTTTTAAATTGTAGCTGTTATGCTGTTTTAACTGGTATGCTGTCCCAAGTCTTTGGATTTGGTAGCCTATAAATCCAAATAAGCAAACAAATGAGGATGAATGGGGAACTCCTACAAAAAAATGTCATTTCATTCATTTTACTGAATCATATATGTGATGTTTATGAGCATACTGTTTTAATTACTTAATTAAAGCCTGACTTTATTATGAATTAGTTTTGTGATTTTGAATGGAAAAGTGTTGCTCATGAGTATAATACAGTGCAACAATGATTAACAAAGATCTTAAAAAGAGGAATTTATGCTAAAACTCTGAGTTAAATCATTGTTTTGTGTAGCCCTATTTCCTTACAGATATTTCGACCAATTTTAGTGATCCAGAGAGAAAACAGGTGGATGGTAGAAAAATACCAGGATGCTAGTATCCTAATGAGAAATCTGTGCAGTCATTCAGTCTTGTTTATTCCCCATTTAGTCATTAAGGCAAGGTACATTTGGATCAAACAAACTAATATACTGAAGACGTTAATATGAGAAAATGACATTTCACACAAGGCAAAATAAGCCCTTTTATATTACAGCTATTTTGATTCCTACATGTTTTGTTTATCACATTTAAGCTCTTCAGTGGTTGAACAATTTCACATTAAATATATGAATAAGGTTATTTAGCCTTTCTACTGAGATGAGATGGCTTCCATCAACTGAAAAAGTAGGATGGAAAAAAAAATCCCTAACACATTGTTTACCGAATCTCCCAAATGGGAAAAAAGGCTGCTATCAAGTCTGCTACTGATTTGCTTTTCTTCAGGTGCTGCTTTGTTTTTCAATAAGCTAGAATAGGAATTAAAATAGAAGTTTTACATATACTCAATATTTGTATGCAAGGCCAATTCCCATGTGTTCTAATTCTCCAACATGAGCATTTTATAATAAAATCTTTTGTCAACATATTGAAATTAAAGGAAAAATAAACATTATCAACACATTCTGAAAATTGCTATAGAGAAATATTTTTTGGTTGAGCATAGCCTTATTTAAGTCTCTATAAGGTCACGTGACTCACAGCATAACTTCACCAAGTTATCTTTAAAAAGAAAGTCTCAGAAACAATAGAAAAAAGGCAACACACAATTAATCTGATGGAAGTGTGGATTGTACTTCAGAAGAACATAAGATATTTCATTTACATTAGATTACACTCAAAGTTCTTCACTTCTTGTAACTTAAGTATCTATGTCAGCTTTTGGGTAATACAACTTGATTTGTATAAGTTCAAGAGTTTGATCTTTATAGAGAACAGATTGTGCTGTTAGTTTAAGTTTAATGAAGATTAAGGCCTTGCTACAAATCTATTTCATTAACAAGTGCAATAGAGTTGGATAAATGTCACACTGAGTATATAAACATAAGATACTTCAGCCATTGTTCAATGAAGTTTCTTATTAACTTTAAAACCAATAGCAGTGTCTGGACAATTCTTTTTCTTTGATTTATGGAACCAAAGAGTTGGGTACCTGTATATGTACCTTTACTACTGTTCATATCTTCAGATAGTTGAAGAAATGTACACACAAAGTGAAAAGATTTATTTTCTGCTGAGCCAGAGGGTAGGACTTGCCCCCAAAATTAAGTTACATAACCAATTTTATTTGAACACTAGGATCGTAGTTTGCTAATTGAATGAATTGCATGAGGGGAAAGATAACAGGTCTTCATTGCTGGAATTCTTCAGGCAATGACTTGACAACCATAATATAACTTATAGAACTTGTTCCTTCATTAAATCTGGCTTTTATTTGAAAAAAAATCTGTGTTTATTATTAGAAGATATAAAACTCAAAGCAGAAGCAACTTTTTCTCCTTTCTGCCTGCTTTAATCAAAACATTGTTTATATGTCCTGACAACTAAAGGATAGCATAGTTCAGTTTTCATAAGGATCATTAACATCTAATCAGGTTATTTCTAAAACAACCATGGCATTGATGAACAATGATAAGCTATTGAAAACAGATCTGTATATCTGGTAATAGCTGGTTTTTGCATTAAAACCAGTTTACATACTCTGAAATCTAAAATAACTATTTTTTAAAAGCAAGAAAAACATAGAAAATATGGAAATTCCATTTTATTGATTCAAAGTATATTCATATCTATTATATTGATTCGGGTGCATACATAAAATTATCACGAGATAATATATTAACAAGGATTCATGAATATTTCTGCTATAAAATTACTATCCTTTTTACTACTATAGAAAGTGTATTGTTCCTGGATCCTAAATGGAAATCCATAGGGAAAAGTGTTTTCCATCATGTTATGAATATGCATTTCTGTTTGCCACAAAATTCTTTCATAGACAATGGAGCTTGGCTAATACTAAAGAGGACAAATGCCCACTCAGATATGGCATAGAAAAAAGTGGGATGGATTATTTATTGTACTATTTATAAATAGTTTATCCTACATTTCGGAGGAATTCTAGATTTTGATGACCTGTATCTCACCCGCCAGATAATTAAACAATAGAAACTCTCGGTGCCACATTCCAAATTGATCCATAGAGAATGTGAAGCTATGGATTCCAGGCTCATTTGCTGCCTGCTAGAATAACTTCCCATTACTCTCCTCAGGCCAAATTTTGTCAAAGAGACTAAGCATGTGAAAAGCTGTTCCAGAAGAAAACTATGTGGGACTTCCAGGGACCAAAAAAGATAAAATTATTTGTCATATGCATGCATTTTTTTCCTCTTTGGCAACTATAATATGTAGGATTCACGTATCTCATGTACATGAATTCCTCTCAAGCAACATCTGTGTCAGCACAGGATCAATGTTTTGTTCCTGTCTGTATATGTGAGCAGCATAAGCTATTATGAAGTAATGGATAAATAGCTGTTGAGGCATTAGAAAATCTTCCAGTAAGCAGATTTGTAAGGTATTACTCCAGAATATTAAGCAGTATTCTGCAATTAATTTACAATTTGTTACAGATATTTCACTTTATATCTTTATAACATACTAGGCATCTCATGACCTATTGGGTCATTCTTCCCCCCCCACCCATATAACACAAACTTGTGCCTTACAGCCCATAGGACAGCCTCCTCATCTGCTGTGGAATTGTGGAGGTATGGGCTCCAAAGAAAAAACTGTACCTCTGATTTTCATCTCTCTAGGGAAGAAAATGACTTACCTGCTGACCTTGGTTCAATAGTTGCCTGATACTTTCCAATTTATCCCAATTGAAACTTACAAACAAACAGACATAAGAGTTTTAAAGCAAGATATGGATTTTTAAAAAGTGTTGTTTTTTGTTTAATGGATAAGCAGCCATAGTGCTTGATTGGGGTCAGTCACCTACAATTCCACCTGTCATCCCAAGAGATTCAATTCATAACAAAATTTGACCCTCAGTCATGCTCTATGAGAAATATTTACAAAGTGATGTAAAAAGTTGAGTAATTTTGCTTAGATGTTTATTTTTTATGAATGTGACATACCCTGAAAACTTTTCATCTTGAACATTTCTTTGTTGAAAATAAAGGCAGTCATCCTGACCATGAGAAATAATCCTAAAATTCAAATTAGGGCAATACATTTAGCAGGCTGTCTTTTAAAGGTCACAGAAGTGTGGGGAAATAACTAAGAATCTTTTAAGATGATCAAATACTCTTGTTTTACAAGACATAAATGTTGCCAAATTACTGGAAAAAGTAATAAACAAGTGTTCAAAACCTCCTGATCAGGTATTACAAAGAGCAGGTTCACACACAGAAAGAGGAGAGGCTATATTCAAGTCAGGAAGATTTTAAGCTGATAACCTTAAAAAGGAATCTGAGAGGATACTGCAACCATTCAAATTAGTCTCTAACTAGGAGTAGCCAACTTTGGCTAAAAGCAGGACCACCAGGAAACTCCAGGGCAAAAAAGTAGAAAAAGGAAAGCGTTATCAGTTTCACCTTATTTCCAAGGTAACTATAAGGACAGACCCATGAAGCAAGCTACAGGGGTTTTTCCCTACACTTATGATAATTTCAAGTCTGCATCCAGAAACTGCTGGAATTTTTTTTTTTTTTTTTTTTGTAAAAAAAAGGATTAATGTCGCTTGAAGAAAAAAATAAAATAAAAGGGTCATCTTGAATCCCTTTAGGTAAAACAATCAGGTATGTGGCCAAATAGAGAAAAGAGTAGATAAATGGACAATTTTTATGTCATTAAAAGTAGGAAGAAAATTTCAGCTTGGGTTTAAAAACTGTTACCATTGTTATTATTTCTTTTCTTTTTCTTTTAATGTAGCCAAGAAACATTGCAGTAATTAGGGATGGTACAAGGGGAAATATAAACATCAATAAATAAATGAAACAAAACAAGGAGGGCTTTTTAGTAAGTTTGATCATTGGTCCAATGTGTGGAATGCTCCTACCAGCAGTACTGCCTCTGAGCAGCATGGAAGCCACAGAGAATTTCACACTATATAGGAAGAGAGGAAAAGATGGAGCTTTCTATTTTACTCACACTCTAAATGCTTTTAGTGTCATTCTAAAATCTGATAAAGAGAATCAGAGAAACAGGTAATCCATAGTTTAGCCATAAAAGTAGTAGAACAGAATACTTAAAACCCTTGAACTATGAAATGGAAGACAAATAGGCTTTATATTCTGAGTATTCTGCAGAATCTAAAAGCAATTATTATTCAGTTACTTAAGTATGCTGCAACTTAAGAATTGCATTGCCTTTATGAAAAGTGTTAGAAACCTAATCTGAATATCTCTATCTCTATCTCTATCTCTATCTCTATCTCTATCTCTATCTCTCTCTCTATCTCTCTCTCTCTCTATCTATCTATCTATCTATCTATCTATCTATCTATCTATCTATGGTATTTAACTTTGTTCGGGTATTTTCCCACGTCATTGTAGTTGTGCTTTTAAAGTTGTAGCAACGTTTCGGCAGAATCTCACCTACCATCATCAGGCTTCTGTATTGTGTTTGTCTGTGAGTCAGACTAGTGATACATGTAAGTACCCGCAAAAACTTAAGAATATATATATATATATATATATGGATCTTTGGTTATTCGGGTTTTCTCACGCGTAAAATTGGAAGTATCTAGGCAACATTTCGATGAAGTCTCATTCATCATCTTCAGGCTTGTGTCTTCGGCTCTGTGCTTCTCAGAGTAATGTGAGCTTGCAGCTGCTTCTTCCTTTTAACTGCTAGTGGGGGTGTGACTTGATTGGGTGGGGGCTTGGCTGTGTACTGATTGGCTGGGGGTGTGTTCTCATTGGTTGGGGGGTTTGGCTGTGTTCTGATTGGTTGGGGGGTTGGCTGTGTTCTGATTGGCTTGGGGTGTGTTCTGTTCAGGTGGGGGCTTGGTTGTGCTCAGGTTAGTCTTAGTTGCTGGGGGATTTGAGCTGGTGAGCTGTGGTCCTGATGTTTGGCTTTGCGTTCGTGGTTGTGCCGCATCTTCATGGTGGGCGACAGTTCGCTTCATGTATGGGTCGGAGGGGTTTGAAGTGGGTAGTGATGCAGCTGCGGTGCGGCTTCTGGTCCGTGGTTGTGTCTCATCTTCCGTGTGGGTGTGAGTCTGCTTTCTACGTGGAAGTGTGGTGGTAGCATCTTGTGTGGCCCTCGTGGGTGTGGGTCTGGTGTCATTCTACATGTTAGGAACTCGTCTGTTCATGAGGGCGGGTTTCCAAATGGTTGGTAGTCGGGAGGTGTCATCACTTGTGTTTGTACCTTTCAATAATGCAAAAAAGTACCATATTACTAGGCATGGGCAATATATATCACATTCTGGGTTATATACTTTAACCCTCAAATAGTTTAATTTCCTTTTATTTTACTGTCATAATAAGTAATAATAAAGGCCTATATGTATCCCATTTCTCAACCTATAAAATATTTTAACAAATCCTTGCAAAGTATGGCTGTCATTTCATTGTCAGATGATAATTATGCCATTTATCAGCAATTTCTTTATGGAATATATTATAATTGTTAAACCTTAATTTGAGTTGGCCATCTCCACTAAAAGCTTAATCATTAGTTTATCCCAATTAAAAGACAAATTATTTGAAAATTGGGCTTTGTATCATGAAAATAAAAATGTAAATGAATGGGCAAAAGGAGGCATTCAAGCGAAACAATAAAATTAGTCTAAGAATAATTCACATTGAAGCAAATGAATAATGGGGTACCTTGAATAAACACTTCTAATGGCAATATAACAGTTTATTTTTAATAATACCAAATATTCTCATTTTATGATATAAACATTACATATGATTCAACAATGTAATAAGGCCAAATTGTGCATTTTAGTATTTGGCGAATATCACAGCATTTTTATTTTCCTGTGTTACTTTTCGTTTATTTTGCTTTCATATACCTGCTTTAGCATTTTAGGAGGCCAGTTTTGAAAGCTACTGTGATTTAAACTAAGCAGACAAAGTGACAAAAATAGCCTCTGATCAGGTGACAGAAGAAAATCCATAAGGCAGATATTCTAATAATCCTACTTTGCACATGAACTGTTTCTCTTAGGGAGTCTTTCCCAATATGGTGAGCACAAATGTTTTGAATAATTTCTATCATCCCGACAGCATTGATCATGTTGACTGTAATAGGAAAGTTCTAGCCCTGTTTATTTATTTATCACCTTTATTATTTTTATAAGTAGCTCAAAGTGGTCAACATACCTAATACTATTTTCATCACAACAACACATAGATGTAAACAATATCTACACACAATGCAAAAGAGAAAATCAACAATCCAAAAAGGGAACAAAAAAGACCAAAACACCACCCCACCAGCAATCAGCACCCAGATTAACTCCAAGATTAACATCAAACAATACTTGAATCAAGGAACTGCAAATCAATCTAACAGTAGTACAGCCTGACAGAACTACCTCTAAGATTACTCGTAACAATACTGACAGGAGAAGCCACTAGAATGTAAATGGAGAGCAATTCCATTCCTTACTAGCACTGGTGATGCTACCTAGTTTGGATAATGAAATAGCTGCAACAAAACCAAGCTCAGAGAACACCAAAGGTCCCACATTTGATCCCTGAACTACAAATATTCTCCTTTATTGGTAGTTCTGTATTAAATTACTTAGTACACCAACAAGCTTCATCATAATCCATTGTTTATTGTTTATTATTTTTTATTAATTATTTTATTAAATATTAATTTTTATGAATTATTATTTATTGTTTATTGGTGCATAAGCGCACCAACATGCCTACCGTCCCTGTCCTATTGTTTCTTTTATATATATATATATTTATTTTTCTTATATGTATCCATGTATTTATAACTATGTTTTTACTTATACCTATTATCTTGTAAGCAATTGACAAATAAAATAAATAAATAAATAAATAAATTGCTTATTAGTTGGAATTCACAAATCTCTTTTGTGGAAATTTGGCTTTTGAAGTTAAAAAATTCCATCCCCAAACATTCCTTTGTCTGCTATCTTCTGGTTTACACTTAATGTTATAACTATCCTCCTATAAATGATAAAATGCTTTAAACATCTTTAGATCTCAAATTATATTTGTAGTCCTGCAAAAATAATAAATAATCATCAATATAAAGCTGTGACAGTAGTTCAGGCAGTTAATAAGCTCTTTGAAATCCCTATTGGTGTAAATAAAGTTCTGTTAATTATATAAATAGGAGAAACATTGCAGTAATCAAGCATTTCTTCTTTTATCAGTACGTTAAGCAGCTTCATGTTTCTGATGGTAGTTGCCTTGTTAGTAGCAACAGTGAACAACACATTAGAAATTCTGAATTCATTGTTGTAAATTTATGCTGAATTGAAGATTCACATTGCATTAAGATAAGACATTTGTGCAAGAGACACCTGTACTAAATGATGTGGAAGATTATGGTAATACATGATTTCTTAAATTACTTTGTCTCTTTTCTCCAGATCATTTCACAATAATTAATTTCTCATTTAGTAAAAAGCTCACGAAGTGTAATTTCTCATGCAAATGAGAATGAGAATGACAACACTATTCTTGGTGTATATTTCAGAAGCAAACTGATCAATTTATTTTCAGCATAGCCTTCACTAGTAAATCCTATTCTATGTCAAAGTTCCTGTGCCTTATACAAAGGTTAAGTCTTTTTAAGTTACTATTCTGCTATATATTCCTTTGGATCATTTTGACAAATTGTTGATCAATAAAAATGAATTTGTTAGTATTAAGTAATTAATATTATCAATCAGGTGCATACATCCTCTTCAGTTTAATATGGTAAATATGGTATTTGTGTTTCCCTTTTATCTATACAACAATTATGACCTAGATAAGAAGAAATTAAAAAACACATGCCAAATAATATTTATATTAATATTTCATTGGATGGGCTTTATAGAGTTTAGTTAACTAATTCCTGCAAAAATTTCACCATTCCTCAATTCTATATTATTTTGAATATGTCAATGCTGTAAGAGGCAATATGTGATGGCAAGAATGCTTGTAATATTTCCTCCTATTTTGTCTCTTCTTTCTGATGATTTAAAAAGCCATAGAGAGAATGGACCGCAGCACAATCCAGTAGAAGTCAGGAGAAGAAAAGGCAACAGCCAAGGTGGACAGTGCCAGGGAAGCCCAAGTGAGGTAAATTCCCTGGACTTGCAGGGCAGCAGTAAGTTGTGTCCCTAAAGAGGAAGTGAAGGGAGGAGAACCAGGCTGTGTCCCTAAAGAGAGAGTGAAGGGAGGAGGGGTAAGCCAGTAGTTTTCCTCTACATTTTAGGGTGGAATGGCCAATGCAGAGGAAAGTCAGGAAGAGCTAGGAAACAGAGTAAAATCTGGGTTGTTGTAGGAAACCACTATCAGCCAGTGCCATGAGCCAACTAAACCAACAAAAACCAGCTTCCCAAGAACCACCTAACTAAAGAAAGAGGCAGCAGAATAGTGCATCAGGTGAAAGATAAGGTCTGGGAGAAGCTTAATAAGAGGGGGAAAGAGGAAGCTTAAGCTGCCTCATAAAGCCCTTTTCACTATAGCTTCTTGGCCCTGCAGCCTCTTTCCCCCTCTTATTAAGCTTCTCCCAGACCTTATCTTCCACCTGATTCACTGTTCTGCTGCCTCTTTCTTTAGTTAGGTGGTTCTTGGGAAGCTGGTTTCTTGGGAAGCAGGTGGTTGTAGTGATGGCCAATACCATCAATCACAATGCCAACAGATGCAACAAATAGTCACCTTGGAGTAAACCAAAGACATTAAACCAGAGTGAGCCAGATGTAGCAAAATACTGAAGGGATAATGTCAAAGAGATATTGCCACAGAACCAAAGCCAGAAGACCCAGAGCCATATGTAGCAAGATTCCATAGTAGAAGGTAATATTAAGCAACACCAGCAACAGTACCAGCACACAACGATCATGTCTAACTGCATCAGCTAACACCACGTATCACCCCAGCTATAAAGATAGCTAATGGAAAAGTAATTAGCAGTGTCTGGAAATGGGACAAGGATAGACAGAGAAAAAATATTGAAGCTAAAATAGAATGTTATATAGAGATTGGATATTAATCATATTAAAAAGCTATAAATAGAAATAAACCAGATAAAAATAGAAGCTAGGAAGTTAGAATAGAACAGAAATTAGAATTTCACTCATATTCTAATGCTTAAGTGATGCAATTCTATCACACTAAAACCATCTGTTTTTGACCTTGTTTGCACAGTATAGTTATTAAAAATAACTTCCTGTCTCAATGCAAAGTGATTGGTATTGTTCATTATGTTTTCCCTTTTGCTAAATATATTTATACATACAATCGTTAACAAAATAAGACTTCAATGAATTAATTCATTTAGTCATGCCTTCATTTGGGAAAAGAAGAGTAAAACATTCATATTTCCATAGACACCAAATGAGAGATGCACTTATACAAGTCTGGGGGAGAATTTTAAACAATCATTACAACAAAATACCCGGTTGGTTATCAGCTATGGAGGCTATGATTTATCCAAATACACTGGACTTAGGTAAGATGGTAAGATATAGTGAATTGTTAGACAACCAAGGGAGGCTCAAAACAAATCAAGAATTGAGAAATCAAGGAATAAGTATAGATTATTTAC
Organism: Notechis scutatus; assembly: GCF_049901735.1. NCBI lineage: Eukaryota > Metazoa > Chordata > Lepidosauria > Squamata > Elapidae > Notechis > Notechis scutatus. Next base: position 168,433,036 of record NC_142011.1, read on the forward strand.
AATTGCAGGTGAGATACAAAAAAGATTTAGAAGAGTACGGCTTTGATAAAGAACAACAACTGGATAAAATACTATTGGGACTGGAGGAGAAATTCGTAACAAAAATACATAATTATCTGTTAAGATTTAAAATGGAAGAAGAAATAGTTAAAGGGTCTATGATAGCTTGGGCAAGGAATTTTGGGTACACTATCAAATTAGAAGAATGGGGAAAATTATGAACAAAAAATTATAAATTAACAATGTTCGCAGCTTACAAGGAAAACATCTACAACATGTTTTACGGTTGGCATTTACCATTGGCTAGACTGGCAAAGATGTATCCAAACATGAGTCTGGAATGTTGGAAGTGTAAACATAAACAGGGTACTTTCTTTCATATGTGGTAGTCATGTTCCCAAACTAGGAAATACTGGGTAAAGATAAGAAAATGGTTACAGGAAATAACAGGCCTTCAAATTGAGCTTAAACCTGAACTTTTCTTATTAGGAATAATAAGAGGAGAATTTGGTAAAAAAGTTAAATACATTATATTGCATATAGTGACAGCGGCTAGAATTGCCTTTGCACAAAGTTGGAAATTGGACAGCATCCCTACCGAGGAAATGGTAAAAAAAAAGTGTTGGATTGTGCAGAGATGGATAAGCTTACTTTAGAACTGAAAGACAGAGAGGAATCAGAATAGTATGTGGTCTGGGACAAATGGTATAGTTGGCTAGATAACAGAAATAAGGATTAAAAGTATATATGTATATAGACGTATTAGTAACATCGATGTCACAGTGTTATAAAGAATGTAAAAGAGATTTGTAAAGTGCAATAAACATATTTGAAAAAAAAAGAATTAATTCATTTAGTCAAAGTTTATTTTGTAAAATATTTCACTCTATGCATTTTGTTTAAATGCACCAGTAAGTTCTTACTTATATCTAAACAATATCAATAACTAAGCTATGCTTAACTACTTGTATTCATTTTTTCCTTATTTCCATATAGTAAATAAAACCAGAAATAGTGGAAGAGAAAGAATCATTTTAAAGATATTCTGCCAGGAACTGGCTTAAAAAGTGCAAGTGACATCAATTCTGGAGCATAGAGAAAAGACTATCACAAAGAAAAGTTTGATGGTAGAAAATAGATTCTTTAAAACATAATTAAGCTCCTATGCTCACCTCCATTTTTCTAGAGAGGAAAGTGCCTAAGAAACTGAATTATCAACTACTAAGAGTAAAAAGAAGAGATTATAAGTGATGCACAAGAGCAAACATAAAAAACATAGTAAATACCACATATGGATATTCTGTAACTACTTGATTTGGAGGCTGAAAAATAGTAGATGACTTAATATGTAGTTCACCAAATGTTGTCATAGTAGAATTCTTTTAATGCAGCTATAAACAAGTTTGGCTGTATTTTTTTTTTTAAAGGCAGAGCTTTTGTCTATTCAAATGGAAATATTCTATTATTTTACATTTCCTGAATACTTTCCTTTTATCCTCTTTTTAATTCTTTAAGGGTTCTGCATTCCACCTTTGTAAACTTTATAGTACATATCTTTGTAACTGTTTTAAAAGTCATATCCCATATATTCCTATATGCTACATCAGTTTTTGTGCTACTAACTCTGAATAACTGATAGTATAAGATCAACATTTAAAAAATACCTTTCTGCAGATTTAAAATTATACTTTCTACAAGTATGGCTCAGCAACAATTTTCGACTTATTACACAGTCCTTCTCATGAAAAATTATCATCAGAATTTATACTAAATACTCTATTACAATTTGGTAAACAATGTTCAGCAATAAAATATATGGATGGTTCAAGAATAGAAAATATAACATTGAAGCAAATAAGTATACCATTACTGCTAACAGACATCAGTGATTTCATCAAAATAAGCAACATGGCATGGATCAAGAGTTACAATGCTATTAAGAGTAGGCTTGTATCCATAGCTAAAATTTTAGTTCAGTAAATTCAAGCATAAATTGATTCTAAAGCATACATTCTAAAATATGGAAAATAACTTGAAAATCGTGGTTAGCTTCAGAGTTCATGTTCTAGTAGTTGAAAGCATACTATGCAATAAGAATAACATTTTTTGACCGTTGTCATTCTTCTATAAGTCTTCTATAAGTTTCCAACAAGCATAATACATTATGCATCATCTTATACAATATATGCTGACTCATCCTTTATTACTTCAATTATTAAACTATGGTTTCATAAGTTTTTAGTACAACATATCACTGACTTACAATTTGTATTCTTTGTTTTTTAAGTATCATCTTAACTTTTTTATATATTATCAGTATGTATCCATAGCTGTTGTATCCTTTCACTATTATACACATATATTATTCTGCCTCAGTACATCTGCCCTTCTTATAAGCAAATCCATATTTGTAAAAATAGAAATAAGAATAGATGTATTCATCATGAATCCTGAGTTTAGGGTGCCTTGCCTATTAGTGATATTGTCTGAATTGATTTATTGCTGCAAATAGTTTAGGTTAAGTTTGTGTAAACATTTTCAAGTAGGAATCATCCAACAACTGTGGATATACTGACAGCTCTCAGCAGGTAATTATGTCCAGAATGAATATGTGCACATTTAGTGTTATTGGCTATTATTTGTTGAAAAAGACCAAAGAATCCATGGTGAGAATCAATCTAAACGTGAGAATTCATTATTGTCCCTTTATTATTTGAGAGAGAAAGAGGAAGAAAGAATATACTGTTTTCAATATGGGCATCTCAGTTGAGGAATGGCCTCTCTGATCAGTTCATATTAAACTTTACAAATTTTATAAGTTTTCAGTACAAACTGAAAATATATCTGTTCAGAAAGAACTTTGGTTTAATATATGCTTGTCACTTTCTATTTTAATAGTAAAGATCCTTTGTCAGATCCTTGTCTATCCTTAAAGGTAACATGTTTTAAAATGGCAATATATTTCTTTATTTGCTACATTTTTATAATACACAATTCCCAGAAACTCTACATGATTCAGTTATAAAATATACAGAACAATCAAATGACATAATTATAACAAAGAACAAAAGATATCATAAACAGGACTATAACCAAAGCAAAGCCATATAACTCAGGTGGGCTTCAATTGCTCTTGCCTTAAAGGTCTCTTGAAATATCAATAGAACGAGGTCTGTTCAAATTTCAGGTGAAAATTCATTCCAGATGCAGATGCTGTGGCAGAAAAGGCTCTCTTCCCAGGATTCCAATAGATGACATTGTTTAATTGTTTAATTGAAGGGGCCTGAACATACCAACCCTGTTGGATCAAATTGCCTGGACAGATGCTATGGGAGATGCATTCTGATGTGTCTCTTTAAATGGCTATATTTCTACATTTTCACCAGTGAAAGGTGCAAATTAGAAATGTCATAAATTACCAAAATAGCCAGCACGCAGCAACATAATCAACTTCTGGTAACATGCAAAAGCTCTACAGTGACTAAGCCCATCAGAAATTAATGGATGGGGAAAAAATTAAGGAATACATCCATCAATTGAACAACAGACCTAAAAAATAACCTCCAGCAGGATCCATGTTAGATATAAAACAGCTGCAATTATATCACCAGTATATGTGTTAACTCAATCTCTTGAAAACAACCAGCAAAATTGGTAAAAGAAATTCTGTATATATAAAATTTAATGCATGATTAATAAGTTAATAATAAGTAGCTCATACACACACACACACACACACACACACACACATATGAGTGTGTGTGTGTTTGTGTGTGCGTGTGGTGGGAATGTTTTGAAATAATGCTCCACAACCAGAGAAATACCATAATCATTATTCTGCAAAATATATTGGCTTGCGAAACTCAAATCTGGAACGAATAAAATCAAGCATATTCCATCATCTTAATGTGTTATTTTGTACGACTACTATTAAGTTTTCCCTGGTCTAGTTTCTTCTAGTTCTACTCCTATTATCCTAAAACCAAACCACCTGGAGATTATAAAAGATAAAATCTGATATGTTTGGAGGGCAACAGATTGGAGAAAACTAAGGATTTCTTTCTTGCCTGGATTACAAAAACTGAGTTAAGAAAAACTTGATCAGATAGTGTGTTTTTTAATTTCTCTTATACGGGAATGTATCAAATGCTGCATTGCCAATTGCTATATGAATTGATTATTGCCTGTGATTGCATATAAATCTTATATGAAAACATCTGGATTGGATTTTACAGATACCTATTTCTATTGTCTGAACTTTAAAACAGAACATGCAAGATACAAAATACTTCCAATCTCTCTTTTCTCTTCCTCTTTGGTCCCTGAACTCAGGGAATTCATTGTCCATCTTCCACTTCCCATTTTTTTCACTGTTTGTATACATGACAATAAAGGTCAGGAAAACTTAATTACAGCACATATTTTATAAAATGTGCAATGAGATAATCCAACCAACTGAGAATAATACAGACTAAAAATATGGAGAAACCAAAACAAACACTGAATTAAAGCTAAGTATTTATTCCCAGTGTTATCGCATTATAGGTAATTACCGTATCAGCTTGAACATGGTTGGGCTCATCTTATGCAGAAAAAAGGAAGTTTATGAGCACAGCAGTTGGTATCTTGCCTTCTGCTGCAGCATAATGCAGTTTTCATTTAGAAGTTGAAAGCTTTGAAATCAAGTAATAACATTAGCCATAAGAAATAGACAATTGAAGAAGAAAGAAGACTTTCACAACCTCAAGAGAACCATTTCCTAGCCAACACAAGAGCTGTTTCAAATAATGAGTTCAAAAGCAGTCCTGAAATGGTCTTTGTGGCAAAAAAACAACAATCTTATTCCAATTTGTTATTAACTATTCAGTAGTACATGGTATTATTTGAATAGTTTGAGAGAACAATAAAACATAAATATATTTCCATAAGCACAGGCAAATAGTAGATTACATTTGGAAATGAAAAATCAGCATTTCTTAACTGGTTTTTCATGATGCTTGGAACAAATAGGTAAAACAAATTACTGTTTTGTCTTTTTAATGCCAATTGTTTCTTTAAAAGAGCAAGTTTGTTGATTTCACATGATTATTTCATTTTCTCAAAATTTATAACTGAGATAACTCAAGAATCCCTGGGAGTTTGTGCAGACTACAATCCTTCTTCTTCCCTCCCAATCAATTCTCCTAGCCCTCAAATTAATAATAGATTCTTCTTGACCTATTTTTCATCTCACTCCTGTTCCAAACACTTGGATTCAATCCAACCAACCAACCAATCGATGTTCATTACAATGACAGACCAGCAGATAAAACAATCAAAACCATAATATCAGTAAGAAATAAAAATAAAAGACAGACAAAATGTTACTATGGTGGTAGATTAACAGTGGGCAGTTAAAGTTGGCCTAATTAATAGAATAGCAAAATTTGGCCAGAGAAACTACTTCATACCAATCTGATAATAGTAATTGTATGTAAAAAAAAGATCAGCATCAGATATTTTATTAGCTGTTGTTATGAATTGAGTCTATGTGTCCTTATAGAAGGCACAGTACAGCAGTACATGAGCTATAGTTTCAATAGCCCATTTCCCACATGGGCACAGTCTCAGATCCTATGGGGTTTTTTTTGTATCAGCCCTCCAAAACTGCTATAGGAAATGTGTTCCAACCTGCTGAGATTCAATCCAACCTATGTGAAGCTACAAGGAAATGTGTGTGTGTGTGTGGGGGGGGGGGAGGGGAGTCTTATCTTACTTATAATGGTTCCATTGCCACATTTAAAATATTCATAGCTACTACTCCAGTGGCTCTCTTATTAATATATCTGCATCTTACCTATGATTATGTAATTGATAAATTATAACTTTTTAATGTATTTCCCATGATCCTGCTACTTCATAAAGATCTTCAATAGTTCTTCTTTGGATGCTTACATTCTGCCTAAAAAGGTTCATCTACTTTGATGTCACATCACACAGGACAAAGGACCTTTTAATTTTCAAAAGTTAATGTTATAAATAATGTCATGCTAGTGAGTAAATATGGCCATTAGGAGAAAAATATTACCTGCTTGAACTAATACACCAACCTAGAAAATTCTTATGTACCTTCATTATCTGTGTGCAAATGATACATAGATTAGATCCTGGGTCCTCAACCCCCAGGCCATGGCCTGTACTGGGCCGCAGCCTATTCAGAAATGGGGTGTGAAAGCAGCAGGCGAGCATGCATGCACAGCTCCATTTTTGCAAGCAGCAGGCATTCGCACATGTGTTTGAAGCTTCATTTGTGCAAGTGGTGGATGCATCCACCACTTGCACAAATGGAGCTTTACACATATGCATGAGTGCCCACCTCCTCTCTCTACCTCTCTCCGCTGGTCCACAAAGCCTAGAAAGATTGGGGGCCACTGGATTAGATTATTGTAATGAACTCTACATAGGACCACCACTGAACTAAATTGGTGCATAATGTTTTCTCCTGAAAGATGTGTATTGTAGCAGCATAGATTTCATCAATTTCAAATGCTGGTTTAAGCCTTTAATAACTTCACTGATATACAATTATCCATTTCAGTATTTATTTTCCCACAATAATATTTTATTCTGATGTTTGTCAAGTATTATGGTTTCAGTGTCTATGTGAATCTTCAGGATTTTAAACATACAAGTTATCTTTATCCAGTCTTCTTCTGCATGAGTATTACATAACCATAAACATCACTGCAGGATATGCCTTCAGCTAAATAAATAAATGAGTGCAGGATACGAAAAAGAGAGAAAAAATAGTAGAGACAGGTTGATTAGTTCATTGGCTCTCCTGAGCTCATTATAATATTTGCATTTCCTTTATTTATATTCCTAGATAGTGTTAATATAGATAACAGCATCCTTAAGTACTTTTCGATGTCTGAAGTCATGATCAACCCAAATTTAGATACTCATCAAACTAAAAAGCGCTGCAGCTTATATTTAGGATGTCTGAACACTCTTTGTTATGGGAAATTAGTCAGCCTGAAGCAGTCAGTTGGAAACAATGGAAAAATATATGCTTTGAATGAATCAAGTACTAGCCATGTATTATCAAAGAAAATGCTCTTTGACATTGAGTTTAATGATGGGTTGCTTCTAATGACTCTAAGCACTCAAGGATCCATGCAAACAGGATCAAAGTCCTAGAAATATCATCAAAATTTTTAATTTTGGAATTCTGTTTTATTGTACTTATAATAATAGAAAAACTTCAGTTCTCAGCAGTGAAATTTTAATTAAAAATTAGTGTTAAAAGCCAATATCTATCCTGAAAGATGGGATTAAAGAAAGCAGATAATCAGCATAATGGGATCAATAGGAAGTAACTCAGTAGTAATCTAAAGTTCCTTTTAAATATTTGAAATCATTTTATTAAGTTTTCAGTTATAAAATTTTATTTATCACTGTAAGAGAACTAAAATAGTAGAGCAACATGTTCTGCTTAATGCCTCCCTAAGGTTAGAATTTGAAACCAAGGTCTGTAAGGAACTGGGAAAGGTAGAAACAATGCAGAAAGCAACCACGGCAGAAAAAAGAGATTCTTACAATATATTTCTGTTTAATACATTTAAATCACACTATTTTTCAGAAGAAATGATAATGTACATGTAGACAAAATAACTTATTTGAAGGGAAAGACATTATTTATATTCAATATGTTTAATTAATGCAGAATTATCTATGTTTACCACTGATGTTAATTTACTGATTAAAATATACTTGACCCCATGACATATTTGAGGGAAATGTGGAAAGGTGTTTAAGTTGATCCCTTGTGATGTGAAAAATAATTAAATTGTATTTTATTTAAAAACATTAAATAATAATGTAGAAATAATATTAATACTCTGTTTGGGTTCATGTCTTGTGATCTCATGCAGGCACAAATCCTCTAATACGACATCTTTTGCTTGCATGCATACAACAAACTAAGCAGATTCCACCAGATGGAGTTAATTTCGGAACACTGTTCTATATCCTGTAGTTTCTCCTGTTATATTTCTTCTTATTTTGTATCTTCATCATCATCGTCCCAGGTCCTTGGAAAGGACACAACAGGTGGATAAAAATGCCAAATCCATCTGATTGTGTGACCATCTCTAACAAGAACAACAAACAGTTGATGTGTTTGTACAGTGCACAAAAACTGACTTCCTGGTTGCAGAAAAGGGACTACAAGTTGCCCATGCTATGTTAAATAACAATCAAACAAACCCCATTATAACTTTGCATGATATCTATGAATTCAGACATTTTTTTAAAAAAAAAAGCAAACCAAAGACCAGCAGGCAAGGAAAAAAATAATGGCTCAGCTGAAGAAGCAGCAGAAAGTCATATGGATAACAAAAGTTTTAAGCATGTGCTTGTACCCATATTTGCTCTTAGCCTTGGTAGAACCAGCAGTCTCCTTGCTAAAGTGACTGCTCACAGATGTTTCTAGCAAGGCTTTGGTGTTAGATATTGTCATGTAGCCATCCTGCAGGATAGTGTTGAATGGAATTAGTTGTTAGCAGTGCCTAAAAAATTTAGAAGTATCTTTTTTAGGAATATTGTTGTTAATCTAATTACTGTATCAGATATGTAAACTGTTCAGAGTCAGTTTAGGAGTGAAGCAACATATAAGACAAGTAAATACATTAAATGCAAATTTAAAATAAATACATAATGGGGCAGAGGACTGACTTTTTACCTGCTTGGAGGTAATCAGAAGTTGTTGTTTTTTCCTACAGAGCAAATAACCTAATTTTGTTGCAGATCAAACTGCTGTTTAAAGCATAGCTTCAGGTGCTTCTTAATCAGTTATTAACTTAATCATCAGCATAAATTAAAAAACAGGAAGAAAAACAAAAATTGTCTGCATTGGCACTTGAATATGACTTCAAAAAATGAGATCCAAGCTGGTATAGTAGTTATGAAACTGGGGGACTGGTGAATTTGGGCCATTCATTCTTTTTAGCACAATCCATCTCAAAAGATTGCTGTTTTGGGAAAAACAGGAAGTGTGTCCGTTATGTATATATTATTCAGTGATACAAAGGAAAGGTAGGATGTTAATCAAATAATAAGTGAATGTGGTGGCATATACAGAAGTAAACATAGCATCATAAAGTAGGCAACTAATACCAACTATAAAGAAATTTGAAAATAGAAAGCTTTTTTATGAATTAATGTCCCTTTGTTTTCTTTCCAGTATTGTCTTTATTGAAAACGTCAAGGGAATTATTTAAAATCAAAATGATAAGGACATTTTTCTACTGCTTCTGTCTCTAAATTTAATCACCAGGATGTGAACAGATATGTTTGATGTCCTTTCTGAAAGGTTTGTTCAGAGTTTTTCAAAATTGCTGATAGTATCCTTTAAGACAATTGGATTATAAACATTTTTCCCAGTGATTATAAGTTCCTTATGCTACATTAGGACTGTGCAAAATATTCAGAGGAGTGCTAAGTGAAGCATGTGGGCAGGAGCAAAGTGCCCCTTTCTGAAGCTCTGAAACATCACATCTTCTGGAAAACTCAATGCAGTCACGATGCAACGTTTCTAGGTCATTTCTTCATGCATATGCATGTGCAGCTACTTCACTTTCAAAGCAGTCCCAGCAGAAATGTTGTCAAAGAATACAGAGATGACCCAGGAGGCCCTGAACATATATTGAGATGGGGTATAAATACACCAAATCCAATGCACCACATAATAGCTCCAGGCTACTACTACTTACAGAACTACAAAAGTCAGAGGTGAGCAGAGAATCTTATGATTTCATCCAAATGAGGAAACAAGCAAAGGACCACCCCTTTTGTATGTACCCTTGACTCAAAAGGATCAGAACTTCAGGTTTGATGTTGATGTGCTCATTTATCTGCAAAAACTCAATTTGACTGTACACTCTACATATGTCAGCATTTGCTTTCAAACTGCAGTTTCAATAGTTGTTTTTAATATTTTTCTAAAAGTTGAGTATAGCTAGTACCATTTGCTATCTTATCCTGGCTCTGTTATAATGAGCCATAATCCTAAAAGTAATGGGATAATTCATAATAATTATAAATGAAACCTAGACCTCTCTATACTTCCATCTTTTATAGGCAAGGCAACTATCCAAGGAAAATCAACAGCCCTATAATTCTAACCTTTGTCATGCTCTAAACTGAATAACTTTAGTTTGAATGGAATATTTTAAAATGAAATAAATTCATATTTAGAGAAAAAATGAAACATTCTCAAGCTCTGTGTCTCCCTCCCATAGTATTACAAACATTAAACAAGCCCTATTACTATATAAATAATATCTATATAATATTCTGTATTATCTATCTATCCATCCATCATCTATCTATCTATCTATCTATCTATCTATCTATCTATCTATCTATCTATCTATCTATCATCTTCTATCTAGCTTTTTGGTTCATACGGAAAAGTTTATTCAAAATCCACAGATGGCAATACTTGTATAAATTTAACCAAAATGGCATTTAAAAAATCATGTTCTCCATCAGTCTAAGGGTCATAAAATGTAAGAGGGGAAAAGACAAAACTAGGTTAAATGTTGGATCATATTTATGCAGCTATTTCATTCTGAAGACAGAAATTACAAAATGAATATAGACTGTGGTAGAGTTAAAAGTATCAATACACACCTAGATTTCTGGGCAAAGATGTCAGACCTATCCTACTGAAATCTTTTCTAATTTACTATTTTATTTTGACTACAATCTCCTTTTCAGTATATTGCTTCATCAAATAGATTTGTGTCTTACATAACAACAAGAGTTCTGTCACAGCAAAATTAACTCAATTAGTGGATTTCTGCAATGGCAGTTTGTCCTAAGTAACACAGCACATTTCTGTTTTACCTAGAAATTGGTATATATTCTGTGAACTGACATGTTTAAAAATTAACTAATATAAGTGGAATCATATAATATATTTCAACATTAATACAGAGTTGTACAACTTGGGTTGCTCAGCATCCCTGATCATAATGTTAGAAATGTAGCACATGCAAGCAATTTTTAAATTGTAAACTAGATGAGAATCTGAATGCAGGATTTTAGTTCTATATTTTCAAAATCCAGGGCTGCAAGTAGCTCCATTAAACTGAAAGAATGGAAACACTCATAGGATTTCTAGTTTCCTTTGACAAAGTCTGTGAGTATGGGATTTCAATAGACCGTGCAGGGACATTAAAATGGAATCTTTATAATGAGCATATCAGATAGGTATGTTGCTCTATGTTTTTGAATTAATTTTTGGATTAAATTAATTTTAAAGCAACCTATCCTACATGCAGTTAATAGTTGGAACCTGTTATGGAGGCTCTGGAAGGTTAATAGAGAAACACTGTTTTATTGAGCTCTTATTAGATCTGAGATGTTATTGCAAAATTATTAGTGTATCAAATGGGCATTATTCAAACCAAATCTCTGAGAATCACAGGGTATGTTATTCCCTGCATTATTCAGAAGATTTAAGGATAAAAGTATAGGAAGTCCTTGATTTACAACAGTTCATTCAGTTCGAATTTACAACAGCAGTGCAAAAAATTACATTCATATTTTTTCATATTTACAACCATTACAGCATCTCCATGGTCATGTGATCAAAATTCAGATGCTTGGCAACTGATTCATATTTAGGACAATTGTAGTGTCCCGGGGTCATGAGATCACCTTTTGAGACCTTCTGACAAGCAAAGTCAATGGAGAAGCCAGATTCACTTAACAACCGTGTTACTAACTTAAAAACTATAGTGAATCACTTAACAACTGGGGCGAGAAAGGTTGTAAAATGGGGCAAAATTCATTTAATAACTGTCTCATTTGGCAACAGAAATTTTGGGCTCAATTGTGCTTGTAAGTCGAGGCCTTCTGTATAAACAGATAGTTGGAAATACAATGTCTTTGAGAAAAAAATGGTACTGTATCCAGTCCCCTAGTGAGAAAAATCTATTTTTAACTAAGTACTACTCTGTTGGGTGATTTTCAGCTTCCTTATAGGAAATTAGTTTTCTTTCTTATGTAGATGAGGGTCTTTCTGATGACGGAGATAAATAGTGGTTTATAGGGTAAAAAACATCATTAATGGCTTCAAAATCTAAGGACTGGTTTGGACAAAACTCAACAGCACTTTTTTGTGTGGCTGTTGATAAAAAATGATTGCCAAAGTCTGATGACAAATATAGCACAACAAGAAGGGGGTGAAGGAAGATATATGTTCTTTGCCTCTATGATATAAAATTGAGACCTTTATTTATTTATATTTAACCATGGGAGTCAATACTGCTCAATTTATATTCATGTATGAACAGATACAGTGTTTGGGAAAGTGAATGCAGCTATTCATGTTTGTTATTTTTTTCAGACTGATTTTCCTTTTATATCAACTGATTTAATGTCACTACTGTTATGGTAGTTTTGAAATGGATTGCAAATGAACACATTGAAAAAGCACCAGTACTATCTGATTCTTTGTAAACATTAATGATTGTTCATAATAGAGAAATAAGATTTAAGAATGTCCTGGTGAATGAAATTTGGTTTCTGAATACAGAATCAAGATAACTGTTTTTTAAATTCATTTCTGTTGGATCCCAGCACATCTGGAATTAGGAGGTATGAAAAAGTGGACCATGTAGCTAAGGATAGTTTGTGTCATGCTGATATAGATAGTTTTATATGTTTATTTTTGAGGGAGATCAAAAGCAGACTTAACCAGGAGATTAGAAATGAGTGGCAGACAGTGGGCATTAGGAGGCATGGAAAATAGTACTTATTACCTCTTTCCTAGTTTGACTGACTTTCAGGGATTTGTCTGCCAAAGCTGGGGCATATGAATTAGTTAGTCTTTTCCAAGTTTTGTGATGTCATTGTGTGTTAAAGAGGAATTTATTCAGAGTTTCAAGAGATACAAAGGGCAAGTAATTGAATGTATAGACTCTTTTAGTAATTATAGGAGCTCTCCTGGCTTTGCTTTATGATTATTCACCCAATGAAGAAGACAAAGTCTGCTTTGAATACTTTTCAACTAATCTTTACTTAATGACTGCCTAAGTCTTTGCAAGATAGAGAGAAAACTCTCTAATCCACTGAAAGTTGCTAGAAATATTGAATCCTTTGTCTTCAATACCAGACTGAATTCTGACTGTGGTCTTGCCCATTATTCTGTTGTATTTAATGCTGCTTTTGACCCAAGATTACAGTAGGAGACATGGATAGGAAAGAGTGGGGTATGGATGTTCTGAACATACCAAGCTACCTTAAGAATTAAACAGAGGATAGTCTACCTCTTCTGAGATTCTGAATACTGAAAATATACTTCTGATTAATATTATGAAAGAGCCATGGTGGTGCAGTGGTTAGAAGGCAGTATTGCAGGCTAACTCTGCCCACAGCAAGGAGTTGAATCCTGAGTGGCTCAAAGTTGACTTATCCTTCTATCCTTCCAAGGTCAGTGAAATGATGACCCAGATTGTTGGGGTAATATGCTGATTCTGCCAACCACTTAGAGGGGACTGTAAAAAACCATGAAGTGGTATATAAGTGCTATTTCTATTGTTATTATGAGTTGAAATTAAAAGTGTATCCAGAAATGTTTAGGGATCTTAAAAAAGGGATGGATTCTGAAGTTGAATAAAAATGATCAGCTACTGTCAAGAATATGGCTATCTTAAGCATAATTTATTCTAAATGAACATCTTGAGCTGCCACAAATTAATTCAATAGGACTGACAACTCATTAATCTTCAGAGATAATTTTCTATTTTATTTTTTTTTTGGAAAAATACTTTATTAGTTTTACCTTTAAAAGAACAACACAACTACAAATTATGTACAACAAAAAGAAAAATAGGCCTTGGCATAGACCAAGAGGGAGAGAGAGGAAAGCCTAAGAGAGGGGAAAGGGAAGAGTAAGGGAGTGGAAGGATAGAGTAGGGAAAACAGTTAAAATAAAACCATATTTTGTGACTGTCTGTAAGATCCTTTCTTCTTCAAAAGTATCATCGGCGGTGCTTTTCTTTATCTCTGCTTCGGAGGCCCTCGGCCATAATTTTCCTAGAGGTGATCTATCTTTGGTTTAGCCAATTATACAAAGGATTCCAATTGTTGTAATATGATGAGGATTCTTTATTTTTTAGTGCTTGGGTTAGTTTGTCCATTTCGGCACATTGTAAAATTTTCTGAATAACCATATGTTCAGTGGGAATGGAAGATAATTTCCAGCACTGGGCAAATGCCAGTCTGGCTGCGGTTAAGATATGAATTACAATATACTTCGATTTTTTGGGTATTTGTTTATCGAAAATTCCTAGAAGGAAGGACTCTGGTTTGTACTCTATTTGTTCCTTGGTTATTTCCTCTAGCCAGCGCCTAATTTTTGCCAGTACTTCTGGGTTTCCTTGCACGACCACCACAAATGGAAGAAGGTACCTTCTATGCTTTGACATTTCCAACAATTGGGGCTCGTGTTGGGGTGCATCTTCGCCAATCTCGAAGGGGGCAGGTGCCATCTATAAAACATTTTATATGCGTTTTCTTTATAAGCTGCTGATTTCATGATCTTAATGTTCCTGTTCCAGATCCTTTCCCATTCTGCTAGAGTAATACTCCGTCCCACGTTTCTGCTCCACGCAATCATATTTCCTTTGACAATTTCTTGTTCTAATTCAGTTTCTAATAAATGTTTGTAAAATTTAGATATATTTTTTTTGCTCGGTCCTAATAGAATTTTGTCTAAAGTCTGTAATTTATTGTAGATTCCAAATTCCTTAATATCTTGTTTATATCTACTATGAATTTGAAGGTACACCCACTGATCAATTTTAAATCCTCGCTCTTGTAATTCTTGTCGGGTTTTCAGTTTTCCTTGTGGGTCTAATAAATTTTCGTACTTAATCATTTTAGTTATATCCAAATTATTAGGGTGTACTATCGCTTCCATTGGAGATAGCCAAATCGGTATTTTTAGATAAAGTTTTTTACGTACTTTTTCCAATTGGTTAATAGAGAGTCCCTGATAAGATGCCTATGGAAATATGATTGCCTGGGTTTCCCAGTTTCCCACAGAAAGGCATGCCATCCTTTCTGCATATCGTGGCCTTCTAATATTAGTGTTCTTTTGTTAGTTAAATTCACCCATTCCTTTATCCATAGTAGGGTGGCTGCCTTGTAATATACTTCCCAGTTTGGCAGGCCTAACCCTCCTCTGCTTTTCAAATCTTGTAGGGCTTTTACATTAATCCTAGCTTTTTTCCCCTGCCAAATAAATTTCAGTGTTATCTTGTTTAATTCCATAAAAAAATTTTTATTTAATTTGATTGGAATTGTCTGGAATAGATATAGAAATTTTGGCAGAATATTCATCTTAATCAGAGCAATCCTGCCCAATAAGGAAGATAATTTTCTATTTTTTACAGGCCACAAACACATTTATATTATTGGATTTCTTGTGCTTTATCTTTAATAAGGTTTATATAACATATGGAAATATAATATAATAAGGTTTATATAACATATGGAAAAAAATGATTTTCCAAAAGTCTAAGGACATAATATTCATTGCTAGAAGGATAAAACTGAATTCTGAAGAAATTTTTGCCTTTAAAAACTGATACTCAAAGTGCTAAATTATGCCCAAGCTCAAACACTTGATAAAATGTATGAAAATTCCATATATTAGAAAATAATAGAATAATATATTCTAAGGTTGGAATAATTAGCAGGCTATTTTTATATTCAGCAGAGCAAACAGGTATGAATAAAAACAAAAAATGCTTATAGACAGATGCTTAAAGTCCCAAAGAACAACAAGCATGAAATTAGGAATTTGCATGGTATGTGAAAAAGCTGACATTTCTAAGCTTTCTGTCCTCATAGGAAAATAAGAGAGGAGAAAAGTCTTCTAATTCTATGGGAAACGGCCTGAGGAGAAAATATAAGTGAAAGTCTTCCAATCAAGGAAGAAAAGAGACAAGACAGAGGACCTCTCTGGCACATAACCATGGCACAAATATACTTTGGAAACCTCTCTGCTTTCTAATATGTCATCATGTGGACCCTTTATTGCACCCCCATCTCACATCCAAAGCAATTTAAACTTATCATTATCTGTTCCCAAGTTGGTTAGAGCAATTTTATGTTTCTCTACCGCTGTCAGATAAAATGTAGTTTTATTTCACATAATGTCACAAAATATTATATGGCAATGTGTATAGTCTGGTTTGAGATAAAATCCAGGTCATCTCTGTGAATTGGCTCTTAGACTATTAGTTTATTCCAAAGCAATTTTTATCTCATCTGTTTTTCTTTTGGTTGTCTGTTATAAACTTTTGTGTTTCTACATTTCTTTTACGTGGGTGTTGCTTGTATTAAATGGTTTACCGTTTTCAGATTATCATCAATGTTGTTGAACATTTTATATGACTGCCATTTGGTTGTATCAATTTTCATTTTAGTTTCAAAATCTTAGTTTATTTATTAATTTAGGAAATTTGTATGGCCACCCATCTTATGTATATAATTCTGTACAGCTCCACAAAAAATTAAACAATCCTAATATAGTAAATCAAGCACCATATAACCAAGACATGACACAAACCACATTCATATTGTCCTCAATTAACATCTTGGCCCAATCCTGAGGAAGTTCTGGCAGTGTTAGTATTTTAAACAAGTAGTACTGTAATGGGTATGTTCTATCTCGGAGAGTGGGCGCAATAACGGAGACGAGACATCGATTAGTGACTCCAACTCTTTATTTGTGACTTCAAGAGCAGAGCAAGGAGAATAGCAACAGCAGCTCCTTTTATAGAGCTGGCTGCTGTCAAAGCGTCCAATGGTTTAAGTTTGCTGCGCTTGGAGCGTCCAATCGCGGCAGCCCGTTAACTAGCCAATCAGACCAGTCCAGAATGACCAATCGCAACTCACTGTCAACGGACCAATCAAATGTGCAGGATTACAAGCCTGCTTGTGGAATGGCCAGTCAGGTTTGCAGGCTTACGAGCCTGCTAGTTCGGAACAGGGTACATTTGATATGCTTCACTGACAATATACTTGGTGTCATAAGCGATCCCTAGACTTGGACTTAATAGTCAATGTAGGCTTATGTGGGTATGACTATCCTCCATAACCCTTGAGACTTAATTCAGATTTTTCCTGTTTTTCAAACCTCTTCCCTTGTACCAAGAAAGGAATATTTGTAACTCAGCTTGAAATGAAGGATCCTTGGTGTTCTCTGCGCTTGCTTGTTTTCTTGCAATTGTTTCATTGTTCTAACTAGATAACACCATCAGTGCTACCAGTAGTAAGGAGTGCTGTTTGCTGTCAGTTTATATTCTGTTGTCATGTGACAATTCTATACCAGACCAAATCCAAAACTGCCAGGGAATTTCTAGACGACTGGCACTCTAACAAATCAATCAATAAACACATAGACATTAACAACATCTATAGACTATGCAAAAGAACTAATCAACCAGCCCAAAAGAGAAAAAGACTCCAGCACCTCTCCATCAGTAATCAGCACTCAGATCAGCACAGATTAACTCCAAGCTTAACTTCAGACCAACAATCAAGTAAGCAATACCCCAATCAAGAAACTGCCAAAGAGCCCTCCGTAAACAGTCCAACCAATCTCTAAGAATCTCTAAGACCACCCCCACCCACACAGATAGGCAAGACAGCAGAATATAAACTGAAGGCAAACTGCACTCCTTACTAGACTGATGATACTACCTAGTTAGGATAATGAAATATTTGCAAGAGAGCACCAAGGACCCCTCTTT
This sequence comes from Notechis scutatus, assembly GCF_049901735.1. Classification (NCBI taxonomy): domain Eukaryota; kingdom Metazoa; phylum Chordata; class Lepidosauria; order Squamata; family Elapidae; genus Notechis; species Notechis scutatus. The sequence continues at coordinate 168,450,852 of NC_142011.1, forward strand.
CCTTGTATCTGCTAGGGTTCCAGGTCAACTACCTAATCTAACAAAACTGGATCTGTACAGTATTGGTGGCAGAGGGAAACTTCATGATCAACGGGAGAGAAAAGGAGAGGGACAGGCTTCAGGATGCTACTGAATAACAGAATAACAAAGTTTAAAGCGACGTTGGAGGTCTTCTAGTCCAATGTGTTGAGCATTCTGATTGTGAGAAAGAGCTCACAGAAACACCCTCTTTTGTGTGAATGCTATCTTCATCACTCTAATTCTTTGGAAGGCTCTTCTACTTATACTGCAGTTTCCCTTCAGATCATATAGATCTTTTACCTCATGTAGGTGCTGGAATTGCTGATTAAAGTTTGAAATGATACAAGGTGAATCATGAAGGCAACAAATGTTGCCTCTTTGCTTCAGGAAGAACTTTGTCATTTTAGTTCACTGAATGACAGTAAAGCTGCTTCTTTATGCATCTCACCTGTGTATTGTTTATTTATATGTTCCCAAGCATTTTCACAATATATAATAACATAAAAAACCACTTTATCATCATATAAAGCTGTGCTAAATCAAATGACCACAGGCTAAAAGTAACAAGGGAAATATTTTCCAAGCTAAAAACAAAATATTATTAATAGCTTTTTATGGGGAGAGGCAGGGCTTTAAGTCAGTTTTGATTCCTGATCACTGCCTAGACAAATCCTTGAAGTTTTCCTGACAAGATTTCAGAAGTGGTTTGCCATTGCCTGCTTCCTGGGGGTAAGAATGAGTGACTGGACCAAAGTCACCAGATATCTTTGGACCTAAAACCAGACTCACACTCTATTGGTTCCTAATTTGATGCCTTCATCACTACATCAAACCAGCTCTCATTAACATCTTATCTAAAGCCCACCACCACCACCCCAAAAATGAATTGACCAACCAAACCTCACAAACTGAGTTCTTAAGTAAGAGAGTGAAGGATCTCAGGTACCGTGTACCTTGGGGACATAGACTTAAATAAGAAACAGGTATTCCTTTACATATTCTACTTGCAGATCATTCTTATAATTAATGTAAATATTAAAATTGGTTTCCAAAGGATTAATATTAATAAAAATAGTAGAAATTAGTAAGGCAGCAATAAATGACTGACACACTGGTTTGCAAAACTGTCACTCCGATAAATATAAAGTGTAATAAAAAAAAAAACTAGGCAGCAATATTGTAGGGATGTCTGGTAGAGGTGAACCCTGCATTTCTGTAAACTCCCTTTAGAAACTTGTTGTATTTACTTAAAAAGGAAGGCATAATGATGTACATTATGTGTGCATCTGTGTGCATATCTATGTCTCTATAGTTATAAATACAACAAAACAAAAGTGTGTTCTCCAATATTATGATATATCACTTTGCATTAAAGCTCTTGATATTACTTGATATTATATTACTCAATTATCACCTGAGTTGCCTACTCCTAAAGAAGGATCACTCTTTTGGAAGAGTACATTCACAAGAAAGACATTGGGGATACTAATCTGGTGTAGAAGCTTTCAACTTGCCTTCAATATTAGAAGCTATTCTTGATGTCTGAGAGTTCTGTGCTTCTAAAATACATTGAGAATCATTAATAAATATCCTATTGCTGGAATGTAAAGAGTAGGCGATCAGATGATGGAAAAGTTAAATTTTCCTTTTGGAAAAGTGAAGGTGAAGGTTTACTTACAAAGGAAGGTTCAGGTTATATCCATGTTTGTGCTCTATGATGGCAACCTTCTAAGGATAAACTCATCATCTTTGGTCTTTTCATCTGATTGAATCTTTATTAAAATACAAATGCTTCAAGGACAACTGAAATCTATCTGCACTGTAATTTTTCACAATTGTACATAATATCAGTTGAATTTTCAGCACTAGAAAGTGAATGCTGAATAGATAAAAAAGAGAGCCTACTCTTCACTCATTTTTAATTTCTAGGCACAAGAGCTAACATGTATTCATAAAATACTGTATGTATAAAAATGTCTCCTCAGAGATTTATAGGGCAAACTGAGCAAAATCCTGTTTCACAGACTATTAAGCATATTCAAACTTATTGCTGCTGTCTTTTTCTCTAAAATCATAACCAAACTATTATCATAGTTGATTCACATACCACTGTAAGCTGTTTACACTGGTAGAAATATCTTCATTTAAATGTTCATAAAATATTCTTATAGCTTACATGCATAACAAAAGTTCTCTACAGTACTACTCTGCATATTTATGTAAGGACTCTTAATAGAAAAAGAAAACTGTTTCAGCAGCAGCTACTTACTGTTATTAAATTATCAGTTTCTCATCTCATCTAGATGTCAATCAAGAATCTGAACAAAAAGCCATTTTACAAAAGACAATTTTTTAAAAGTACATTCCTATCCCACCACATCAAACAAAATAAATACACCAAAATAAATAAATACATCAAAATAAATATACCACATAAAAAGAAAAAAAAAACATAAAACCATAGTGCATCAGTAAAAAGAAATACAAAAATATTCCTGAGCATTCCCTTCCTTTATTCCTTATTTTATGCTAGTCTTTTAACTCTTATTTTTGAAATTTCTCTAGAAACCTTCAGTTTCATTTCTTTTCAAAACTATAATAAGGCAAAGGACAAGCTGTTTAAGAGAAAGACAGCTCTAATCAAGAATATTTGTTTCCAGACTTTTCCTTTTTAAAAACACTTCACAGAGAAGAAATCTACAGCCTTCATTCTCAGCCTACAGGAGTCCGATTCTATCCCAAACTAGTAATCACTCAGATATGAAGGATTTGAGCCATAAAAAGCTTATGGGTAATCAGCAGAATCTTGAAGTGGACCCAAAAGTCTGTCAGTAATGAATGCAAACCATGCAAGATTTTTGTATTTCCACTTCCTCATTTTCTAGAAAGTACACAGCTGCATTCTATATCAGTGTAGGGGTCAAATGATCTTCAAGGGCAGCTTGTTGTACATCTAATTGCAGTATTCCAAGTTGGAGAACATAAAGACCATAGTAAATGGTATTTGCATTGTGAATTCTCAAACTGTACAAGTGCACTAGACAAATAACTGGCTCTTACACATTTCTATTCCCTATTATGACCTTGTTTACTCTCTTGTAATCCTTTACTCTCCAATGAAATGTAAATACAAACAATAAGTAGGTAGCAAGATATATTTGTGGGGCCTTATTTATCTGTTCCACCAGGTCAGGTAGAAGAGGCATACTGTGGGTCCCAACTGTCAAGGAGCTCCATCTGGTGGGACCCAGGTAACATACCTCTTCTGCTATGGCCCCTCTACCTCTGAAAGATAACTCCTCCACCACAAGATGACATTAACCACATTTCTTTTAGCCTTCTGGAAGGCTCCTTAAACACCAGTCTAGGAGAACCCAAGGAGAGTCTGTAAGGTGGCTATATGAGATTGTGATGTTTCTGTCCTGACACAGACTCAGGACTCAGTTTCTCAATCTGAACCTTACACTGAAAAAGCAGGTTCAGTGAGTGTTGAATGTCAGCCTCAGGAAAGGCAAAGTCAGGAATCAGATGAGGCTGATCAAATCATGTACCATTTTTGCAGCTGAAAAAGTCAGAAGAAGATGATGTAAGGCGTTCCAGCGCATGCATACAATGAATAAAGAGAAGAGCAGAACAGTAAAGGTCTATTAGACTCCTTGCCAAACAGCAGAGTAAACCTTCTAATTAGTGATTGCTGGTTGCAACCTTATGTAAGGAACAACTCTAACCATTATCTCTTTGCGGGAAACAATATCTGATCTCCAGCTTGTGTGTGACTATTGTGTGGAATCTACTGTTGAACTTGTATTCTTTGGACAGGTGAACAACCTTAACCTAGTTCTTTGAAACTTAGACTGACTTTTGATGACTCCCTTGTGCACCTGTTTCAAAACAAACTTTGCAGAAAAGCCTTTGCTTTGTTTACATTCCTTTGCTTAGTTGTTAACCCTGCAGGTTTGAAGTAAAACTGATAATCTCTCAAGAAATCCTGTGTACATGTATGACTGAAAGTTAAAGATAGTTTATTCTCCCACTTTTTAAAGCTTTATCTGTTTATTTCATTTGTGTTATTATTTTAAGGTGTTAGGGAGTTTTTTAAACTGTTGTGTTGTATGCCACCCAAAGTGATGTATTTGTGAGAGGGATGGCTGTATACATATGCTAAATATATAAGTCCCTTTTTGCTCATTATTCCAGTGTTGGGATGAGTATACAGAAGGTCTGGAGTGTGGAAAAAAGGAAATAAAATAGTATCAGATAGTGATCAAGTTGCCAGTACCATTTGTGGTTGCTGAGGGCTATCTGCACATGCAAGCACATATCTATCACATATATATCATATGGACACAAAGAGACAAAGAAGAAGACAAAGCTAGATATATTGTAGATAGACATTAGGATGCTTATATATGAAGGGACAATAACGAGCTCTGAAGTAAAAAGTCATTTTTTACAGTCATATTGGTTTTTAAAGGCTTATATTTTATTAAAGTTAAGTATAAGATAAAAATACAGGGACTTCCCCCAAGATGACATGCTAAGCAGTAGGAGGATTTGTTTCTTCGGCTATGAAGAGCTGATTTTGCTGCCAAAATGGGTTTTTTGGCAGCCAGCTCCAAGATCTGAATGGTATCAGCTACCCAAGAACCCAAGACAACCCTCAGATGACCAGACACTCCTGGGAACAGGATTAGTGAGGTTTGCAATAGGAAGAATTGGACAGTTGGGTCTCCATCTTTCTTCTTGGCTGTTTGGGTTTGTTTTTAAGCAAGCCTGGGTTTTAACTGCACAGATTGAATTTTAATTATCTTGTTTTTTTTAATTAATTGACTGGTTGAAGTCTGATTTACGTTAACCTCTTGCTAGATTTTAATGTGAATTATTTAATGTTTTTTTCACGCTGCTATTCTTAATTACTTTTGTTTTCTTCATTTGAAAGGCGACAAAGATTTTCTAAGTAGTGAAAGTGATCTGTTTGAATTTTCATTTCTATTGGATTTTCACTACTTTTTCGTTTTTCTTAACTTTTAAACAGCCCTTAATTTTTTTAATGCTTCATGGAAATTTTCCTTTATTTCTTTTTCTCCATTCTTTTTTATTGTGAGAAATATTATCTCAATGATCTTTGTGGCTACTTTGTTCCAGCATATCTAACTCCCCTGCCCTGGAAAAGAACTGTTTATGCCTGGCTGTGAATGTTTAATTACAGGACTATATTAAAAATGCAAATAATGTAGCCACTTAAAGATAAAGCCCTCTGGGAAACTTTCAAAAAAAAAGAATCCTACAAGTTCAAATTGAAAAGTTTGGTTTAAAAAGTTTGACAAAATAGCAAGGGTTTTAAATCAGCCTAAAGAGGATATCCAGACACAAGTAAATATGGCCAAACCACAACGATGGATTGAAATCTAAATCACTGTTGGCAGATTTAAAGGAAAGGAACTTGGCTTGGAAGCTGCAGGTTCATTGGAGAAGGCTGAAGGGGATATAGATTCGACAGATTTGGAGTACACAGGAATGATGAGTGATGAACTGGACTTTCTTAAGAAGATTAATAGTGATTGGAAAATGGATGTGCTATATCTAACTAGAAAACAATTTGGACTGGACTTTTTTAGGAAAATTGATTGACAACAGTTATTTATGATTTTGGAGAATAAGACACACAATTGTTGGGAAAGTTTTCAACCAAAATCTTAAGAAGTTTTATTATTAAGAACCAATTCAGGATATTTGATCCTGGATGGATCAGAAATAATGGTTGTGGTTATTTATGGTAGATAAGAAGCCTTTGTAGATTTTCAACAAGTTAAATACTGTACAATCATAGTTTGTTAACAAATGATTTTGAAGTTTAACTTTGCTGTTGGTTCATGTGTTAACTACTTTGCCTTTATATATAGCAGATAGATGACAAGTCAAATTGGTTGCAAATAGAGATAGAAGTTTATAAATTTTGGGGCTGCTTCACAAGGCGGAAACTAATAATATCCCAACATACTGTATTTATCAGTATTCAACTGAAGGGAATAATAAAAGTATATGTGTTTTTGTCCTTTGTCTTTTTAATATACTTTTTTTTAACTTTCCTAACAGTTTGTCTATCTTTGTTTTGCTTTTGTAAAATTTCTTTTTCCTTTTTGGGAGTTTGTATTTTACCTTAATTTTCTGAATAAAGTAAAAAAATATTCAAAAAGTACAGAAAGAAACAAAAGTAAGAAAGGAAAAAGTAGTGACTGATTTTTTTCCAGTGCAGTAGAATTTGAACTAATTTCAAACTCAAGCTTTTGCTTTATATTTCTAAACAATTCATTTATTTAACAACAAATTCTAATCCGAATCTAAAATTAGTTCGATTTTTTTTCCATTTTAAGCAATAAGTCCAGAAGTGGTTTCCAAATAGAAACAAAGTGAATAGTTTCTTCTCTTTAAATAAAACAATTTTGGCATCTCTGCCATTGTGGGAATTAGGTCTTTAAAGACTTTGTATTAGGAAATTAGGTCCTTTAAAATCTTGTACCATGACTCCTATAAAAGCACAAGGATGATAATGTCTTTTAATCAAAAGTTGATTTGAAATGTGACAAATTTGAAATATGGATATTATAAAGACACCTAATGTAAGTTTGCAAGAAAAGCAGATAGAACAGTCACTGTATCCTGTAACATTTGTGTGTGTTTATGTGTATATATATCTTGAGATGAATTTAATCTAATAAATTATTCTTTCTCAATGTAGTGGACATCAGAGGAGGGTTAATAAGGATCGGATGTCATCTTGAAAATATTGGATATATAAATAATGAAAAGAAAGGACATTGAGACATTTGTTTGGGGCCGTTCCATGATTGTCCCATTTTAATGAAGAGTGTGCTTGTATCTGAGTGAACATATTCTTTGTTTTATTTTATTCTTCCTTTTTTGTACATTTTAAGTTAGAAAACATTAAAAACAATAATTGTGGAACTATGATAAAATAATTATTTTTCCATATTCACATAGGCTATCGCTGTATTTTATTTATATATTCTGTCTGTACCTCTGGTCTACCATGTGGTAAATACTTTAGGACTACATTTAATTGTAAAAACTTTAATATGTCATTTGAACTAGCACAATCCTCTGAGAACTGTAGTTTAAAACAATCAATGTAAGTATATCCAAGCCAATCAGTATCATGACACTGGAGAGGCTTTAATCAATTTATTTAATATTGTTCAGTTTGCAAAAGTTAAAAGGCCAATTTTGAAATAAATGAATCTTAAAGAATATTTTGAGGAAAACAGAAACCCAAAGGAATAGTTAATTCAACTGAATTTTAACACTAAGTAAAAATGTCTCAAGTGCTAAACTCTTTAATCTAGTTTTCTGTGTATATGTGGTATTTCCATGCTTTGCCAACATTTGAGATTCTGCTTTAAAGGTGTCACATTTCATTTAAGTTAGAATGTCACAGAGAAGTAAGCAGTTACTAAGAAGGAGATTATTGATGTTCCATGAAGTATGGAAAGGCTTTTTATGCATTGTTTAAAAAGCTTTCTTACCAACTCAGTTAGCAAAAAAGATTCTAAACTATGCAAGTGAAGCACTATTTTACTATAGCTCTGACTTAAGTCTTTAATCAGAAGCAAGTACATCTCCAAGGTAATAAAGAATTGATTTATTTGTTATTTTGAATAAGCAGATTTTAGTCAGATATGAACTATTCAAAGCTACAAACAGTATCCGAGAAAAATCAAGTATTATCAAGGTTCTCTTTTAAGTTTTGACTCATCTGTAGTAGTACTGTTCAGTGAGAAGATGCTTTTGTCTCCTTTAACAATCATTCAAGTTATACCTAACATTTTTTCTAGCTTTTATATATCCTGTGAGAGGTTTAATATTTTTCCTCTGAGTCAGTTTTCAGTATTTCTCTTCTATAGCTCACACATCGATCATTGCTATTATCATTGCTGACCATCACACATGAGATTGAGCTAGGGATGCCTGAAGCTTTGATGTTCTTTTTTCCTGATAAGCACAGAAGATGCAAAGAGAGTTTCTTCCTAGATCTGGTTTCCAGTGATAGCTGAATGATTAGTTGCCACTGAATCATGTTTACCTGTAGTCCTTGACTTGCAACCACAACTGAGGCTGGAATTTGCATTGCAAAGTAAGGTGATCATTAAATAAGCTGTGCCTGATTTTTACAACATTTTTTTTTTGCAGTAGTCACTAAGTGAATCTAGATTTCCCTGGGGAAGAGCCCTGGGATTGTTGTAAATGACAATCACATGATCCCAGGATGCCACATCCTTTGTAAATATATGCCAATTGCGAAGCATTCAAATTATGATTATGATTTAAGTGCAACGTTGTAATTATAAATGACTTTTTCAGCATCATCATAACTTCAAATGGGCATTTAAAAATGTCTGTAAATTGAGGATTACTTATAATTTATTCTGACTAGATGAACAAATACTCATCATCTTAACCTGAGTAGTAATAACTAGCAGCTTTTCCAAAGACATTTTATGCATTTATTTCAATCAGAATAGAGCTGGAAGGTACATTGGAGATGCAAATTCTTCCTTCCTTCCTTCCTTCCTTTATTTATTTATGAATGTCTGGTTTCTTGGTGGATCTTGTAGTCCTTGGTTTTCATAGTCATCGTTTCCAAATTTGTAATTTGAAAGTCTACATTTTTTTATCTTGCCTTTTCTCAATGTCCAGGTTCATAGCCTTACAATAGTACTGGAAAAATAATTGCTTTAACTTTTCTAAAGTTCTGTAAACTAAAAACATTTTTGCCATTTATGATTTTGCCTAAGTGTGTTAATTCTCCTTAGCATTAAATTCCCTTTACATCTTCAGCTTGTTATTCATCTTTATCAACTTACAAGCCCAAGAGAACAAATTATTTATCTCCTTTGCTTCACCATCAAATCTAAGTTCACTAATATTGCAAAATGTTTGTTTTCTTAATATTCATTCACCTTTTTTCAATTGCCATTTTTAATTTCACAATGAGCTTTTTCAAATTTCCTTGTTTGTAGCCAACAAAATGATATTTTCTATATATCAAAGTTTTAACTCTGATTTTGATGGTAACTCCACCCTTGTCATTCTGATAGTTGCTGTTTGTGTTAAACATTTTGTCTGATTCTCTTCTGATCTCTCAACCCCTCCGCTTTTCCAAATTTAATTCTTACAGTAACATCTTGCTCCGTGTGAAGATTATTCAGAATAATAAAATATTCTGGTAGGCTCATTAGCCTTAATACATTTCATATTCTAATATCACCCACATGGTTAAAGGCCTTGTAGTTAAGGAATTCAAGATAACTCACTTTGTATTCTCTTGCTCTTTCCATTATCTTATGTCAGGTCTCTGATCTTATGTTGCTCTGATTTTCTGAAAATATGCCTGTTGATTTGACAATTGTCTCTTATGGATCTATTCTTCTTGTGTAAGATCTTAATCAAAACTTCAGATCAAAAATTAATCAATACATGACTTATAATGTTATTCTTTTTCAACTGAGGTGGTACTCACAAAGTGGGCAGAAGAGAGATAACTGGGGAATCACAATCTGAATGAACATTCAAATAGGAGCAAAGAAGATTTATAAAGAACACAGGCTAGAGGATGTCAGCAGGGTGGATCATTCTGATTGCTCATCTCCACAGCCTATTAATCAAGCTATCTATCTACTAGGTGAGAAATACAGAGTTTCAGCTTCTTTTAAAAAAACCCATGGGAACTATCTTTTTAGTCAAGTAATTTGTAAAGAGTATAAATAGGAATAACAATAGCACTTAAACTTATATACCGCTTCACAGTGCTTTACAGCCCTCTCTCAGCAGTTTACACAGTCAGCATATTGCCCCCAAACATGGCTCACTCATGAATTCTGGCAGTTGAAGTCCAAAAGTGATAGAAGAGCCAAGTTTCCCTACCCCTGCCTTAGCACATACGGTTTGAGTATTTATGTTAGATTCACCATCTAAAAGAATTTCTTCTGCACCAGTATCTTCAATAGATAATAAAATTCTGTCTAATAACTGAAATTGACACCACAATAATATATTCAATTTAATGAATGCATTTTATGAGATAATTTCAATTTCTCAATTTATTAATTCATTCGATTTTTAGTAGAATATTATCCTCCATGGGCCTTGTTGAAAAGTTATTTATCTCAACTAAGATAATACAAGATCTGGCATCGATAAGAAAATGTTTGTCCAACAACAACAACAAAAAAGAAAATCTGGAAATGGCACAACCACTTGGCATCATTGCCATTCTCTGAAATGTTAATCATAGCTTCTGCCTACCAAAAGGCATCAAAGATTTAAGTCACTGTTTAAAATGAAGTTCACAGGGCCGGTTTTACTTCAAAACTCCCTCTGATTTATTAATCATTAAGTTTTTACCTGTTGTTTTCTCTTTAGGAGTTTAAGGCAGAGAACATAATACCTTTGTATACTTTTATTCCTAAAACATCAACTGTAGTAATGTAAGTTAGACTGAGAGGTAGTCAGCAGTTTAAAATCACATACTTTTTTAAAGCCTTCCCTTTGTCTTAATCACCCTTCTCTTGGCTTTTTATATTAAATGTAATAAGGAATCTTTCATGCATACTTTGCATACAGTTACTGTATTAACTTCTTATACAGAACACAGAATAAGAAGGGACCTTGGAAGTCTTCTAATCCAACCCACTGCTGAAGCCGGAGAACATACCATTTCAGACAAATGGTTGTCCAATCTCTTTTTAAAACCTTTAATGATGGAGCACCATGACATCTGGAGGAAAGCCATTCCACTGATCGTTCTCACTATCAGGAAATTTCTCCTTAGTTCTAGGTTGGATCTCTTTTTGATAAGTTTCCATCAGTTGCTTCTTGTCCTGCTTTCACGTGGAGAATAGGTTGACTCTTCTTTGTGACAGTCAAGCCCAAGATTGGAAGACTATCATATTATCTCCAGCTTTCTCTTTGGTAGACCCAATTCCTCAACCATCTATCATATGTTTCAGCTTCCAGCCCCTTAATCATCTTTGCTGCTCTGCTCTGTACTCTTTCTAGAGTCTCCACATCCTTTTTGTTTCATGGTGACCAAAACTGGACACAGTTTTCCAAGTGTGGTCTTATCAAAGTAGTATAAAGCTGTACTAACAGTTCACATGACCTTGATACTATCCCTCTGTGGATGCAACCTAGGACTTCAAGTATAGCTTTCAGTCTCAGTCCCTTCACTTGATGATGATGTAATGTAGTAGTATAGTGCTTTCTCCAAAAATGAGTCTGAAGCCAAGCCTTAGACTTGAATAATTACAGCACTTTTCTGTTTTTTACTAAAGCAATCCAACTTTTTCATGATTTTGCAAAAGCCTGCAAAAAGTGAATCTTGAAAATTGCACTTTTTTCCAGTTTATTTATTTATTTATTTATTTATTTGATTTGCCAATTGTTTACAAGATAATAAGTATAAGTGTATACATAGTTGTGAATACATGAAATGGGTACATATAAGAAAAATAAAAGAATAAGAGAAACAATAGGACAGGGACGGTAGGCACGTTGGTGCGCTTATGCACGCCCCCTACAGACCTCTTAGGAAAGGGGTGAGGTCAATAGTAGACAGTCTAAGGTTAAAGTTTTTGGGGTTTGGGGAAGAAACTACAGAGTCGGGTAGAGTATTCCAGACATTGACCACTCTATTGCTGAAGTCGTATTTCCTGCAATCAAGTTTGGTGCGGTTAACTTTGAGTTTGTATCTATTGTGTGCTCTTGTGTTGTTCTTATGGTGGTTTGGCATTGAAATGAGACACAGGGAACTGTCTCTGAGAAAAATGCCAACCCTGAGAGAACTCAGGTAGCAGTATTTATTGAGAAAAAACACAAGCAAAATATACAGTATGCATATTCAGAAAACAATGACCTCAACAGGAGATTACTTCACCAGCATGAGAACACACAATCTTGGAAAGTCCCAGATGTTACCTTGCTAGGGTGAGATCATACAGCCACGGAAAGTCTCATGGGAAAGTTTGGAAAGTCCCATGAGAAAGCACAACTGTGTATCTTGTACCTTGAACTTTCACCCATTTTCCTATTCCTTCTAAACTGGCAGAATCAAAACAGAATGAGGCACTCTGAGCAAAGATACTCCTACCCCCACCAAGAATGCCCACATCTTCCTAGACTTACTGCTAGTTATACAAAGGCCTTACAGAAAATGATAAAATGATCAATAAAATATATTACCACATTCCCTCCTTTTTTATTTATTCAAAGATAGGGGGTGTTTTTGTGGCATAGTACACAGTTCCCTCATGACCTGATCCCTCACGCCGGAAGACTGAGGTACACATTTGTAATAGATTAGGAATACATTGAATAAAACAACATAATAAGATACATATAGCAATAATAATAACAACCCCTTGCAATAAGGAGCGAAACCATGATCCATCAGGAAGCCAGGACCACAGACTGTCCCAGAATGATGCATTAAACCCATCGGCTCCAGATTGATGCTGAGCAATACGATCTTCCATGTCCTGAACAGTTTTTGTAATGTTTGGCTCATAATTATGTATAAAAACACAACAATGCGAATGAATTAAAGCACAAACTCCTCCTTGGGCAGCTAACATAATATCTAAAGCATATCGATTTTGCAAAGTAACTGTACGAATTTCAGACATTTCTACATTAATCATCTTAATATTCTTTATAGTATCATTAAACATAGCAACAGTAAAATTATTTAAAATATGAATATCTCTATAGTTCATAGCAATTCCCAAAGGCGGGATAAGACCTCGAGAAATTTGTGTCCATAGATTACCTCCCATGGTTAGACCCGAATCCAATTCCCGACGATTTCGGATCCGAACCTCAGGAGGTAATGTATCTAACTTATAGATAACCGGAATGACAAACCCCAAAGTACATGTCCCTGACCAATTTGCAGGGATTTGTCGATATGCCCACAGTCCACATAAAAACCAAAACCCTTCCAGCTGTACATAACCTTGTTGACTTGCCGCTTGCATCAGCTGTTTCATGTCTAGATATTGATACTGGCCAAATGCGTCAGACTCATTTTTCCCATTTACCCAAGTTATGTTGTTCTCTGAACCATTTGTCCACTTAATAGTGTAATTGCAGACACTATGATTCCCCAAGAATTGTGAGTTTGTAATGTGTTGGAAACATAAATGTGCTGGAGACTGCAGTGCAGTCTTCACCTTGACCGTGAAGTTCATGGCATATGAAATGTTATGCTTTCTGGTCTGCAAAGTAGACCGATTAAATGGAACTCCATGTAGAGTCAGTCCTTCTCCCACTCTCCCAGGAAGGTGCATACACAACCAACAATTGGTGATGTTCAAGTTTTTGGCAGTTGAGCGCAAATCTTTAATGTAATTATTATCTATCCACAAATCATCGCCCAAATCTCCGGCACGCTGAACATGCTGTCGCTGCTCTCTCCGCACCCGAGCAGCCCAGGACAGATTAGGCAGAATCAACAGGATCAGGAACCACAGATGCGCCATCCTGCTCCTCCGAAACTTCCTTCACAGGTGCCTGCGAATGATCAGGCCGAACGCACCGACCAGGAACCCAACGAATTTGACCAAGATGTTCAACTGCTGCATAACCACGTCCCCACGTTATCAGCTCAGCAGAAACCCATGCTGGATCCGGAAGGAACCGCACCAACACCCGAGGTCTCACCGCATCTGTAGAAGGAGAAGAAAAATGCCTGCTGGCCGCGCTGCAGGGGGTTACCAGACAAATTTAAAAATTTAAAGTATATAAAGCTAGATTTAATTGATCTTGAATCGCCGGAAGCCCCAGGAGCTTCCCTCCTTTTTATTTAATTTAGTCAACATGGTCTTGAGCGTGGAATTATGACGTTCTACAATAGCCTGCCCAGTAGAATTGTATGGAATGCCAAATTTATGTTCCACAGACCATTGTTTGCAAAACTGATCAAAACCGGTGCTCCGATAAGCCGCACCATTATCAGTTTTTAAAGTTTTAGGTGTACCAGCAACTGAAAAAGTCTTAATGCAATGATTGATGACATGTTTAACCATCTCACCTCTTTGAGGGGTAGCCATTAAAAATCCTGAATAAGTATCCACAGTCACATGTATATATTTCCAGGGCGCAAATGATGGATATTGAGTAACATCCATTTGCCAAATCATTGAAGGTTTCAACCCTCTGGGGTTAACTCCCATAGGGATATTCGTGCCCTGCTTTGAACAAGTTGGACATTGTTGAATTATGGCAGCAGCTTCTGCAGTAGTAAGTTTAAATTGCTGTGCCAATGCTTTAGCGTTTTGATGAAAATAACTATGACTGTCCCATGGCTGGACAGTGAGAACTGAAGTTACAGCACTGTCAGCTTTGGCATTACCTTGTGATAAAATTCCAGGCAAATTACTATGACTACGAATATGAGCAACAAAACACACATTCACACGCTGCTCCAAACATCCTTGTAACAACAAAAGCAATCTTAAAATATCAGGTGATATTCCAGGAGACAAATAAGAACCTGCTACTAAGGGTAACAAATTATACACATACAATGAATCCACTATTAAATTAAAATCCTGATTGTGAAAATTTTGAAAAGCCAAAACTACAGCAGCAAGTTCTGCCTGCTGGGCAGACTTCTGCTCTGATGTCACTTTTGTATGCCAAATTCCAGATTTATCTTTCCAAACACAAGCACCAAAAACTTTCCCTCCATCAGTAAAAACTGTAGGAGCATCTGATATGCCCAATGGTATCCTTTCTTACATTTTGGGCACACTGATTTAGGACGAACACCCTGTCCCATTGATCTCTTATACTGCTGACTTTGACCCTCCAGGAGCCCGACATTGCGCTTTAAAATGTCCAGGCTTCCCACAATTGAAACAATTCCCCTTTTGAGCATGTCCTGTTTGTAAAGCCAGAGCTAAAGTCTCCATGTTAAAAGACTGACTTCCTACCTTTCTACATGCATTAATCAAATCTGCGATTTCTCTCTCTCCACTTGCTACCAGTGGATTTAAAATCTTTTTGCAATCTGTGTTAGCTTGTTCTACTGCTAACTTAAAAAGCAACTCTTTCTGGGCGAATTGATTATCAATTTGTCTTTCAATAGCCAATTTCAGTCTGCTAGTGAAATTTTCATAGGGTTCATTGTTCCCTTGTTTGATGTTAGTAAAGGTCTTCTCACCACCTTCGCCGTCAGGGAGAGACCCTATGGCTTGAAAAATTATTTGTGGGAGAAGAATGAACCCTTCCTCAGGCATACCATCTCTCTGTTGTTCCACTGTTGTAAAATTACCAGCTCCGTAAAGCTGATCTGGGGTAACATTTGCTGTTCCCCTCTGGACTGCCAGCTGTCTCCATTTCTGATCTAACACCAAATATTGAGCTGGAGTTAAAATCATATTCAACAGAGCTTTCCAGTCAGCCGGAATCATTTTATTTCCATAACCAACTGCTTCTAACAATGCCTGAGTATATGGCGTTCTAACACCATATTCTTTTGCTGCTTGCTTAATTTCCCTCAAAATTCTGAGCTGTAAAGGCTTCCACTCCCGCTGCGGATTTAATGCAGCATCCATGACAATTTCCACTGGATTAAGTTGAACTTCTACTCCAAACTCCACCAAATCATCTCCTGATAGTTCCCCTCTATTCTTTGCTTCTTGAATAGCTGCAGTAACTGCATCCACCTGAACCCTTAAAGGTAAACTCTTATCCTCTGACAAAGTATTGCTAGCGCCGGACAGTCCCCCAGATTTATCTGGAGGTGCCGTCGGCGGCAACAAACGTACCGCATGGTAAAGCGGCAAACCTTCTTCGGGGGGTGATAGGAGCGGTTGTTCATAAGTAGCTAATGCATCCATAATCACTCTCCAGGTTAACAAAATTGAAGAAGGGGCACGGGGTTCCTCGTGCAAAAATTTCCCTATCTTTTTCCAGGACTCTACTTTAATACTACCTCCCTCCGGATATGACTTAATATTTTTCCAAACATACTGTAGTAAGTCCTCAATTTCTTTCTTTCCTACAGCACAACCCCTACTGCCAATTCCAAACCCAAAACTATTCCCAATGATCCCTCTCAATTCCCTGATGTGCTCTTTCTGAGCCTTGAGAGATCTCCCCCATACTCACGAAAAGAATCTATCTTCGTCCAGCGAAGAAGATGAGGGCCCAGTCGGCGTCCGCGACGATGAGTATAGGATGCGGGAAACGTATAGCCTTCCAAGCTATCACATCGGGGTCACCATTTATGGTGGTTTGGCATTGAAATGAGACACAGGGAACTGTCTCTGAGAAAAATGCCAACCCTGAGAGAACTCAGGTAGCAGTATTTATTGAGAAAAAACACAAGCAAAATATACAGTATGCATATTCAGAAAACAATGACCTCAACAGGAGATTACTTCACCAGCATGAGAACACACAATCTTGGAAAGTCCCAGATGTTACCTTGCTAGGGTGAGATCATACAGCCACGGAAAGTCTCATGGGAAAGTTTGGAAAGTCCCATGAGAAAGCACAACTGTGTATCTTGTACCTTGAACTTTCACCCATTTTCCTATTCCTTCTAAACTGGCAGAATCAAAACAGAATGAGGCACTCTGAGCAAAGATACTCCTACCCCCACCAAGAATGCCCACATCTTCCTAGACTTACTGCTAGTTATACAAAGGCCTTACAGAAAATGATAAAATGATCAATAAAATATATTACCACAGTTCTGGTTGAAGCTGAAGTATTCATTGACAGGTAGGACATTGCAATGTATGATTTTATATACCATGCTTAAATCAGACCGAAGACGGCGTAATTCAAGGTTTTCTAGTTCTAGAATTTCAAGTCTGGTGGCATAAGGTATTCTACAACGAGTAGAGGAGTGGAGAACTCTTCTTGTGAAATATTTCTGGACTTTCTCAATTGTGCTAATATCAGATACGTAATGTGGGTTCCAGACTGATGAACTGTATTCGAGTATTGGTCTAGCAAATGTTTTGTATGCTCTGGTTAGTAGTGTGATATTACCAGAGAAAAAGCTACGTAGGATTAGGTTAACAATTCTTAATGCCTTTTTGGCTATGTAGTTGCAGTGGGCTCTAGCACTTAAATCATTAGAGGTGAGTATTCCAAGGTCCTTTACAGAGCTTGGGTCATCAACAAGATCTTGACTATTCAGCTTGTATTTTATTTTCTGATTTTTTTTGCCAATATGTAAGACAGAGCATTTATTTGTTGAAATTTGAAGTTGCCATTTGTTTGACCATTCTGATACATAGTCAAGATCTTTTTGTAGGGTAGCAGTATTGTCTGTGGTATTGAACAGCTTTACATCATCAGCGAAAAGAACGCAATTGCTCTTAATATGATCACAGAGGTCATTTATGTAGAGTATGAAGAGAGTTGGTCCTAGAACACTGCCTTGGGGGACACCACTATTGACAGGTACAGAATTTGATAGGACGCTGCCAATTTTGACCATTTGTTGTCTGTTTGCCAGGAATGCTTCTATCCAGTTATTCAGAAGTTTGATTTAAAAAAAAATTAGTTGCTTCCAGAGAGATGGTATACTCTTATGTTTCCACAGAATCTGAAGCAATATTTCCGAATCACTTTTGATGCATGCACAGTCCTATCATCTCAACTACATTTAATCAGGCTTGATGGTTGTTCAGCGAATGATATGGAGACCACTTTATCACTGGTGTTATTTCATTGTTGATTTTACTGATGTTAGTAATATATTCATTTTAAGTAAACAGTTTTGTGGAAATTAGGTAAATTATTTCCTCAAAGAATCAACAGCAACTAAGCTAACATTAAAAAAGAAGAAGCACAGTCACTCTGGTGATATAAAGTTTCTTAAGATGACACTAAAATTATATCTTCTAATCTCTTTGCCAAAAGGTAGTGGGAAGGAGAATATCAAAAGTTAAGATGATGATCATGGCAATACATTAAGAGATGTGATTTCAATCATATTTTAACAACTGCCATTTATTTTTGATCATCATCCCACAAAAAAGCTGTTCCACTATCAAGTTTTCAACTCTTATTTTTCTCATTATTCTTTCCAGTTTAATATTATTTATTTGATTTGCCAATTGTTTACAAGATAACTTACTCATGTTTTTTGTCTTAAAATTTCCAGTTGTTTAGAGAAGTTTTTGCTCACATATTACATAGTTTTAGGCATATTTTTCTTGCATGCTTCTTTGCTGCCCAGGTTTTTAGATCCCACTTGAATACTAGTGCTACAGCTTTTTTTTCCTGTTTGTTGCTGCATGCCAGTTTCTAAGTTGTTGTTATGTTAAAAGCAAATAAGACTCAGCAGCAGGTAAAATGGCTTCTGCTAACAAAGAAAAATGTTGTTGTCAAAAGTAGAGTAAGAAATCTTGTGTTTTCTCATTTGGATTCTTCTCTTTCTAATAGACACTATATACAATGTACGAGTTGGTTATTTGTGCATCAAAGTCTATCCATATTGCATGCGCCTATCCATGCTGCAGTTTTATGTGCTTCTAAATGATGATGTACAAACAAATAATAATACTCCCTTAGCTTTTAGGACCTGGGTGTGTGTTGCATGTAGATGCCTTCAAGTCTGTTTTTGACTGTTGGAGACTACTTGGACCAATTCCTGTAGTTTTCTTGACAAGGTTTTTTGAGTGCTTTGCCATTGCCTCTTTCCTAGGGCTGAGAATCAAAATCACCTACCTGACTCATGTCTAAATTAGGACTAGAACTCATGGTCTCTCAATGCTTTAACCACTATACCAGATTGGCTTTGGACTTCAACAAGTTTATATCCATCCCAGTATTATATTAGAAGGTTGTTGTTTTTTTCATTAATTTGGCCACTTTTTAAAATGCATCTTATACTAGATTGTTGCGTGTACAAAATAGCTAGCACACAATAATAGCTAATGTGCATTCTGTCTGCCAATGTCTTCACTCCTTAGATCAGAGGTAAACAACAATAAACAAGGAAATGACAACATCAAGAATCTGTAGTAACAAGGACCAGGCCACACTTATTACCTTTTTGATATAGCTTTCTTCTTTAGAGCTTCAGAGAAAGAATTAATCTCTCAAACCAATGTACATTTCTTGATTTAACTTGCAGAAGGTGAAGAAGAAGGCACTCATAAACTGTTTGTTATCAAGGAATTTTGGCCCTTAAAGAATAAACAATTATCTATTATTATTGTCTTGAGTTAAGCTGCTCCAGCAATCAGCTGCATGGAAATACGTCTTTGCTTCATTAAGATTTCAGTGCACTTAATTTTCACGGAGTTTGTAAACAGATAAATACAGAGTACAAGTAATTGTCCAATAACTGAAAATTGTTTGAAACTGTTCATATTAAAATAAATACTTGTAAAAATGCAAGTAAAGATTTTACAAGTAAAAATTACTTGTAAAAATTCATGCTCATACATTTTCTTTCTAAATATGAAAATCTATTTAATGTTTTAAGATAGATGATATGTCCTTATTTTTGTGTGAATCAGCTGTTTATCTGTGCTGTGTTATAATTCTAAGCAAACCATTGTAAGCACTGTTTTAGAATTTAGTTAGCACCCACCCCTACAAAATGCTGCATGGATTATGTATGCCTTTGTTCTCTGAGGAATAAATGTTTTCAAGAGAGCAATACTTAATCATCTTTTTGAATGAGGCCATTCTCTTTTCACATGTTTTTTTTTATTATTATATCATCCCAATGGGTGGAATGATGGGAGAAACTTTTTTGCTCTCCTTTCCACCCTTGATTTTGAGTGTTATTTTAAGTATTGATTTCCCAATAAGCTTACAAAAATATTAATTAATAATTAATTAAAAGTAACCTGAGAGAAGCATTTCCTGAATCCCATATTATAAGCAATCTGGTTTCAACTCACCAGATGTATATGTTAATAATTATTATATGGTCTACATTAATGTAAACAAATGTATTTATGCCAATACACTTAAATTCAGGGTATCAAGTTTGCTATTTTTGCTTTACAGTTCCCCGGTATCTTGTACCATCACAATATTATGCCATGATATACATTGGAAGTAAAATATATCAGTATTATACACAAACCTTTATTGTAGCATAGCATGCATTCTAAAATGTTGCCTGGATTTAATTCCTTGTGCTGTCCTAGCCAGTCTATGGAAACTGGACAGTTACTTAGGAATTATGAGCTGTCCCCTTAAGGGAATGCATAATGGTAAATGTAGTTAAAGGTATCCTGGGAAATGTAGTTTATGTCACGTGGCCACATCTGTATTCCTGATTGGCCACTAAATTGACCCTCGAGGGGTTGGGGGAGTTTTCTTCACTCTTGCCTGAACTCATGAACTCATGGCAGCTTCTTTCTATCGCTACGAGATGGGTTAGGAGATAACCATCTTTTATTACAAGGCAGATATACAAAGGATTGGTCATTAAAGAAGAACTTCATCACAAATGTGAGTTATGAGGATACCTGATGAACCAACAAATGTAATTTGTTATGGACATCTTATTGAGTTATCTATCTGCATCTGTACAGCTTCAAATCCACCTCTGTGCAGAAGGCAGAAAATTCCTAATCCAGAAATTATATTATATTAAATCACATATATAAACATTATGAATGCCTAAGAACAGTAAATCATATGGCATATAATTATGAGCTTAGTTTACATGTTTAATTGATTTAGGATAGTTACTTTTGCTAGGATTTTTTTTATACTATAAAACTCCTTATTCTTTCATTTTGATCTGTAACCAATTTAATATAATTAATCAGCCTGCTTCTCAGAAACATATTGTCTTCCTACTAATAGTGGACATTAGTTGAAGAGTTTGTGTTGTTAAAGATTCTGAAAGCTGGAAGTATTATAACTCAGCAACCCAAATAAAACTGTTAATTTAAGAAAGCGCTTTTCATGGGTAATAAAGAGTATTTACTGCTCAATAATTCAGAAGGTGATAGCAAAACTACTAATCTATAATAGCACTTAATTACTAAAGTTAGGCAGGGAACGTGAAAAAGGGTTCCAGAAAAGAATAATGGTAAACCACTATCATAATGTCAGAAAAATAATATGATTGTGTTTGTATTATCCCTAGAAGTCAAATTTAACTGAAGGGTGCATTTTTCTTTAAAAGTTGGAATAATTCTAATAATTTAATTATTCTAACATAACACAAAATACTTATGTGAAAAGAATTATATTTTTCTTAACAATTAAGTAATTTAAATTCAGAAATGGTTTTGAATTTAAGCTTGCAAAACTTATTATTTTTTTTAAGTAAAAGTTTTATTGACTTTGACAACAAACAAAAACACATAAAACATAAGACATCAAACATAAAAACATCATCCTCCTTCATAAATTTACAGACAGTGTATCGGTTGGTTTGCCACTCTTTTTTGTGCATCCATTTCATAGTCACCATTGTAATTATGTTACATAATAACTCATATTATCAATCAACAATTATATATCCTAATATTATTATTAAACAATCATTTGACTATAATTTTATTAATTCATACTTAAGCGAGATAACTATAATTTACTTAATTTATTTTATAACAGATCATAAAATCATAACAAGTCTATCTTAATAAAATTTTATAAAGATGCTATCAAAACAAAAGAAAACAAAAAAAATGTATATTCATTATTATTTCCTAGGTTTCTAAATATTCTATTATTATATTGTATTATCTAACCATTGATAAAAAAGATCCCAAACTTCATAAAATTGTTTATCTTCTTGTTCTCTAATTTCAAATGTCAATCTGCTCATTTCAGCACATTCCAATATTTTCTTAATAATTTCTTCCTCTGATGGTATTTTCTCACTCTTCCAATTTTTAGCAAATACAATCCTAGCCGCTGTTAATACATTTACAATCAAATACTTTAAGTTTTTATTATATGTATCAGGTAAGATTCCCAATAAAAAAAATCTCTGGTTTCAAATCTATATGTTTCTTTGTCATTTTTTCCAACCATATGCGAATTCTAGTCCAGTATTTTCTGGCCTCCTCACAAGTCCACCACATATGGTAATATGAACCAGGTATCTGATGACATTTCCAGCACTTTTCAGATTTATTCTTGAACATTCTTGTTATTCTTGTCGGGGAAAAGTGCCACCTGTAAAACATCTTATACAAATTTTCTTTATATGCTGTTGACATTGTCATTTTATAATTTTGAGACCACAATTTTTGCCATTTCTCTAAATCAATCCCATATCCAAAATTCTTCCCCCAAGCAATCATTGTTTCTTTAACTTGTTCTTCCTCTAATTTAATTTCCAGCAAATAACCATATAATTTTTTAATCACTTTTTCATCAGTACCTGTCAAAATCCTATCTAAGTCAGTCAATTTATCATAAAATCCTTCTGTTTTAGAATCTTTAAGATACCTTGAATGTATTTGCGCATATGAAAACCAATTCATCTTTATACCTAGTTCTTCTAAATTTTGCATCGTTTTAAGTTCACCCTTTTCATCCAGTATTTCCCCATATCTAACTGTTTGTTCCTTCTTATATGTTATGGGATAAGAAAAAGCTTCAATAGTTGATAACCAAACTGGAATTTTCAAATAACATTGTTTCTTAATTTTCTCCCAATTCAACCATAACGATTCCCATATATAATGCCTTCTAAAATAGCCCTGTGATTTAGTTCCCTTATACCATAGAAAAGCATGCCAGCCCAATAATAAGTCATGTTCTTCTAATGTCAACAATCTAGTCTTTCTTAACGTTATCCATTCTTTGGCCCACATTAAATTTGCAGCTTGGTAATACAACTCCCAATTAGGAAGGCCAAATCCTCCTCTGATTCTAGCATCTTGTAAGAGTTTTAATTTTATTCTCGCTTTCTTACCTTGCCATATATACTTCAACACAATTTTATTTAATTCTTCAAAGTAATCTTTACCTAACCTAATTGGTATTGTTTGAAACAAATATAAAATTCTGGGTAAAATATTCATCTTGATTGTTGAAATTCTACCTATCAATGACAATTGTAAGTATTCCCATTTTTTCAGATCAGATGCTATCTGCTGTTTAAGTTTAATATAGTTATTCTCTTTCAATGTAATACATCTAGACGTCAAATGTATCCCCAAATATTTAACTTTGTTCATAACTTGAATTTTCAATAGGTCTGCCAACTCTTCTCTTTGTCTTAATAGCATGTTCTTTGTCAGAATCTTTGTTTTATCTTTATTAATTTTCAAACCAGCCATCTTACCGTACATCTCTATCTTTTCCAATAGTTTTAAAGCTGTCTCTAGAGGATCTTCCAAAATAAAGACCAAGTCATCCGCAAAGGCTTGCAATTTAAATTCCTCCTTTTTAACTTTCATTCCTTTTATATTTTTGTCCTCTCTAATATTTTTATTTAACACTTCCAAGGTCAATACAAATAACAAAGGAGATAGTGGGCATCCTTGTCTTGTACCTTTTCTTATATTAATGGAGTCTGTAAATTCTCCCTCTATCATTACTTTTGCTGTTTGCTTATAGTATATGGCTTCTATAGCTTGGATAAATTTTCTAGCAAAGCCCATCTGTTCCAATAATAATAGCATAAATCTCCAATTCACATTATCAAATGCCTTTTGGGCATCTAGGAATATCAAAGCCATTTGTTTTTCAGGATGCGCCTCATAATATTCCAATGTGTCCAGGATTACCCTCATATTGTCTTTAATTTGTCTCTTTGGTAAAAATCCATTCTGATCAGGGTGAATAAAGTTGTTTAAGTATTTTTTAAGCCTTTCTGCCAAGATTGAAGCAAAGATTTTATAGTCTGCATTCAATAAAGAAATAGGTCTATAGTTCTTAATTTGTAATGGATCGGCCCCTTCTTTTAGGATAAGTGTAATATAAGCTTCTGACCATGTTTTAGGTATTTTCTTATTTAACATAACTTCATTCATGACTTCTAGCAGTGGGATGCTCAATGATTCTTGTAGTGTTTTATAAAATTCTGCCGGAAGCCCATCTGGACCTGGTGCTTTTCCATTATTCTGTCTATTGAGTGCTTCGGTTAATTCCATCATTGTTATAGTGCTTTCTAACATTTTTCCAGTTTCATCAGGTATCTTAGGTAGGTTAGCATTTTGTAAATACTGTTTAATTTTTTCCTCATCAAGATCCTCCTGTTTATATAATTGTCCATAAAAGTCTCGAATGATTGCCTTTTTCTCCTTATTCCCATAGCAAATTTGACCTTGATCATCTATTAACTGTAATATTTTCCTTGATTCTTTCTCTTTTCTCAGTTTATATGCTAACCATCTACCTGGCCTATTTGCATCTTCAAAATAGTTCTGTTTAGCACTTCTAATTTTTTGTGCCAATTCTTCTTTCTCTACTTGATCCATTTTATGTTTGATTATGTCCATTTTAAGTTTAATATCTTTTTTCTGTGGCATTTTCTGTAACTCTTTTTCCAGTTTTTTATGATCATCTTCTATAGCTTTAATCATTTGCCTCTTTCTAATGTTCTTTTTCTTTGTATAGTCTATTATTAATCCTCTCGCATATGCCTTCATTGTATCCCAAACATTCTGTATTGAAGTATCTTCTTTTTTGTTTTCATTAAAGAAGAAGGCCAATTCTTTTTCCATCTATTGTGTAAAGTCTTTTTCCTTTAAAATAGTATTATTTAATGTCCATCTAGATCTTCTTTTTTGTCCTTTCCATTTAATTGTCATTGGATTATGATCTGCCCATGTACTTGTTTCAATATTTATTTCTTGAATATTAGATATTAGTTCTGTTGAGATCCAAATCATATCTATTCTGGACCATGATAAATGTCTATTTGAATAAAAAGTATATTGTTGAGTTTTAGCATTTCTTTCTCTCCATATATCTTTTAAATTTAATTCATCTATCATTTAAAAAAAAGATTTGGGGAGAGTCTTTCTATTTTGTCTTGATGCTGTCGCTGTATAATCCAGTTTATTATCTACAATTCCATTGAGATCTCCCATCATAACTATGTTAGAATAGTCCAATCCCATTGTTTGCATATGTAATTTTTTATAAAATTCTTCTTGTTTATCATTCGGGGCATAAATTGCAACCAGGAGTATTTTTGTATTATTATCCACTATTTCAACCATTAATACTCTTCCGTCTTCATCAGTATAAATCAGTTTTGCTGGAATGGTTTCTTTGATGTACAAAACCACTCCTCTTTTCTTACAATGAGTCAGAGAAGTAAATATTTTCCCTAATTTTGATCGTGCCAGTAATTGTTCATGTTGTTTTTTAATGTGTACTTCTTGTAAGCAAATTATATCAAATTTTAACTTCTCTAATTTGTGAAAAAAAATTCTTCTTTTAGTAGCTGAGTTCAGTCCATTTATATTCATAGAAATCAGTTTTTTCCCCTCTATGATTATGTTTTATATTTAGGTCTAACAGCTCTCGTGGATCTTACTTCACGTTGTTCTTTGGTCTCCACTTGTCCACCTACTGCACCTTCTTCTTTTCCCATTCCCATTTGGTCCTCTTGAAGTTCAGTTGAGATGATCTCTTTTTCTATCTCTATTTCTCTTCTTTCGAAAAATTCATTGTAGAATAATTCTGCTTTCTCAATTGAGTCAATTCTGTGTCTCTGTTCTTGCCATGTAAACATTAATCCTTCTGGAATCAGCCATCTGTAATTCACCTCTTTTTTCAATAACATTTTAGTCAGGAATCGATATTCTCTTCTCATCTCTCTCACTTTTCTGGGTACTTGTTTTAAGACCACAATCTCTTTGTCTTTATATTTCAACACCTTCTCTCTTGCCACTTGTAATATTTGAGTTTTAATAGTTTTTTTGGTAAATCTGAGATGGACCTCTCTTGGTAATTGGTTCCTCACCGCATATCTTGTGAAGACTCGATATATCTCATCTACTCCATCCATCATCTTTTCCTCTGTTATTTCCAAAGCTCCAGCCAGGATTTCAATCATTACTGCAGCCAAATTTTGTCCTTTTTCTTCCTCAATATTTTGGAATCTGAGATAAAATTCTGACCTGTCCATCTCCCACTTCAACATCCCACTTTTATCTTGTTCAACCATTGTTAATCTGCTATCAATATTTCCAATTGTCTCTTCTCTTTGTTTGTCTTTCTCTTCTATTTTTTGGAGTCTCTCATCATATTTCACCATCATTTGTTGAACATTTTCAAATTTTTCGTCAATCTTCCCAATTCTTTGATCAATACTCTCCATTCTTTGTTCCATACTCATTTTAAGTTCTTGAATTCCTTGCATAACCATCGTTAAATCCACTTGTGCTTTATCTTGCTTCGCCATTGTTGAAAGTCGTCCTCCAGTTGATGGGGAGGCAGGAGCAGAAGTTGAGATGCCCGAAGGTAAAAATTTTCTTACTCATTTAAGTAGCTCAGAGTCTTCCAGCTCTTTTAATCCAATTAGTAAGGTGGCCAATTATAATCCAGTTAGGAAAGAGGAAAACACACACACACACAAAAAAGCCAGTAAAAAGTAAAAAGCCCAAAATTAAAAAAAGGGAGATTCTTCAGGTTCTTCTAGACCTTAATCCTGTTGTGGAATAATCAATTATGATTCAAAAGTAAAAATTAAAAATAAAGAGAAAAATAAAAAATAAAATAAAACCCAATAATATTAAAAAATAATAGAAAAAAAAAAGAAAAAGGTTCTTCAGGTTCTTCACACCTTAATCCAATTGAAAGATCTCAAAAAATGAAAAATAGCCATAAGAATAAGTCAAAAGTAGAGATGGAGAGGCAACAATCCCAGTGAGAAAAAAGGAGAAAAGAATATTATGAGGCTTCCCCTTTAAAAAAATAAAAAATAAAAATGAAATAAAATAAAAAATAAATATACCAATATTACAAAATACTGTGGGGTTGAAGAGGAGGGTTAAAACAGCTAATAGAAAGTTAAAAAAAAAAAAAAAAAAAAACGCACACTGCCTTTTATTTATCCAAGGCTCTTATTTTGGCTTCTCCACAAATTTCAAAGCCAAGCTTCAAATGTTCAATTGATAATAGAAGTCCCAAAGAGCACCTGTGTAAACATTCTCCAGTGCTCTTCCCTCTATCTTATCGTTTCCAGTGACCTTGAGAGAATTTTTTTTCACAGCTCTCAACTTCAAATAAAGTATTTTCAAGCCTCTAGTTGGCAGTGTTACAAAGTTTCTTTAATCCACTCCCCCTTCTTTCCCCCCCAAAAAAGCCTAAAAAATATATATGTATATCTATATATATTTTAAAAAAAATACTAAAGGGAGCCTCTATTTTAAAAAATATAAACAGTCAAAAAGGAGAAAAAAGAACAAGTTAATATAAAAGAAAAAACCAGTCTGATTAACTAGATCGCAATAGAAGTTCAGTGAAGAAAAAAAAAAGTAAAAGTAAAAAGCCAAGCCTCACTTTGACATTCTTTGAAAAATCGCCGCTAAGTCAAATTTTGTCAAGGATTTTACAGATTTCTTCTCAGTCTAGAGTGTCCTTAAGTCCCAAGTATTAAAAAAAAAGTCCTCACCAGCCGATACACTTTCTCTTTCTGTCTCTTCCTTCCGGAGCTGTCCCAGCTTCAGCAGCTTGATGGCTGCCTCTCCGCCGATGGTAAAAGGGCTTCTCCTGGATCAACCAGGGACTTTGCGATGTCCCTGGGATCAACAGAACGCGCCCCTTACTGTCACCATCTCTACGGGACAGTTTAGGTCCGTTGGGACCGACCAGGGGCGAAGATATCAGCTGCGATCTCGGAGCCCCGAGATTGCAGCTGTATCGCAGCGACGAAGCTCCGCCTTCTCCCCAAAACTTATTTTTTTAATTGAACTTTTTTGTTTAGAAATAGCAAAAATAATTTAAGAAAAATAACTAAAATACTGCTATTGTATTTATGTAGTGTGACTAGTTTCTCATTATTTATGCAACTTTATTACAATAAACATTTAATTATAAAGGACAGATTGAGCAGGATTTTTTTCTGAGATTGTTTTGTTTTAAAGTTGGCTTAATTAGATTAATGTGATTCAATTAGAAGTTTGGAGAAGAAAATATAGAGAAATATACTACAATATAACTGTATTGTATGCCCCACCTACTCTTTTTTGGTCAATGATCTCTGATGAAGTAAATAAGGCAATAACGCTCTTTGGCTGCTTTGGATCACTGGGGGAATATATATTACTGGTATATGGAAATGTCCTCAGGGATGAGAAATACTGCATAGGGAAGGACAGGCAAGAAGACAAAAAGCCAGAGTTGCTTAGCAGTCAGAGAAAGAAATATAGGAAGGATTCACCTTATTGATCCGGTTATAAAAAGAAGATGGCAGGAGATTCGTACATTTAGGCTTACAGGATTCTATTAAAAATAGAACTAGCCTATCCGATCATGTTTCCTATCTGGTTTATCTGGGAGGGCTGACAGTAACTCTGGTAGGTCATGCTAGATGTCTTAAAAGAGAAATTTGGTATGTCCCCTTCAGATATAGACACCCTTCCTGGTCCTGCCTATCAGCAACATTTTGTATCAGACTTTGATGTTTTCCTCCTCCTCCTCTCTTTTTATTAGGCAATAACATAATAAAACTACAATAATGGAGAAACTATCTGTGAGGTGTGAGAATTCAGTTATGTTTTGCAATAGTTTTGCTTTTTTTCCTTAAACGGGCATACCAGTTGGTTTTTGAAAGAATGAGTGTCTAATATGCATTCCCTTGGAAGGTTCCATAGCATGGAATCCTCTCCCCTGTACTTTTTAATATTTACATGAAACTTATTGAGAACTTATCTATAGAACTGAGATGAGAAATTGTCTGCTGAATACTCAAGTGTACATTTCCAAACCAAGCCAGGTTGGAGATGCTGTGAAGATTTTGACCCAATGTCTAAAGGCTGTAAAAACCTGGATAGGAAACCAGCAAAAGAAATGTAGCAAGACAGGGTTGTTATTCATCCAGAAACCATTTCAATTTGTGATTGAAATCACACTTAGGAAGCCCGGAACCACTGTAAAATAATGCTTTTGACCTCTAACCCTACAGAAGGATAGCATGGTTTGGGTGATAAAATAGGACAGAGAAATATGTCTGAATCCAACTGCTGATAAAAATTATCTACCAGAGACCAATGCCATTTTCATTCCACATACTAATTTAAATCCTGATTGAAAAGGGTCCATATGATCTGTACCCTCTAGATCTCTCTGCAAATAAAATCATACATCATTCTCAACAGTATCTTTAAAAACAAAAGTTTGCAAATCAGGTATTAGATATCAATACTGTTGGTTCAGGGAAACCCTTTTCAAAAGGCTACACCCTTTATTAAAAGACAACCAGGACAATACTCTCCAGGAAAGAGATACTGGTAACTTCCAGGATTTAATTATTTACACCTCCCTGACAACCCACAGCAACAAGAAAGGAAAGGGTTTAAACTCTATTTGGTGAAGGTCATGACACAAACCCTTTATCTATTTCCTCAAACTCATAAACCAGAAATCTATTAAAGGACAAGATTTTGCCCTACTTCCTTTATCAAACTCTGGTAACATGAAATGAAGATTTGGTGCAAGTGAATAAACTGATTATGTGTTGAGTAAAATCATCTGTCAGAGTTCCAGCAAACCTCCATTCCAACCAATAACTCCAAGACAGATATCTCTCAAAGGTTCTTTTTATTTGGACAGTAACTGGTACATCTGTGGAATCCCGAGTCTGAAAGTTTCGGGCTTCTTCGCAAAAGTAAAAACTACAAACCCATGCCCCCTTAGCCATCATCACATCACATGGCCCAATCACTATCTGTCCCAAAGTAAGAATTCCTTTTCACATGACCTGGAACCAGCAAGAGAATTTTATTTTGTCTAACTAGATATACTCAAATGAATTCCCCACTCCCACTTTCCCAGGCTCAATTGTGGCAGCATGGGAGCATCGGATCTTAATATGGCTTCCAAAGCTGACATCATCACAGTGACAGTATGAAAGAAGTTGCTAATCAGTCCTCCTTGAAAGGGAACAAGTGACTTTAAATAAGGCCACTGGATCTCCCGCAATCTCAGTGAAAAATGAGAATATTTCTTTCCCCTTTTTACCCCAGGATAGATGCAAATAGGAGTTCTTATCCATGTGATGTGCTCCAGGTGTTGGTTTTTTCCAGCATCTCCTGAATCTTTTCTGTAAAGCAGGAAACAATCTGAAACACTAAGAGAAAGATAGAGAACCATTAAAGAATTCTGTGCTGTAATGAGATATAAAAATAGCACGGAAAGTCCAAAGCAGCCCAAGCATTAAGGTTCTGTATTAAGATTGGGGATGGAAAATGGAAGGTTTCTATGATAAACTGACTGACTTAGATAAGATTTTGACAAGTACTGATGAAAAGGTGATTAAAAAATTGTATGGATATTTATTAGAAATTAAATTAGAAGAAGAACAAGTTAAAGAAACTATGATTGCTTGGGGGAAGAATTTTGGATATGGGATCGATTTAGAGAAATGGCAAAAATTGTGGTCTCAAAATTATAAAATGACAATGTCAACAGCATATAAAGAAAATTTGTATAAGATGTTTTACAGGTGGCATTTCCCCCCAACAAGAATAGCAAGAATGTTCAAGAATAAATCCAAAAAATGTTGGAAATGTCATCAGACACCCGGCTCATATTACCATATGTGGTGGACTTATGCGGATGCTAAAAAATACTGGACTAAAATCTACATGTGGTTGGAAAAAATGACAAAAAAACATATAGACTTGAGACCAGAGATATTTGTATTGGGAATTTTACCTGAAATATATAGTAAAGACTTGAAATACCTGATTGTAAATGTATTAACAGTGGCTAGGATTGTATTTGCTAAAAACTGGAAAAATGAGAAAATACCATCACAGGAGAAAATCATTAAGAAAATATTGGAATGTGCTGAAATGAGTAGATTGACATTTGAAATTAGAGAACAAGAGGATAAACAATTTTATAAAATTTGGGATCTATTCTATCAATGGTTAGACAATAAAATACAGTAATGAAATATGTAGACTTTTAGAAAATAATAAATATATAAAGATGTATTTCTTTCTTATAACTACAAAATGATTTTAGGATAGATTTGGGATGATAATATGAACTGTTATAAAACAAACTAAGTAAATCATGATTATCTTGTAAAACATGAATGAATAAAAGTATAGTCAAATGATTGATTAATAATGATACTAAGGTATTTAATTTTTGATTGAAAATATGAGATTATATGCAATGTAATTGTAATTGAAGACTACGAAATGGAAGCACAAAACAATTTGTAAACCAACCGGCACACTGTATGAACATATATGGAAGATGGCTTGATGTTTTTATGTTTTTATGTTTTGTTTGTTTATGTTTGTTTTTAAAAACCAATAAAAATTTAAAAAAAAAGTTTGGGGATGGAGAATAGAGTTAGGTACACCTGCCAGAAGACTATTGTCATAATCTTGCATGAAACAAATAAAGCAGATGCTAATAAAGCTGCAGACTCCTCTGCCTGCTTATTGCTTCCAGACTCTACACATATTCATCAAATGAATGATGAATGAGAATTAGTGATCCCTGCAATAAGTTCAATAAATTATTAAAGTTAGCTGATTATTAACATTCTGAGGTTGTAAGTGGAGGAAACTCTGATGATCTGAGAGACAAATGGAGAAGGCACAATAGATTAGGGAAACAATGATCAGTTTAATGCATGACAATCTCTTTCTTAATTTAGCTTAAAGCAATGGTAGGACATCCCAGAGAAAATGCCAATACTTGGATCATGAATCATGGCTCCTAAGAAAATATATAATGGATTTTAAATAATAGGAACAAGCATTGATCTCTTTTTAAGGAGATATCCTAGGGATTGTAATCTGTTTTGCAATAATGCAGCAAAGGAGAAAGTAAACATTTTTTCAACAATCAAGTGCATGGTTAGGAAACAGTGGTGTCAGGCACAAGGACTTGACCTCTAAAATATGAGTCAGAGGTTTTTTTTAAAGCATTGCCTCAGATAAATGGCCCTCTCCCAAACCTGATTGATTATAAACATTAGAAGATGAAGAATCAACCCTCTCAAAGAGGTTAGATAAATAAACAGAGACACAGGGTGATAACTACAGCACAAAGAGGGATCAAAAAGAGTTAGTTTGTCAAAAAATATAGAAGACCATGCTTATAAAAGAATCTAGAAAAGTATTAGGATTAAAAAACAGTTCATTAAGTGGTAAACATAGGACCAAAACCAAAATAGAAGAAGATAATAAAAGAAGAATGGAATAGCATCAGCAGTGGAAAGAAAAACTCTTCGCAGTTAGTTAAATCTTATTTTCCTCTGAAAAAGAGATAAATTCAAAAGCAGAGGAAGTAGCAAAATATTGAATATTCTGAACTTTAAAAGGGAGGGTGGTTACCAGTCCTTTCAGAGGCATTGAATGGATGAAGCAGAGACATTGAACAATCTTAACAATCAATATCAAACTTAAAACAACTTTAGCACTAAAGTTGTGGTGTTTCACACTAGAGATATTTTAAACTGTAATTATTTTCCACATCTTTACCTTTTAATCCAGGAGGTAACGCTGAAATAAGCAGAATAGTATTAGGGGGGAAAACTATTTGGAGTTCTTTATTCACAAAAAAGAGAAACCCAAAAAATTGTATTCTGATTGCAGGATTCAAATCCCAGAATGTTGCTTAATTAACTGATACACTCATAAAGGCATGCTTTAATATGTGAACAATAACAGATATTGGTTTTGTATGAGAAATGATAATTATTTCAGTTCAAATGATTAAATGCCTTTTATTTTATGAACAATGAGAGGTTTATATTTTATGAACAATGAGAGGTTTATTTGAAAGCTTTCATAGGCTCTTAACATTAATCAGATCTATGAAAGTGAGAAAATGAAATAAGACAAAGATAAATTTATCTCAAAAGATAAAACCTATCATTTTAAAGTAGTTAGGCATTTATCCACTTAACCTATTTAAAATTCTGAGAATAACTCAGTTATTGTATTTGTATATTGCATTAACCTATATGGTGCTTGTATTATATTTTAGTTAATTTATTCTTCAAAATTAGTTGTTTATCTATCATGGTTTATGTCTTAAAATTAAGTATTAATACAACTATTGTGGCATGCTTCATTAATGATAGTTAAAGAAATTATTGCTTAGACTATCCCATTTTGTACTAAATTTGAGCCATTCTCTTCAATGAAGAAACAATCCAATGTTTATCAAAATTCCAGTTAATCAAATAGTGTTGAGTTCCACATAAATATTTTTATAATTTCTGCCATGGAAATTTTGATTTTATTTACATATAGCAATAGCAATAGCACTTAGTACTTTACAGCCCTCTCTAAGCGGTTTACAAAGTCAGCATATTGCCCCCAACAATTTGGGTCCTCATTTTACCCACCTCAGAAGGATGGAAGGCTGAGTCAACCTTAAGCCTGGTGGGATTTGAACTGCCAAATTGTAGGCAGCTGGCTGCAGAAGTAGCTTGCAGTACTGCACTCTAACCACTGTGCCACAGAGGCTCTGTTACTTATGCTACTTACATGGAAATTTTGACTTTATTTATATATATCACTTACAGTATAATACTATTTGTACCTAATTATTAATTACTTTATTTTATATGTTTGTATATATTTATTATATATACACACACAATCATAAAAACTTTCACAACATAAAGCAAGAAATATTTTGTAAATATATTTTGTATAATGTGAATCCATTATACAAATACATATATTTGTGAATTATGAAAAATGGGTTGTTGTAAATAAGCCATTTGTCAACTTGTAAAGCATTCAATTAGGGCAATCGCCGGAATCCTGACATTGACCAAGGCTTAATATTAAGTGCAAATTCAACTAATTGGGTTTATATGTTGCAAATTTTTCTCTTTAAGTGACTTCATGATAATTCAGAATTGTTTATTTATCTAACAACATGCATATGAAATAAGTAGCGATATAATTTAAAATTATAATTGGAATGGATTATTTTGTAAATGTCATAAAACCACATCATGTTTAAAATAATATTTCTGTATAGCTACATATTTCATCCTTAAAAGCATTTGCCATTCTCTATTATACTGTACTGAGGGACAAGGGGAGAAAAACCAGGGTTGCTTGGTTGTTTTCTTGCCAGCATTTCATTACCCAAACTAGGTAATATCATCAGTACGATTTGAGTAATGAAAAGCTGGCAAGAAAACTATCAAACTCAGAGATCATCAAGGACTTCATGTTTCCACCTTGAGTTACACATATTTTCCTTTATTGGAAAAAACAAACAAATGAACAGCTAAATTTTTTTTCCAAAGCAATTTGAAGCTATGGAATTTTTTCAGGGCATGCGTATTGATCTGGAACCTTAAAACTGATGTGATTATTTTCAGATTTCCATATTATCTCTGGATCATTGAAATGATGTACATGAAGTGACATAAAAATATGAACTGCATGTTAACATTAGTATCTTTCATCCAATAGAAGAACCTTAGAATATTCTTTACAACTAAAAGTATGAAGAGTCAAGATGGATAAAAGAAAATATTTATTTACATAACATATAAATAAACTGTGGAATTGGCTGCCATCAGTTAGGTAATAGCTAATTTAGAAAGTTTTAAAAAGTAATCAGACAAATTCATGGAAGACTGGCTTTTGATGGTGGGCTTTTTTGCCTCTTAAATCACATGCATCTTATTTTAAATACTAGAGGAAGATACAGCTATCCATGTTACCTAATTCAGCTGGTTGGATCCTGTGGAATACTGAATGTTAGGATTAAATAATTCATTGGCCTAATTGACAATATTCTTGGTATAATTGTGTTATTTTGAATGGCTTACATACTTCCTTTCTTCTAGATTTTTGCATACCTTATCAAGAACAAAATGAAAAATCTGAAATTTGATAAATATTTCAAGGTTGTACTTATTTCTTGATTTTTATTATGTATCAAGTTAATCTTGACTCTGTCATAGAAAGACCCAGGATGATCTCTCTTTAATCTAGCCTTCAGGTCTTCTAATAATATATCCATTTTTGCTGCAATCGTGTCCATCTACCTTGTTGTTGGTCCTTGACTTCTTCTCTTTCCTTTCACCATTCTGAACATTATAGAAAAGAGAATTAGGCCTTCACATAACAGGTCCAAAATACAACAATTTGAGCCTGCTTCAACAAGAAATGCTAGAAAGGCAGAAGCCATCCCATCATTAACTCTAAGGTCATTTGCTGTACTTGTCATTAATTTACTCATTTTATATAACTTTAGTTATTAAATAACTAAATTTTTAATTATGATTCTCAACTTTCATTACTAGAACTTGCAGATCATTTGCTTTTTCAGATCTGAGACTAGTGCCATCAGGAGAGCTTAGATTATTGAATACTTCTCCAGTGTTAATTCGAATAAGTAAGACGGCAGTACACAGCTTTATTTCACTCGTTTGCTGACTTGGAGGCCATCTGTTCACCACATTCAAATTGGGCTGTGGAGTTCAAGTTCTTCCTGAATTGGACCATACTACTCCAAAATAGCCCTATCAACATCCTTCCCTGCAAAATGCTTAAATAAACCCACCTCTCTAGCTATCTGTTAAAACTTGCCTCTCCCTCCCAGGCTAAGTCTTATTCCACTTTTTATAAAGGTAATATTTGAAGCCAAGGAAATGTACAGAGTCCTTTAACTTGTCCCATACTAAAACTGTAAGAACAGCATAGGGCATAACTGTAGCAACAATTTCTGGCTTCCAAATTGGTGAGTACAAGCAGGTGATTGAAGCCTACCCCTTTTTATATGCTTGCAATGGATGTGATGTACATGTAGATGTCCCTAATCAGCACCATTCTCTGACCTCACTGCTACAGCATTTTGGGGTTCGAAGCTAGAAGAAATGTATGTTATCATGGCTGTGAAAAAGATGGTGTTAGAATTCTCAAAACTCTAGCTGGTACTTTCTACTTATTCTATCCAAATTGCACACAAGTCTCATATTTTTATGGGGAACACAATGGGGGAGAGGACAGCCTCAGCCTCAGATCCAGTGAAGACACATGTGGAAAGAAGTGGAAGAGGGCTGCAACTGTGACTTCTGGAAGCAGCAACCTAACTCCAGGTTGCACAACCTTGCCTGCTTGCTGCACTTTGTGTGAAGCATTTGACTCCTTAGGAGAACTATAAGGTGCTTTCTTAGGTTTGTTAACATAGCTGGCCAGAAGGGTTGAAATTGAAGGGACATTTCACAAACAAGTCAGGTGTCCCATTTATGTAACAAAGCAATACAACATGGTTAGCTAATAATTACAACTTTCTTCTTGTTTTTCCTTCCAGCTTTCCCCTCCTGAAAATTAGGGCAGCTTTCAAAAACATGATCCCCCCCCCCCCTTGACAAGATGGATTATAATTATCAGCAATTTTTAGGAGCAAACCGTGGATTAAAAAGCCGCTTAATCCATAATGGAAAATCAGGGCGAGAGAGAGAGAGAGATACCGCAGGATACCCTCCCCTCCACGAGTAACTGGATAGCTCCCTCTTCATCTATTTTGGCGGATGGAAGCTGCCTTCGCGGTAAGCCCCGCCCCGAGGATAATGACTTGGTCTCCCCATAAATAAGACCGAAGGGAATTTGGATTTGCTTAATTCCTTTTCCATCCCGGGGCCCTTGAAAAGGCGCATTGTTACTTTTCCCGTGCGTAGCCTTGCCCTATTCAACTGAAGCGCATTTCTTCCCTGAGCAGCCTGAAGAACGGGGGTTGTCTCCCTGCCTGCCTCTTATTTGTGTCGACGGTTTCTAATCAGTAGTCTTTTAATTAGAAACAGAAAACAGGCTGGAGACTGTCAAGACGTCTCCCTTCCCGCTCCCTCCCTTTTCTATAATGATAAGCGGGGGTGGAGGAAGATGCAGTTAGAATAAGCAAGCAGGGGAGGTCTGAGCGGCGTGACGTTGCTCGCAGCCACCAATCAGAACGAAGGTGATTCTTCTGCTCCGCCCCCGGCTAGAATTTATACCGCTGTCCTCTTCCAGGGCTAGCGGAATCTTTCGATGCGAGATGTAGGTCATATTGCGGGATTTATTGCAATTTGGGGGTAGAACATTTAGCTCCATTATTTATTGTCACCACGCGAAACTGAAGTTCATCTCCCCATTCTGACCGGCTTATTTGCTACAGCTTTTTCATGTCAGATGGGCTATCGTGACAGGGTGAATTAAATGTACTATTGACTCCCTTACACTTTACTCGCTTGATAGAGTCTAGCCCTGTTTTTAAGCGCAAAGCAACCCCCGCTCTATTGACTTCAGGAAAGAACACAGAATGTTAAGTTAAATGAGGCGTGGAAGTTCCTTTTAAAGAGTGGTGTGGAATCAAAACACCTTTTTTTTTTTTTTTTTGGCTATTACTTCTGACTGAAGATGTAATCGAGCTGGACGGTGAGTGTGGCACTTAAACTCTGTCACATCCTCAGATCCCTCGTTTCTACCATATAAACATCAAGAGAAACGTTAGTTTTTGGCCAGTTTTATTGTGATTTGGATTTTAGCGTTCGGTTGGAGAGTGGTCGGGGTGAATATACCTGAATATTGATTTTTCCAAGTGGTCTGAAGCTGAAGCTTGAAACTGCACATTCGTGGCACGTTCTAAGCTGCTTTCGCAGCTCTTCGTTGTTATCTGAAGACAAATCTTATCAAATCCATGGAATTTACTTGTTTCCGGCCATAGTATCGCTGGAAATAACTTCTTGGATGCTGCTGTTGATAATACAGTCCCAACATTTTAATTTGTGCCGAAACTTACTCTTAAAAACAAGAGTGATTCGGTGCCGACGAGGGTGAGAAAAAAATATGAATTAGCAAGACTTTTTAAAATGTTCTTTCCGGCTATCCAGCATGAAAAGTGAAAGAGAATTTAAGCAACACATGTTTATTAATTCAGAGTAGAACTTTGGGGCTTGCTTGGCTCTCGTTCTTTGAATTTCTATTAGCTGTGCAGTACCTCACTCATATCATGACAGATTTCCGCCCCTCTTGTTTTATTCTAACTTAGTGATTCGCATATTAATTAATCACCTCCTTGCGGTGTGCTTCGGTTTCTATGATCTGCCTCTAGAAGCAAGGAAGGTAGAAGCCTGGACGAATCAGCGCCCTCGTAATAAGAAGGGATGAAGGCAAAATCTTGCGAGCGTGCAGCTTCACAGAAGTGGACGGCTAATTTCAGATAACACGGAGAAAGAGACCGCGAAAGGCTGCAGAAAGGGGCTGCTCGAAGGGGGAGAGAAGAACCTTCACTTCCCGATGAATGGCGCCAAGGCTTTTAATTGACAGCACCGCGAAAAACTTCCTTTCGTCCCATCAGCATCTTCGCTCCCCTTCCCAACAGGCCACTGGGGAAAGCCCCCCTCTTGTTGAAGCTTTCCGGATCCGTCTTTCTCAGCATCCCCTCCACCTGCAGCAACTCGGTCGTTTCAAAGCAACACGCTCCTGAGCGGCCAGATTCCCCAGCCGCTGATCGGGGGGCGGCACTGGAGGGGAAAAACAAGGGACAGCGGAAGATACCGAGCGGCTTGGCACGTTAGTTCCAGGATTACGCCTGCTAGGCGTGGACAACGCCTCTAGACTGGGCAGCCAGGGGAAGAAGCGCCGCGGCCACTGGCGACTCTAGAACGGGCTCTTCTGGCTCCTTTTACGGGGATCGGTCGCTGCTGAAAAGGGGATCTCAGCAGCTCTCTCCTTTCTATTCCCCCCTCCACAAGCTGGAGCTTTGTTCTTTTCTGTGTTTGGATGTGCGCAGCGAAATATTCCGACCCTTCCGCCGTAATTCCCGATGGGTCTCTAAAAAACCCGTCCTTTCCTAGTTTTGAGATATCCACCGATCGCAAGCGGATTCTCGCCCGAGTGCCACCAGAGCCTCCATGCCTTGGCTGCTCGTCTCCGAAGCAAAGGGATGGCTCCTTTCTCCGAAGCTTCTCACAACTGAGCGGATGGGAAATAATTTGGGAAATAAGTTTCCTGAGGTGATTTGGAGGAGTTAAAAGTCCGCCGTTTTCAGCAAGAGGCAGCAGTCAGTAAAAGTAAGTGCTTCTGATTATATGGTTACTAGAGGAAGCCCTGCCCTTTTTGTAGCACATTTTGTTTTTAAATGAATTGGGTTCTCCTGAGAGTGGAAAGAGATAGGAAGGCTCTGTCCCTGCATTAAATGCAGCCCGTACGTTTTCCAGTGAGCTTGGTCTTCCTTTGCAAAGACTTCGACGCAGTAAGTGTCTTGTCCAGTTGAAAGGCAGATTTTATGTTTCATTACCTTAATGTTGACTGGTGAAACCAAGGTTGCCCTAAGGATGCAGAGGTGCATGCTCCATGTTTGCCATTCCTTACAGAAGGGGAGAATTTGTGAAATCTACTGCAAATTACACCAAGCAGTAGCAGTTGCTAAAATTCTCCTCTGCAGCTGTTCTTTTCCTTTAAACTCACCAAGGCCAAATCTAATGGCCACTTTCTGTGTATTCCTCATGGGACAGCTCTGGTAACTGTTCATGTCTCCTGCAAGTTCCCACATCAGGCCTGTTTTCAAACTATGTTACTGCAATTGACCTGCTCCTATATTTGTTTTATTGCCATCTTTGATGTAGTATCATGAAAGGGTTTCACCAGGGACTGCTGCTCTCTTTGCCATGTGGTTGATCAGTTTCTGAAGCCAAGCCGCCTGCTTTGGGCTTCACATATGCCATGTCTGCTAGGACTGGGGCCTACAGTAGACCAAGGAAATTGAGGTCTTCTTACAGCTGGTTCTAGATTCAGATAAAGAGGTGTTCATCATGAGTAGCACCTCTGTGGCTGGATACAGCCACGTTGGTCATGGTCTAGGACAGTTGTCCTTAAGTTGATCCAATTTCCTCTTTTCTAGTCTGAAACAATGTCACCCCCCTAGCTCTCTTTATACAATAATCTCTGCAATAGCTATCCTCAATTGGTTTCTCAACTCACAAATGAACAATAGCAAATTGTACTCCCCAGAATATATCCAAACAACCCCCTTAATGGTAATTTCCTCTGACTAAAGAATCACTGCTCAAGGGCTTTAAGAAAGGGCTTTGAATGGACATTGGTGTTCATCTATACCATGGACTGATGAGGGTCTTGTCAAGCTCTTATCTCAGTACGTAGCAACAATGTGCTTCTGGATGGGGAATGCCAAATTCAGTTTCAACTCTGACATGATTTAATGTTTGGGTCTGGAAATTCTCAATCTCTGCTCTTGATTAGGGCTCAAGTTCCCCTTCAGGATATGTGTACAATTTGATATTTTCAAATGTTAGCTGTGGCCAGGAAGGAACTGATTTAGTGTCATTTGCACCATGTCTGACCAGAAGACTCTTAAAATGGTCACTCATGCTTTAGTCATCTCATTAAACTACTACATACCTTTCAACACAGAGTTATCTTTGAAGACCACTTGAAAGGTTTAGCTGATGCAGATCACAGTGGCACAGGCAATTATGGACAAAGCCCATTTAACCCCTTTGTTTTGTGAGTTGCATCAGTTACCAGTAGAGTTCTGAATGCAATTCATATACAAACTGGAAGGTTGTCTTACTCTAGGATTAGTTGATCAAATAATGTTACCTCATTAACCTAGGTGAAGGGATTTTTTTGTTGTTGATGCACTTGTCTTCTGGAAGGATAGAAGATCTCCATTTATCTAAAGATCTGTTTAGTTCCCACCCTCATCTTATTTAAACAAATCCTTAATTCCCTGAAGCTTGGCAGAGAGTCTCTTGAACCCATTGATGGATGATTTCTCATTTGGATTCTGTTTTTTTTTTTCTGGTTGTCTGGATGTCCTGGGGGAGAGGGGAGTATTGCATTTCATTGTTTTCTGTTGTAGCTGCCAGAGTTGCAATGGAATTGTGTGGTCTGTAAATCTAATTAATGAAGTATAATAGGCTGATTATAGAGTTTTACAGGTTCATCTGCAAGCACAACAAAAGGCCACCACTTGCACTGCTAAAAAGCTAGAATCTGTAGGTTACCGAGGGTAGCCAAAACTCACAAATAAACCATGCTGGAAGCATGAGTGAGAAAGAACCATGCTAGAAGCATGAGTGAGAAAGTGAGATCAACTGCACATCTTCTAAAGACAATGACTAAAGTCAGGAAAAAGAAAGAAAGGGAAAAAAAATGTGAGAAGCTCATCTCTTGATGCAGTTATTTTGGTGAAATGACAGTTTTGCATACAACTTCTGGTTTCTAGGAGAAGTCAAGTTCAAGTTCTTAAGATCACATTCTGTGAAAAGGGAGTATATATAGAAATATTGAAAAAGGACATTTGGGGAAGGTGGATGACAATGAATGGCTCTGAACTCTGCAAGAGTGCCCCCATAATTCTTTTATGTAGCCACCAATCAGTTGGTCTTTTGGTTGCACTCACCAGTCTTAGCTCTTCTTGGAAGTAAAAGGTGGGGAATGCCATCTGTTGTCCTTATCAAGAAATAACCACTGTTGAATTGTCAGAGGTATGGATGTAAAGCCCAGGAATACAGAACTACGAATGGACTGAAGCAAGAATGTGAAAAAAGCACTGAAGAGGGGAAGCATAGGTTATTTTCTTAGGTGGTAGTGACTTGATGAATGAACAGTCAACTGACAAATGGCAGAAAAATCAATTATGGCTAATCTCTGAAAAGCCAAGAAGGGTTAGACTTTAAGTATGGATATTTATTAAATAAACAATAAACAGAAGACCACCAGAAAAACCTCAAAATGTTAGAACAAATTGGGAATTACAAACAACAATTAACAGAACAAGACAGTGGCAGACCAGTTTCATATTGCTACTGATAAAACTGCATAGACACCACATTGATCTTCATAGAATCATAGGCTTGAGGTCCAACCTTCTGCCAAGGCAGGAGTCATTATACCAGTTCAAGCAAATGGTTGTTCAATGTTTCCTTAAAAACCTTCAGCAATGGAGCACCCACAAGTCCAGAAGGCAAGCTGTTCCATTGTTTTAATAGTTCTCACTGTCAGGAAATCCCTCCTTATTTCCAGGTTGGATCTGATGAGCATCCACCCACTGCTTGTTGTCTTGTCCTCAGGTGCAATGGAGAATAAATTGATGCCTTCTTTCCTGTGGCAATCCTTCAGGTCTTGGAAGACTGCTGGTATATTTCCCTTCTTCTCATCTTCTCCTTCTTAAGCTAAACATTCCTAGTACCTTTAGCTGTTTTTCATATGTAGGATGTAGCCTCCAGACTCATTGTCATCTTTGTTCTTCTTCTCTGCACTCTTTCTAGAACCTTTTTTCATGTTGTGTTGCCCGGAACTGGATATAGCATTCCAAATGTGGCTTCATCATTGAGGTATAGAGCAGTACTATCATGTACCTTAATCTTTGTATTATCCTTTGGTTGATGTCTCCACTGGCTTTTTTGATAGCTGCAACATATTTGATTTAAGGGAATCTTTGCCTTTTTGAAAAGCTGTAATAAATTGCCACATACAAAGATATGCTATGTGGATAATTCTAAAAATATATTAAGTTTACAAGTTCTATCTATTACAATTAACAGAGAAGCTGTTGACTGATAGTGATTCATTCATAATGACTGCCTAGTAGCCAATGGAATTAGTTGTATAAATGTATATTAAGGTACATCAGTGAGAATTTGGGTCTGAATTTTCAGTATGAACATATTGAGATATTGGAATGAGTCTATAACTTGTTCCTTATAATGACCAAATGTCTTGCTAATTTTCCTATTAATTGATTGTTCTGTAGAGGCTTCATTTGAATACAGTCTGCCTCTGAACTAGCTATGTATAATCATAGTTGTTTTCCATATTGTGCAGTGACTCACTCTTTCACTAAAGCAAGCAAGGTAGAATAGTGAGCACATGTGGAACTTGGGGTTTGTTTAAAATATGTTAAAATACTATATATGCATTACTAGGTAAGTCTGTAGAATATGGTCAAAAAATCAAGATAACTACTATGATGATGTGATTGAAACTGCCTGTTTTTTTATGTGCAGCTCATGTGCATAGAACAAGAACCTGAATTATATTAGAAACCAAACATTTTAATTTGTAAAAGTTTTGCTTGGCTACTGATGACATTTAACAGTACAGTACTTTTACAGAAGATCTTAATTTTTCAGAATTATAGTCAAGTATTAAGATAATAATGTCATAGTCACTAGAAGAAGTGATTCTGATCTGTCCATACTTAAGTAGCTACAAGTAAGCATATCTGAACTAAAATGTACTTAGTCTCAGGAGTAGGCTTATAGAAGCTAGACAGTTTCAAACTGTAGCTTACAAATGCTTATTAGTATTACCTACAGTTTAGGATTTAATTATTTGGAGAAGTAAACCTGGAAGGAGAAGCTTTTTTTTCTAAATCTGGATCATGCAGGGAATTTCAAAGGAAATCTGTCAGCTGAAACTGAAGCAAAGTGCATTATGATGCAATGTGCATGTGCATCACAAACATACAAGCAAATCAGTAGGAGAATGATTAAAGAACAAATTCAGAATTTTAGAATGGTCAAGTCAAAGTTCTACCTAAATTCTGTAAAGATGCTGTGACAGACCCTGTAATGAGTAGTTTATGCTACTCATATATTAAATGTTACTAAGTTTGCCATAGAGAATATTACACTATGGGAGATTGATCATTAAATTAGGCCAGTGCTTAATTGCAGCTTTGGCAACTACAAGTAGTTACTTAATATAAGAAAGAGGTTACTCTTCCACATTGTCCACTGCATGTTGGTTAATTATGTTTGTGAAATAAATGAAAAACCAAGCTGTGGTGTAATTTCTTCACTCTGACTTCTATGTACCTTTTTGGACCCACATCTTTGCCACTGAAATTATTAGAGCTTTGGGATGGACACATTGCTCCAATAACTTTCAGTGGCAAAGTTAAAAAACATTCAGAAATCTCTCAAAGGGGGTGAATACTCCCCCCCTTTCCTTCTTGTTTATTTCCTGATTTTGTACATGAGTTTTAAGTGTAAATGTTAAAAAAAATGAAAACTTATTTAAATTTATCCAAGGTTTTCTTTTTCTTACAGTTTTTATTGCTTCAAAAATAATAAAAGAACAAAAGGAACAAAATACAAAAATGCATTATTAATAAAATAAGTGCTTA
This sequence comes from Notechis scutatus, assembly GCF_049901735.1. Classification (NCBI taxonomy): domain Eukaryota; kingdom Metazoa; phylum Chordata; class Lepidosauria; order Squamata; family Elapidae; genus Notechis; species Notechis scutatus. Next base: position 168,495,168 of record NC_142011.1, read on the forward strand.
AAAATAAGTGAAAAGGATACAAATAAAAGATACAAATAAAAAAAAGGAATAATGATACTATTTATATTGTTAGACTATAATATTGTTATATATTGTTACATTGTTATATATAACCATACAATCTATATATAAAAAAGCAAAATACCACTCACACATCATCACAAAATCTCCAGAACCGTAAAGCGTACAAACCTGAAATTTGGCACATATGTTCCTTTTGGCTTCTAGGTGCTCACTAAGAAAAGATTTTTAGAAATGACCATCAGAGTATTTTGTATATTATTATTAACACACTCTGATGCTGAGGAGTTCTACTCCCCCTCCCCACCTGAAAAGAAATCTGTTCCAAATGAAAAACACAAGCAGAGGAGAGAAGTTTCAGTTTTAGTTTCACAGCACCAAGCAGCTTTAGTACAGAACAGTTGAATTAAGCCACACCCAGGCTTCTTGCTGTCTCCTTGCTGTCTTCTTGCTCACACCGCAAACACTGTTTCAATTTCCAAACAGCCCTCAACACTGACAGCATGCTAGCCAGATGAATACCAATGGATGCTGGTAGGCAGAGACAGAATCCCCCCCCCCTTATTTTCCTCCCCAAAAACTAAGCCCGGCCACGTAGTTTTGTAGCGAAGCAAGGGTATCAAACTAGTAATATAATATTCTAATAATAATACTAATTGTTATGGAAACCAGTTACAATTCTACACTGCTCAAAAAAATAAAGGGAACACAAAAATAAGACATCCTAGATCTGAATGAATGAAATATTCTTATTAAATACTTTGTTCATTATATGGTTGAATATGCTGACAACAAAATCACACAAAAAATATCAATGGAAATCAAATTTAGCAACCCATGGAGGTCTGGATTTGGAGTTACACTCAAAATTAAAGTGGAAAAAACACTACAGGCTGATCCAGCTTTGATGTAATGTTCTTAAAATAAGTCAAAATGAGGCTCAGTAGTGTGTGTGGCCTCCACGTGCATGTATGACCTCCCTACAATGCCTGGGCATGCTCCTGATGAGGTGGCGGATGGTCTCCTGAGGGATCTCCTCCCACACCTGGACTAAAGCATCCCCCAACTCCTGGACAGTCTGTGATGCAACGTGGCATTGGTGGATGGAGCGAGACATGATGTCCCAGATGTGCTCAATTGGATTCAGGTCTGGGGAATGGGCCGGCCAGTCCATAACATCAATGCCTTCGTCTTGCAGGAACTGCTGACACACTCCAGCCACATGAGGTCTAGCATTGTCGTGCATTAGGAGGAACCCAGGGCCAACCGCACCAGCATATGGTCTAACAAGGGGTCTGAGGATCTCATCTCAGTACCTAATGGCAGTCAGGCTACCTCTGGTGAGCACATGGAGGGCTGTGCGCCCCCCTAAAGAAATGCCACTCCACACCATTACTGAGCCAATGCCAAACCGGTCATGCTGGAGGATGTTGCAGGCAGCAGAACGTTCTCCACGGCGTCTTCAGACCCTGTCACGTCTGTCACATGTGCTCAGTGTGAACCTGCTTTCATCTGTGAAGAGCGCAGGGTGGCAGTGGTGAATTTGCCAATCTTGGTGTTCTCTGGCAAATGCCAAACGTCCTGCACGGTGTTGGGCTGTAAGCACAGCCCCCACCTGTGGACGTCGGGCCCTCATACCACCATCATGGAGTCTGTTTCTGACCATTTGAGCAACCACATGCACATTTGTGTCCCGCTGGAGGTCATTTTGCAGGGCTCTGGCAGTCCTCCTCCTGTCCCTCCTTGCACAAAGGCAGAGATAGCAGTCCTGATGCCGGGTTGTTGCCCTCCTACGGCCTCCTCCACGTCTCCTGATGTACTGGCCTGTCTCCTGATAGTGCCTTCATGCTCTGGACACTACGCTGACAGACACAGCAAACCTTCTTGCCACAGCTCGCATTGATGTGCCATCCTGGATGAGCTGCACTACCTGAGCCACTTGTGTGGGTTGTAGACTCCGTCTCATGCTACCACTAGAGCGAAAGCACCGCCAGCATTCAAAAGTGACCAAACCATAAGCCAGAAAGCATAGGAACTGAGAAATGGTCTGTGGTCACCACCTGCAGAACCACTCCTTTACTGGGGATTGCTTGCTAACTGCCTATGCTTTCCACTTCTTGTCTATTCCATTTGCACAACAGCATGTGAAATTGATTGTCAGTCAGTGTTGTTACCTAAGTAGACAGTTTGATTTCACAGAAGTGTGATTGACTTGGAGTTACATTGTGTTATTTAAGTGTTCCCTTTATTTTTTTGAGCAGTGTATATATAACTCCATATATATAATATTCAAATGCGAGTGGCATGGTGGCTCACCATGAAGATGCTCACCTCCCACTCGGAAGGTTGAGAGCTGAATCCTAGGTAGCGAGTGGTGTCTCTCTCTTACAGTGCAAGGAAAATATATCTTCTCCAAACTCCATGTAGGCATCAGGAAGGGCATCTGGTCAGTAAACACTCAGCTCCATACATTTGCCCCAAGTCTATCCTCAATTGAGGGATTACAGGGTCATAAAAAGGGGGGGAAATCCATCTAATTATCAAATGCAAACATTGTGCAAATATGCATATACACTTAATTGCTTTTTAAAAACTTACTGTGTTTTTCTAAATGAGCCCCATATTTCTTTTGTCCATTAAAAATTCTAGGCTTATGGACAATCTACTCATAAATAGCAAGTGTAATCAATTCTTCAATCCATTGAGTAAATGGGGTCATGCATTTATCTTTCCAGTGTTGTAATATCCGTCTTTTTGCCATAGAAAGGGCACAGAGAATCTATTTATATTTATTTTCCAGTTGTCAAATTCCATGTACTAGGTAAGTAATTCAAAAAGAATTTTAGCCTTTGAAAAGTTAGCTTTGTCACACACTCACATTTACATGGTTCACCACTTTCTCCTGAAATTTAGGAAGTATAGGACATTATAAAAAGGTGTTTTAAATAAGCGTTGTCCTTATTACATCTCCAACAAAATCCTAGACAATTCTTTTCAATACAGGCGTATTGGAGTCCAATAAATTCTAAATATTTTTTATTTAATAAGTCATAATTTAAGGTCCATCGACACTATTGCAGTACAAGTTAATACACTCATCCATTGTCTAAATTTTCTTTTTCTTTTTTTCCGAACCTCATTAAATGTATATGAAAGCTTGAAGGGTCTTTCAAAATTGATTTCAATTACAGGCTGCCTAGTTTTAACATAGAGGTGTATGAATTATGCTAGTTGGCTATGTAAAATATTTTTTGTAAAGCAATCGTATGGAAATGTTCTTTTGGCATTTAAAAATAATTAGCAGATATTCTAATAGTCTTATAAAGTGGCAATTATAGGAATGCTTCATTTAATGTTCATGCTATATTGCAATGTTGGCGATCTTTTCGGCACCGAGCGCTGAAATGGAAGCACGCATGTACGTGTGTGGGAGTACTGGAAACCAGAAGACCAGCTAGTCTTCACGCATGCACGCACTGGAACCCAGAAGCTCAGCTTCTTGGCACGTGCAAGCTCACTGGGGAGCTGCTCTTCCAGTTTCCGGTGCTCCCATGCACACAAAGGCTAGCTTGCCAGTACGCATGCATGTGCCGGAACCCAGAAGAGCAACAGGTGATAGCTGGCATGCCTGGAAAGATGGCTCTGCATGCCACTTCCGGCACACGTGCCATAGGTTCGCCATCATGACTATATTGCATAAGTTTGGTTTCATTACTTTTTCAGTATGCTGAAATAATAAATGTTTCTGTAAAAGTAATAAATGTTTCTGTAAAAGTGTACATTTTAATAATGTAGGTGAGGAAAATATGTGAGAACAACTCCTAGGATTAGCACTCTGTGATCAAAAATTTAAAAATGGTTTTCAAACTGCAAATGTATGAATAGCATTCTTGCTTTGAATTATGGGTTTGCTTGGATTAAGATCTTGTCAATAATTTAGGCCAATTCCTTTGCATCAAAATAGTTTGGATAAGTGTGATCCTTATCTAACAAAACTATGTTTCCATTCATTTTCCATTCAGTTTATTATTACTTCCTTTTCCCCATGCTTGCTCTTGCTGCCAATTTTATGTTATGTTCCCACTACTTCCCTAACATTAAGAACTTTTTCCCAGAAGAGTTTACACTCCCTTGTATAATAACTATGACAAAACCAAATAGTATTTGAGCCAAGGTTCTCCTTCATGCCTTGTCTGTCTTCTCTGGTGTCATAGGAGCTTCAGGTACATTATTGTTTCTGAAAGTTCTGTGTGGGACCTCTACAAATATGGATGGTTTTCTTTTGGTTCTCCCTCACCTTTCCGTACCAGTGCCTGTGGAAGGGTTATTCCATAGTCTTCTTACCACTTGTAATGGCTTCTCCCTTGGAATGGGATTTATAATTTAGAGTGTGGCTTGGTTCTAATCCATTCTTAGTTCATGTGGAGACCTGGGATTGATGCAGACTTGTACTCTACTGTGATCTTACTGTATATGCTTTAACCTCAAAATCTCAAAACTATGCCAATTATTGTGATTGCTTCTGGAGTCAAAATAAGATAGTAAAACAGATGTAAATCTGGAAAAGAAATAATTTTTGCTGAAATTAGTCCTGAAAGGATTAATATATGAAGAGTCACTTGTTGAGAAGGGCGGCTATAGAAATAAAATAACAGATGAGTAAATAATCATTCTTGGCAAAATTAATAGGATGTTCAGGAAGAGAGTGAGAGAGAGAGAGAGAAAGATGCACAAATTGAAGTTTTCATGAAAAATGTGGTTACTTATGAATGTAGAGAAATTTAGATATTCACAACCCAAGACCCAGTGACAGAGTTAAATTGAATATGTCTTGAACTTGTGCTGTTCTCCCCATGAACTTCCAAATTAATAGGTTAAAATAAGTACAGGTAGTCCTGTAGTTACTAGGGTAATTGGACTGGAATTTCTGTTGCTAAACATCACATGACCACATTGCTTAGTGATAGCAATCCCAGCACTTCAAATTGCTATTGTTAACTGAATCCACCAGTCATTAGACAAGGACCCAGACAAATCCAAGCCATTCCCAGCTTGGTTTCTTCAAGCCCCAAGCCTCAGTTCGTAAAATATAGCATCTTCTTCAACTCCTACCACCAATCATCACCACTCCATCTTCTGGCTGCCCTGCACAGTGGCACTACTCAGTAGCAGTGGCAGCATTGATGTGGCTTGGGACTAAATAGAGGGTGGATGGCCTTCAGCAATCTCTACTGATTGGCACCACCCCCAGATCTCAACTTCAGCTGTGACACTGTTGAGAAGTGCTGCCTCATGTCCTCTACAACCAGTTATTCCACTTCAGCATAACAGTGCAAACCCCCATCTGTCCCTGCTGTCATGTGTTCCACATGCCCTGCCAGGCCCAGCTGGCCTTGCCATGTCCCTCTCATTGCCAACAAGGTGTTCCCAGACTAGTCCTAAGTGAGGCAGCTGCTGGCCATGCCAAGCCTTCTTCCCAAGGCCACTCATGCTGTTTTCCAAACAATGTGCCCCATTCTTACAGTGGTGGGATTAATTTTTTTTCTACTGGTTCTGTGAGCATGTCTTGGTGGGCGTGGCATGTTTTGGTGGGCGTGTCTTGGTGGGTGTGACAGGGGAAAGGTACTGTAAAATCTCCATTCCCACCCCACCACAGGGGAAAGATCCTGCAAAATCCTACTCCCTCCCTACCCCACTAACCTGCTTTCCAACTCCGTTCCTCCTATGCAAGGCAACAAAAGAAGACCCAGCCGATCAGCTGGGACTTAGGCAGAGAATAGATGGGGGTGGGGCCAATCAGAGGTGGCATTTGCTGGTTCTCCAAACTACTCAAACTTTCCACTCCCGATTCTCCAGAACTGGTCAGAACCTGCTTACAATGCTTCGGGAGGCCTCATAAGCTTTCCAAGGGCTTTCCAAATCATCACAACTTTGCCATAACTTTGAATGATTGCAGTCCCAGTGACATAAATCAACAAGGACTACCTGTAAACATGATTAAGTTGTTGGTTTATTATTCCTACATTTTTAGGCAATGGATCTTTATTTTTCTTGTATTCCTAGCACTTCTCTTTCTCTGAAATAATATTTTTTTTATTTTGTATGTTTCTAAAGGGGAGGGGAATAACATTTTTATTAAAGTTTTAGAAGTTTTCAAAGTATATAGAAAATATAGCTAGAAAGGTAGATAACATGCAGTTGGATTTTTTTTTGTCTCTTTTGGAAGGTGGTGTTACTTCATAGGTTTAACAATTATTTAGTGATGCTAAATTTTATGCTAATTATGCTAGAATTAGTATTTTATCTTCAAATTTAGTGGCTGAATCTTGAAATTTGGAAGCACAAGAATAATTGCACTATAAATCCCTTACCCCTGATATATGTAATTATACATAGAGTTATCCTGAAATGTCTTATTGTCACCTTGTTATCAGTTTTATATATCCTGGGGTAAAAGCTATTATATGTATGTTAGGCAAAAAAGCACTGTTGTGATAATTAAATCTATAAATGTACCAATACATATTTACTCACCTGATATTTTGGAGGTTCTTTCTGGTTTGAGAGAATTCTGTTTTCAATTTATGTTGCCACACTGTATTGACCAAGCTAAGAGTGCTTCCAGAAGAGACACTATTATGTAGTTCTTGCCTCACAGGGTTCACACAGTAAGATTTTCCATTTGTGCTTTTAAATCTTCTCCGTTCTATTTATCCTTTTTTCTTATCACAAAAAGTATTGTGGGGAAGAAAGAAAGAATAGCTACCCATGGATTAGTAGCATTTATTCAATATGTCTGAAACTTTAACCTAATGAATTCTGAATATAAACATATCTTCATTAAGTTTGTGTAATTTTCAGGGCAGAATATACAATGTATTCTATACAAATTTTTAAAAAGACTCGATACCTTATGCTGTGTTCTACAGATTAAATTATACCGGTTTTCTGTTTAAAGAAGGCATTTGTGATCTTCCAGTTCTTGTTATTAAGCTATAAGAACCATGCTGGCAAGTGATGGATGCTGAAGCTGTAATCCAGAGATTTACCTCAGGTGACTGGAAAAATAGTAAAAGTGCAGCACTTGGACTTTAAAAACAAGAACACAGAGAAAAATACAAAGTTTAGAAAAGAAAAACAAAATAGTTTAAAGAACTATGCACAAATACTATGCATGCTTCCAAATTTGTAGAAAGATATTGAGTTTAGCTTTGTACCAGAAATCAACTAGGTCAGCTTTTGTTCACTTGTAGACTATTTGGAACATACAGTTTGCCAAAGATGTCTAATTTTGGGGCATGCAGCTTTTGAATGACCATTTATTATATGTATATGGTTCAACTAATGCTGAACCAATGTTATTGAGGTGGTTAGTCTTTTGTTTTATTCAAATAATTTAAGTCCTGGGTATATAATTAAATGTTAAAGAACATTTTATTTCTGAAAGTTGTATGTATTTCTTTCATTGAGAAGGTCAGAAGGTTTTTTGCCATAGGAAAGCAAGGCATGCCTTGCCCAGTCCAAGAGGACCTCATCCATCCAATTCTAACCACGTCAGTGGACAGCTCTTGCAAGCATTACTTCCTAGGAAAAAAGATGCTCTTATATGTTGGATTATTTCTTTGCTGGATTTATATCTTGCTATTTTTTAAGCAATAACTGAAGATGACATACATAGCACTCCCTTTGCCTTTTTTTCTCCAAAACCACAAGTCTGTAACAAAGGTTGGGCTAAGAGAGAATTACTGGTCCACAGGGTTTTTGATGCTGGATCAAAAGGTGGATTAGAACCTTGGTTTCCCCAACACTTTAATCAGCATGAAGCCCAGATAGTATTTTTGATTGGTACTAAATGGTCAAGAATTTGAGATACTTTTTTGTTTCCTTTTCTGGAAGTATGTGCAATTCCTGGAACGAGCCAGCTCTTGAGCTGCATCCCCCGTTCCACCCGTAGTATACATAAAAATGAAGAACACTGAGGTGACTTGGCCTTTCTTCTAAACTTTCATAAATTAATGCTTTAAACACTCTGTGTCATGATATTGCTGCTAAAAGCAGTAACATTATTTGCTCAAGTCTGTTTTACAAAAGGTCTTAACCCCCTGATGTCTTTCTCTGATTACTTATGATAATGAGTTTTGTTTTAATACTTTCTAAGTTTTAGACACAGAAGGAGCTGTTATAAACACATCTGTACATTTTATGCGTGTCTATTCAGAACTGTTGAGTGGTCCTTTCTCTCAGCACATTATACATAGAACTTCAGCATAAATCTTCCACATGTCTCTTTTTACAGGGTTAATATACCAGCTCTAAAAATTATATTTCCCTATTATATATTATGATAGTTTGTTATAATATTTTTATGGGAGAAAAATGAATATATATGCGTAAACACATACATAATGTGCATGTTACACACATATACATACAATATGTATGTGTGTATCATAACTGGCACTGAAACCGTAGGCTTGAATTATAATGTAGAGAGAGTATCCATGGAAACTAAAATTCAAAGTTACATATTGCAAATGTGAAATATGGTAAAATCCTGATTGCTTTTTTCTGTATGGTATGTAGCACTGGATAATACTAGGAACTAATTGTAAATTTCAGCATCAGTCTAGGCTGGGACAGTCTCCGATTCACCGATTCCAAAAGTCCATCCAGGTAGACTGGCAGCAGCAGGATTTGAGTAAATCATAGTGTGGTTAACACTTCAGTATTTGCCTGTTATATTGGGGCTACTGTAGTTGTGCTACAAAACCCAATATCAACTACTCAATGGCATTAAAGAGTAAATTCTGGAATATTGTGACCAGTATGTTCCAGAATTTAAGTTTGAAAACTATTCATTTTAGTTTAGGCCCTAGGTTGCATACCTAAACCCAGAAGGTTCTGAGCCTCTATTTTTTCATATGTACTCTGAGGGCAGAAAGTAAGATGGAGTAGCCAAGTTAAGGATCTGATCATTCAAGAAGTCCTACTTGGGAGCTACTATGAAACCTGGTCTGGTCAGCATCCATTATACAAGGGCAGGATTGCATGATTGTTTAGGAAACCATTTGACCACAACAAACTTTTGAAACCAAATAGAGCTTTCTATGACTCTCAAACCTGACAAGCTTTGTGAAAATTTTCCTGGCATTGATTTTGCTTTCTCTCTGAACTTTCCATATGTTATTCCTTCCTTTTTCTCAGGGAGCTCTCTGGATTTGAAACTATGAGATTTCCTTGATGGATTTTGTGCTGTAGCAACACAGATTAATGAGCTGCCACTCTGGAGACCTGAGAATGTTAGCAAACAATTATAAACAATAAGCAAGTGCACTGTTAGCTGAGATCTTGCAGATAGCACAGTCAACAAATTCATGACTAATCTAGGCAAGTGGCCTCTCAATTTTTCTTATCTAATGTGCCTTTTTTCCTCTATAAGCTGAAAACACACATCTTCCAGCAGGAGTATGCATATGAAATACAGTATGACTTTTCAGAAGAAACATGTTTCAGCCAGAGCTAAGTCAATTTTAATTTAATAACAAAAATTTAATCTTACTCTGTGAAGCAACTCTAGCCTCATCAACTATTTTTAAAATAAGACATGCACTAGTTTTCAGTTAATTGTGCTAAAAGCTTTGAAAGCAATCGAGCATCTGAAGATTCTCCTTTGAAAACCAGTGTAGTACAATAAAAATAAATTAACTACCTATACTTATTTTAACTTGTATACATCAGCTATTGTTCATATGTAATTAATAAATATGATATACAGTATTTAAGAAACCTTTAAATGCTTGAATCTTTCTTGCTCCCCCTCCTTTTCCCAAACAACATCAACAAATCTGAATGTTTTTAGACTACAATCTAAAGCATTAGAATTAATGAACTACTTCTTGTTATCCCTGAAGTTAAGTCAAATGCTATTAATGAAGCGTGACCTGCTGGATACTAAACACAATTTGTTTCAATAAACTACATAAGTGTAGAAATCACAATTGTCTAGGATAGCCTGTGGGATGCTGTATAATTCAATAAGGTTGGATGCATCATCTCCTTACACCAGAACGTTTCGTGGTGTAAGACAGAGGAAGAATCATCTAATGTTTTGCTTTTTGCTTCTGTTTTGCTACTGCCATATTTATAAAAGCAGGAATTGACAAAAAAGCATCCTCTTTTGGATGGTGGAAGTCAAATGCCACCATATTGTTTCAAATAACCCCGTGAAGTCCTGTACCAGGACTTCAGTAAATACTGAGAATCTAGATTGTTATTAAGTCCTCTGCCCTTTTCTCTCTTGTTTATTGGTCATACCTCTCTGTCTCTTCCTGGTTTTAATACATTTTGCTAATTAAAAATTTTCAATGTTTAATAAATAAATGACAAGCTATTTTTCTTCTAGGTGAACTGAGTGGGGTATGTGTGTGTGTATGTGTTCTCATCTGGATATAGGGGCTGATTAAGAGTCTGTTGGGTGCAAATAAACTGGAAATAACCAATGATAATTTTCTAACTAATAATACTTAGAACAAAAAAAATCAATACCTGACAATCTCATATATTTACACAAGGACATATTTTTCTAATTATGGTTGAAATTTGGCATAACATAATATTCTGACTATTGGATTTTCTGGTCTTAGATTATCCTGTAATCTGCAACTCTTACACTGCAAAAACATATGGACGACACAACTCGACCAAGGCAAAGCAATAGACGCAATCTACATAGACTTCTGTAAAGCCTTTGATTCAGTGGTACACGACAAACTACTCCTAAAAATAAAATCCTATGGTATCTCTGGACAACTGAATAACTGGATAGAAGCATTCCTGTCAAACAGACAACAAATGGTCAAAATCGGGAGCGTCCTATCAAATCCAGTACCTGTCAATAGTGGTGTCCCCCAGGGCAGTGTTCTAGGACCAACTCTCTTCATACTCTACATAAACGACCTCTGTGATCATATTAAGAGCAATTGCGTTCTCTTCGCTGATGATGTAAAGCTGTTCAATACCACAGACAATACGGCTACCCTACAAAAAGATCTAGACTATGTATCTGAATGGTCAAACAAATGGCAACTTCAAATCTCAACAAATAAATGCTCTGTCCTACATATTGGCAAAAAAAATCAGAAAATAAAATACAAGTTGAATAGCCAAGATCTTGTTGATGACCCAAGCTCTGTAAAGGACCTTGGAATACTCACCTCTAATGATCTAAGTGCTAGAGCCCACTGCAACTACATAGCCAAAAAGGCATTAAGAGTTGTTAACCTAATCCTACGTAGCTTTTTCTCTGGTAATATCACACTACTAACCAGAGCATACAAAACATTTGCTAGACCAATACTCGAATACAGTTCATCAGTCTGGAACCCTCATTACGTATCTGATATTAACACAATTGAGAAAGTCCAGAAATATTTCACAAGAAGAGTTCTCCACTCTTCTACTCGTTGTAGAATACCTTATGCCACCAGACTTGAAATTCTAGAACTAGAAAACCTTGAATTACGCCGTCTTCGGTCTGACTTAAGCATGGTATATAAAATCATACATTGCAATGTCCTACCTGTCAATGAATACTTCAGCTTCAACCATAACAACACAAGAGCACACAATAGATACAAACTCAAAGTAAACCGCACCAAACTTGATTGCAGGAAATACGACTTCAGCAATAGAGTGGTCAATGTCTGGAATACTCTACCCGACTCTGTAGTCTCTTCCCCAAACCCCAAAAACTTTAACCTTAGACTGTCTACTATTGACCTCACCCCTTTCCTAAGAGGTCTGTAGGGGGCGTGCATAAGCGCACCAACGTGCCTACCGTCCCTGTCCTATTGTTTCTCTTATTCTTTTATTTTTCTTATATGTACCCATTTCATGTATTCACAACTATGTATACACTTATACTTATTATCTTGTAAACAATTGGCAAATCAAATAAATAAATAAATAAAAATAAATAAAATAAATATAATTCATGTTTCTCTTAACCTAATTTATACACAGTATTATTTGTCATGAATTGTTGACATATTTTCAGTTACTTTTAAAATAAATGTTTGCATTTATGGCTTTCAACATTGTGACCTTTTAAACCAGGTTAAAATTTGTTTCTAAATGAACGGAACTCTGGATTAATATATTTCAGAATTTTGTTCAGAATCTATAAGAAAGAGAGCCTTTTTCTATCCTACCCAATGAACAAAATATTTAATCATATGGTTCTTTTGTGCCTATTATGATAGGTAATTTTTTTTTGAAAATCCATGTTAATAATGGATTTGTGCTCCATCCCCTAATTTATTAATTTCATCTTTCATTCTTGCTTCAGTTTGGGAAGCCCATTTCAGATTGCTCTATACAGAGGTGGAATTACTGCATACAAAATAGGAATTAACTATGAAGAACATTTGTTCTCCCATGAGCTGTTCAGAGCATCCAGTGATGGGAAGGTGCTTCAGTCCCTTCTAGGAAGGCTGGGCTTAAACTTGAGGACACTCCTCCTCCACCACGAGACTCCTCCTTAGCGTCCCCAGTTTTAGCTCAGCCTTTCTTTTAGACAGGTTGTGTTATTGTTTTCCTGGTCGGAACAGAACACTGGCGATTTATCTGATTTATCTGATTTATTTCTCAGGTCAGGTAATACCATATTTTCTGTCACCAAGCACCCCCCTGGGAACCTCCAAAAGTCATTTCACTCGGTTTTTTGTTTTGTTTTTACGTTCCAGCCCCCCAAGGCTAAAGCCTCATAAATGGGGAGGCTTATCTTTCCAATATGCCCAGAGGCTAAAAGCCTCTCCTTTCAGATACGCTGCCTTAAACTTCTAAACAAGGAGGCTTTTCTCTCCGATCTCCCAGCCGGCTGAGTAAACGCTCTGTCTCTTCGAGGTTTGAAGCTTCCATTTAAAAGTGCAGCCTTTTCCCCTTTTTATTACGAAGCTTTCCCCGCAGAACACCTCAGGGCAGGGAATTAGCCCCTGCGCCTTCCCACTGAACAGTTTTGCTTTCAGCAGGCTGGGCGGTGATAGCTGCTTTCGTTTTCATTCTGCCACGAGGCAGCCAGTATTTTAAAGGCCGCGTGGTTAAATTTGCTGAGTAATTGTTACTGTCTGTGAGGAAAGTTACCCAACAAGGTTTTGCTTTTGGGGGACCTGGGAAGGGAGAGTCCCTGCCACCAGTCCACTGGATGTTAGAGGACTTGAACTGCTGGATTCCACAGGCAATAAGTGCAGCTAAACGGATCTAATTATCAGTTACAGACCTCTGTGTCCTCATATAGGTGCCAGGTCTGGAGGGGGGTGTTCTGGTCTCTATATTTGATATTACAAGTACTTTATTCAAAAATTGGCTTGATTGACTTAAATTCTACAAATCTTTAAGTTATTAAAAGATAGATAGATAGATAGATAGATAGATAGATAGATAGATAGATAGATAGATAGATAGATAGATAACAAAGCAAAACAGAACAAAGAGACAACATTTGTTAAAGGCATTGGGGAACTATTTATTCCAGGATCCCCTGCCCCTTAAGGGAACAAGCCCCTAGATGTTCCAGCCACCTAATTTCATAGCCTCTTTCCATTGCTGTCAAAGGCATTACCATGGCCAGCAACTACAACTCCAGATCTAGACTAACTGCTAAAAATAGAGAGAAGTCCACGGAGCCCAAAATGACCTCTAAGGCAGCAGAGAAAGATGCACGCAGCCTCCATCAGGCATTAGAAAGGCAGGTGGAAAAACGTACACGAGCAGCTGCACAGCCCACCTCTTCACCACTCATCATACCCTCTACCTCACAGGCCCAGAACCCTCCAACCACCCCTCTGGATTTATCCAGAAGGAGCAGCATATCAATACAACCTCCCCAGGAGGCTCTTTCTAACATTCTCTCCCCAAGGAGGGCCCCAGAGGCAACATTTACGCCAACTGCAGCTGGCCTCAGACAAGAGGGGGAACTTCCGGAGGAAATCCCTGCCAACATGAGGGCGTGGATGGAGCTAGCTATCCAGAAGGGCATAGAAGCAGGCGTCCAACAGGCTATTCAGGCAGGAGGAACACCCTCAGCTTTGGTTTGCAGATCTCTTTCTGAACGATCTCTGGGCATCACGGATCCACATCTTCATCAGGTACCCCCCTCGCAGAACTATCGTTGCCCATTGTCAGAGACCCTCAGTACACACAGAGATCAAGGGGATCCAATGGATCCAATGGAGGAGGGGTCAGTACACACCATTGACCAGGTATTGTCAGAGGTGGATCCGCTAGAAAGGGGGATGCCTGACGATGAAGGCCTCTCACCTGACCTCCCCGTATTTACAGGATTATTCCGCCCACAATTATTTAAATCTCTGCTGTTTAAGGCCAAGAACACTGCACGACTGGATAATACGGGTACCCCTCCCCCACCAAATACTCCAGGGGAAGCAGAGGATCTCATATTCTCTCAACCAGTCACTGAGGCAGAGGTTATCCCTGTGCCACACATGTTTTCCAATTTAGTACAAAAACAATGGGCTGCAGCAGCCTCATATCCCGCTCCCACAGGACATGATAAAAAATACTATAATTTGGCACCCGAGTTCTCTAAATTTCTAAACACTCTGGAAGTGGATGAGCGTATCATTGCGCTTGCATCTTCCTCAGCCATCCCAAGTGAAGCTGAAGAGGCTCTCAAGCCTGAGGAAAAGAGGGCGGAACTAGCCCTCCACAGGGCACACGTCTCAGATGCATGGGCCATCAGAGCAGCCACAACTGCCTCATTTTTCACCAGATTATCTCTCTGCCACCTGAGGGATACCATTCCAGCCTCAAACATTAGGGCACATCAAGATGTGGCTAAATTAATCACTGCTGCAGAGTTTTCAGCAGATGCTACCTTCAGTGTAGTTAAATTTTCCTCTAGGGCCATTGCTTCCCAAATTGTGGCTAGAAGGTTACTTTGGCTCAGGCATTGGTAGACAGATGTCAAGCACAAGTGGAAGCTTGCCTCAGCCCCCATCTCGGAGAACAAACTATTTGGCAGTGCACTTGAACCCCTCCTAATTGAAACCAGAACCAAAAAGAAAATTCTTCCCTCTCTTTTTCGTCAATCAGAGTCCAGATCACCACAACCCTTTCGTAGAGGTTCCTTTCGCCCCTACTACCAACCCTATTATCCAAGATTTCAAAGACAGCCTGGATTCAGACAACAGACAGATAGAATTGAACCTGGGGACAGATATAGACGGGAACTCCATCCTAGGAGACAATTTCAAGGAACAGGATCTAGGCCCTTCCGTAGGTCCAAGCAACGACTACTACGAGATTCCCATTGGTGGTTGCCTAAAAAGGTTTGTCGACCAATGTGACTCTTCTACCACTGACACATGAGTCAGGAACACAGGATGATTTGGGCTGGAACTGGAGTTCAGCTCCACAGACGGTGACGTCTGAGAGATGAACACCTTTCTACTCAAGTTATTCACACTATTCAGTCGGCTCGACGTCCTTTGACGAACCAAATCTATGAGGCCACCTGGTCTAGCTTCTGCCATTGGTGTCAGAAGGTTCGGATCAACCCCACTTCCCCATCAGTAGCGCAATTATTAGAATTTTTACAAGAGGGCTTAAACAAAGAGTTATCACCCAATACTCTGCAGAGACAGGTGGCGGCCCTGGCTTCGGTCATATCTTGGGATGATCTTACCTCCATATCTCATCACCCTCGCATTTGCAGTTTTCTGCGTGGTGCCAAGGACTTGAGGCCCCCCATAGTGCACCGATATCCAACTTGGGACTTAAATAAGGTACTATTGGCCCTTACTACAGGTCCCTTCAAGCCACTAAGGACCACGACACTTCGATTTCTAACCTACAAAGTAGTTTTTCTGATAGCAATTACATCTGCCTGAAGAATCTCTGAACTAGCTGCATTATCGATGCACAAAGATCTCTGCATTTTCCATTCAGATAGAGTGGTTCTCAGACCAGATCCCTCCTTCATTCCAAAAGTTAATTCAGCATTCCATAGAGCTCAAGAGCTGGTGCTCCCAAATTTTTGCTCACATCCATCACACAGGCTCGAACACCAATGGCACCACTTGGATGTAAGAAGAGCCTTACGCATCTACATAGAGCGCATGGTGCCTTCCAGAAAGACAGAAGCCCTCTTCGTGTCCTTTTCAGCCTAACACCCTGGGGTGCAAGGTTTCACCCTCTACCATAGGTAGATGGCTCAGGGCCACCATCACTAAGTTGTATGACTCTCACTTGATTCCAGTGCCCCAAGGCATTACCGCTCACTCCACCAGGAGTGCAGCCACCACAGCAGCATGGGCGACCCAAGCTACAATAGAGGAGATTTGCCGAGCTGCAACCTGGGCTTCTCCATCTCCATTTATTAGAAATTATAAAATTGATGTATTTGCTTCTGCTGAGGCTTCATTTGGTAGGCGAGTTTTGCAGCAACCCAGACGGAGTCCCTCCCTTAGGACAGTGCCAAGCTTTGGTATGTCCCATTACTGGATGCTCTGAACAGCTCATGGGAGAAAGGGCGTTGGTACTTACCTGATACGCCCGTTCTCTGTGAGCTGTGAAGAGCATCCAGCCCCTCCCTTTTATTCCATCTGGTAGGGGGTCTGTTCCAGCCAGGGTTATTACATAGGCTTAAGCATATAGGGTATCAATACCTTGGCTTCGCAAAACTGGGGACGCTAAGGAGGAGTCTCGTGGAGGAGGAGGAGTGTCCTCAAGTTTAAGCCTAGCCTTCCTAGAAGGGACCGAAACACCTTCCCATCACTGGATGCTCTTCACAGCTCACAGAGAATGGGTGTATCAGGTAAATACCAATGCCCTTTCTCCTCTTGGCCCTTATGTCAAATTATGAAATCATAGAGCTGATTAAGCAGTTGAAATAAAAAAAAAGCTCTAGAGTGCTTCATTTCAGCAGAGATCATTTGTAACAATTTAGATTTCCGGGTACTCATTTTGGCTTCTCTATCTGTAGTGATAACCATGCTAAGAATTATGATGATTGGGACCTAGCTTTGGTGATCCCAATCTATAAAAAAAGAAGAATGTCTATGGAGATTCTCAGTCATCCAGATCATGATTGTCCCATAAGTGCTTTCTTTCAAAAGAGAACTGGGCTTTATTTTGCTTGAATATGATTTGCTTCTCATACAAGAAGCTTCTTCCGGTATGACTGAATGGTGGATAATGGAAAGATTTATATTCCTTGCAATCATGTTGTTAGACCTCTTTCTGAAAGTCACTGAGGCAACTTGGAGGTTTATCAGTGCCCTCAGGGCCTTCTGAATCCTGTAGTCTGCAATTTTTTTTTCTGGAAATCCATTCATATTCCTGCAGTATTTGAAGAGTGTTTGTCCCAAAGTGCATAGCTCCATAGATTATGGAGATTTTCCGCTTTTGAAAAGAAAGCACCTTTGGGACAACCATGACCTGGATGACGGGGGAACATCTGCAGGGATTAAACTCTTTTCAGCTAAAATGCAAGCTCAGCTCCTAGATCAGTTAGGCTGCTACAGGTCATTCCTTCCTCCTGAAAGAGTTCAGCTCAAGTTTGAAAATAATGTTTTGCTCTGTTCAAATGTTTTGCTCTGTTCTGAACATGGTGCCTAACTATGAAGCTGATCTATTTAAAATAAAAACTTCTGCCTGGGTTTTCATTTTCTGCTATTGGCATAACCTCTCTTTTTTCAGCTGGCTTGGTCAGCTGGAATTAAGGTTAATTATGACCAATAGCTTTCAGTCTTTCTGGTGCCAGGCAATACAAGCCAAACTGCAACTTTATGGATTTTCATGGCCAGTCATCACCTGGATAGGCTATGAATTTACATTAGCTGATTTCAAGCAGCAGGTCATAGATTTAGAGCTGAAAGCAGATTTAGCAGTTCTACCTACCAACATCTTTCTGATCCACTCTGCACACCTTCTCCAACCAATCAGACATGTTAGTCATATAACAACTCCAAAATTTAAAAGGACCTTATTCTTGGCTAGATTCAATGCCCTCCCAACAGCTGTTACTGAAGGGAGATATCAAAAGATCTTCATCAACCGGAGTTTGCATGTATCTCTGCAGTGGAGGAATAATAGAAAAGGCAGAGCACATTATTTTGTTTTGCCCTTTCTATATAAATGCTCATCAAGAATTATTATCAACATTCTTTATTAAACATCCTGGTTATTCTGATTTGTTTTATCTTAAATTGTAATTATCAGATCAATTTGATTTTATTTCTTTGACTATAGCTAAGTGCTATTTTACAGTTTGAATAGTATGCTGTAGTTTCTTTTTTAATCCTTCTTGGGTATGTTAGAACATATTTTCTCTTTTACCATAATTATTGTAATTTTCTTATTTTATTTGCTGTTCTATGACTGAATAAAATTTTTTTGTTTGATTGTTGGAATGATCTCAGATGTAGTGGGAGCAAGATAACTAAAAGAGAATCTTTATTCTTGGATAATATCAAAACACAGTGAATGAATAAATGCTGCAATATTGTCCATGCTTTCAACTTTGGAGTTGAAAGTATCCAGTATTTGTATACCTTTATTTTATTAAAGTCTCTTGCCTCTGCACATAGAATACTTTTTCTCCTCGTTATGGTGCACATGGATAAAATTTGTAAATTCTCAATAAACTGTAGTCATTTAATTTGATTTTAAGCTCCATAATTACAATTCTGCAACAATCCAGAATATCAATATTAGTTTGAAAGTTCTTTAAAATGCTGGCTGGTTCAGAATTACACACTGTGGTGGTATAAATGGCAATTTATTGCAACTGGATGATTATTTTATCTGGGCACACTAAGAAGAAAAGAAAAAGAAGAGATGTCCAGGCAGAAAACAATTGTCTTGTTTGGTAAATTTATAGCTGATTATATCTGATAATTTTCCAGAGAGAGTTTGCTAGAGGTCATCTGGCAAAGCAGTTGGAAAACTTTGGTAGAAAGACAGCTACCAAATTCTCGCACTGTGAGGTTCCAGGAGTTCAATGAGCTTTTGAATATGAACAACTTTTTGATCTAGTTAGTTTTCATACTTTCAAAGTACTAAGCTAGCTGATTATTGCCAGTCTTTAACAACTCATGGACATTTCAGAGCATTTCCTTTATTGAGGTCTGATGCACTACCCTAATCAGTTATTGATGTAAATATCAAAAGATTTCTTTTCATTAACACCTCTGTCCATGTGACTTCATGCCATACAGAATGTGCAACATCTCATTTGTATTGCATTTTCTTCAGAAGGGTTACATGATACACAGTCTATCATAAAGGAACACCAAGGCAGAAATAATGACTTGTTTATCTTCTTTCTCCTGGCAGACGGTAAGAATCCACATGTCTGGTTACTATAATAACAAGGCAGCAAATATTGTATAACACAACTTCATTCCTCCTACATCTTTAATATTAACTCTAACCCTAACCCTAACCTGTTCCTTCTTCCTTTTTTGTTATTTTAATGAATTAAGGGGAATATGTGCATATTTTATCTGTAACACTGGTTTAAGACCACAAAAAAATTCATGCTATTCTATCATCACCTGAATTGCATAGATAGATAGATAGATAGATAGATAGATAGATAGATAGATAGATAGATAGAATTACAGCACACCAATGCTGGAACAATTAGCTAGGAGAGAAAAATATTCAGGATGCTGAATAAAAGAAAATAATTTGTTGCTGCCTAGCTATATTAATAGACATTGTGAGTTTATTAAGTATTTACATTCATCTGCCTTATTTTTATTCCATAAAAAACAAACAACTTCACTGAAAATCTGCTTCTTAAATTAAAAGCTATGGGTTTTAAAAAATATTGTTATTGAGCTGGGAAATAGATGCACAGATTTATTTGATTTCCTAAGCAAAGTAGGAGAATTAAAACTGTTGTGCAGAACCTTTTAAGTGGAACAAGAATGTATTTTATTGTTCTGTAATCATTAGACAATTGTTTAGTGATTCTTTTACATCAAGGAATTGATTCCTTGTTACATTTTGGATATATCCGTAAAGATATTATTGATACTATCAAGATAACAAATACTGTATATACCTAAAATGGCTTCTGGTTGAAAGGGAAAAAGTAGTTCTATTAACTTCCTCTGGGTAATTTTGTCCAATATTTGTTGTTTAATGTATTCTTAAATAACATAATGATTAGAAAAGTATCCATACTATTTTTCGCTTGCATGCTAAGAAATTGCTACGATCTGTTCTTATTGGGCTCTCCTAGTCAAGACATTATTATTACTGTGAATGCTTTGTTACCTCATACTTTACTTTTGCATTTGTTCAAAATATCCCAGCCATGCGATGCCTATATTCTTTATTCATTTATAGTCTTTTGTCTGTCCCAGAAGGCAATATCATCATGATGTATCTAGCTTTTTGAGTTTTGATTGAGATTAAGGAATTAGGGTCACTAAATCTAGTATAAATATATTTAAGCAGATCTTATGATTGTTTCTTGTTCATGAGCTGGATCAAGCAAGCAATATTTTGGTATATTGAATAGGGTATGTAATACATTTTGTTAATATTTACTTTAGTTCTTACTATCATTCCCCGTTCATTTACCTGCTTAATTATGATCATCTCAAAAATTTAACTTCTCATTTGTGCACTAAAGTGCATCTGCAAATCAATGCTAAGGCCTTTTGCTATACCTTTCATGGATGACTTCACAAATGTAAGGATCATGCATATAAGCATATATAATTTATCTGATACCTACAACCCTGTTAAAATATTATATGCAAAATAAATAGAAACAGAAAGAAATAAGAAAAAAGAAAGGTCCCCTGGAAATTTTTATGTATCAAGCCTAGCGAGGCCTATATTATATATTCATGCCATATTGTATAGTTTCATTATCATTTTAAGACTGTTTTCTTAACAACTGACTGCTTTCCTCTGTGCAAAGTGAGCCATTTAAGCATATAAACAAGAATACCTTTTTAAATAATCTTCTAAATGAGACTCCAGGCTGTAAAAAAAGCCTGCTCAGATGCAGAACGATGGAATCTCATTGCATACCTGACAGAGAATTTCTCCCATTGAATGACTGATTATAAAGGATGATGATAAGGAAATCTCAGTTACTGCTTTACTCTTCCCCTCCAAAAACTTACTCATTATACGTTTCTTCAGAAGTCTCATTTTAATTGTAACATGTGTATTTAATTTGATGTTTGATAAGCAACAGAATGATAGATTAATAACAGGAGAAGACTTGGTTGTAATAATAAATTTGAGATTATGGTTCCTATGTCCTGAGAGACTAAAGTAATATCCTTGGTCTGTAACAGAATGTAAACTGCATCTATAAGAAAATCAGATTACACAGAGATATTTGTATTATTGAGCAGGTAGCTGAAACATCCATAAGATTTAGATGTAACAATGATAAAAAAAAACTCAAGATACTTTAGGTGTGAGATTCTATTATAATCAATCTGGTTTATAATCAGATTGTCTGAGATTTTCATGTAAGAACTGTGAAATTTATATCTCTAGTCAGCAGATGCTGATACGGATCAATTAAACTGTATAAGGATCAGTTAGACTGCATTATGCTCTTCATTCTGCACAGTAAATGGCTTTTTCATAACTTTAGTACTTTTTAATAACCTTAATACTGATTGTAAAAGTTGATATGTTAAAACAGAAAGATTTGCCAGGTAAGATTTTGGATCGTGCTAAACGTTGGCATGGTGTTGCCAGTTCTGTTACTTTTAACAGCATAATAGTATCCTTTTCAAATATCTTGGGAATTTTTTTCATCTGGGTTTAAAAACACTTTTTAGGAAAAAATAACCTGCATGTTATAGAAATGCTGGTCCAATTTTAATCTAGCATAGCCATATTGGAAAATATCAGCCACAAACACCTAATCCAATCTTGTTGGCAAGGCAGCAAAATTAATATTTGAACTGTAAATTAAGTTATTACTTAATTTGTGGTCAGTTTTCAACTAATCATAATGTTCTTGTTAGTGTTTCTCATTCAGTGTTGAATAAGTTTGATATTATTCAGCTTTATAGACTGTATTTCGTGTAAGATTTAGCTTTCTTGAATAATATTTTGAGAAGAAGTCTTGTGTTCTTTTGGATGCTAAAAACTGCTTAAAATCTTGATTCTCTATTTAGGACATTGCTTCTTGGAAAATAAATGTGTAGGAAATTTGCAATATTTTAGTCCTATACAAAATATTGCAATCATAATTTTGAACCAATAGTATATTTAGCTTTCATTTTTGCTTGAAAGTATATGATTGTTTCTGTTATTATCCTTGTACTTTTTAAAACATCAAAAATAAGCATCCAGACAATAGCAAGGACCCAATAAGCTGTTTTCTAATGCTTACCTCTGTGTATTTAGTCTGCACTGTCATTTGGTATCTAGCCTTTCATATTAAGTCATCATTCTTATATCAAATTTACTTGATGATTTTAAGATATTTGCATGCTATAATTATTCACAGCATTCACACATTCCCTTGTATTAGGGATGAACAACCTTCATTTGTAGGGTTGCATGGGGTCTTTTAAAATCTTCAAATTTTGTCTTTCTAATTGGACAGAAGGGGAAATTATCTTGGTTTTTAACCAATCTGCTTTTGAGAGTCCATTTCATGACATATCATAAAGCTGAATATTCCAGGCATCAGTTCATTGGCAAATTCTGATGATATAAGAGAAATTGAAAATAAAAATTCTATTCCATATGCTTGAAATAATTTCCTATAGTTGTTTTTAAAGTATAAATATAGTTAATAATACCTGCGTAAAAGGAAAATTAAATGTTCCTTTTACATTTAAGATGTATGTGGTATTTTGAATATTACAACTTTAATTAAATAAGATTATTTTGCAAAGAGCTAAAATTATTTATAGAAGTGGGAATAAATTATATTATAGTACTTTAAAATTTTACACTGTTAGAGAAACCATTTTTCATCTAAATTCTTGGACTTTGGACTGCTTATGTCTTACTATGAAGGCATTATTTTATTCATATTGATAGGACAATTCATGTTAATATGATAATTTACAGAAGGTATATCTGCACAACATATACAAGCTATTTAGCACAGTTAAATAGACATACCTTAACTCTACAGTTGATCCAAGCTGATGTAACAATATTCTAAGAAATTTCTTTCTGGTTCTTCATATAGATGATTTTACAAAGTTAATAAAATATAAGGTTATAATAATTGCTCATAGTGAAGGCAAATATAGATACTTTGTATGAGAAGAATAAAAGGAAAAAGTAGGAATATGTTGCACAATTTTAGGAAAATGCAGTTTATCAAAGATTGCAGAAAAAGTGAACAGAAACCTAAAATTTTTGAGGGTGTATTATCCTTTGTTTCTTTCTTTCAGTTGGCTCAAATGTGAACTCTTCAGACAAAGGAAATTGATGTGATGAAGATTAGTTAAGCTGCTTTTGCTTCATTGAAAGATCTCAATTGTCTCTCAAGCAAAATTCCTAAACCCCCAATGGGCATTAACCTGTACAGAGTAGTCAAGAAAGTGGTTTGGTGGGCTGACTGTCTTCCCATTATTTTCTTTTTAATTTTAACTTTGGAAGTTAAACTGCAGTTTCAGCTTAAAGCTGCTACAGAAAGACATCTTGAAGACAGGTCATGAATAATGTATAACTACTTCTGTACTTCTAGGCTGAAATAGTTAGGCAGAATATCTTTAACAAAGGGTATTATCTATTCCCTTGTTCATCATAAAGAAATAAAACAAGACAGTGACTGCTCAGCCTTAGGATGACTGAACATGAATCAATGTAATTTTGTTATCACAAATACTTCAATGCTAAAGTTTGTTGTGGAATTTAATACTTGATTGTTTTAATGTTTTAGATCAGTAGTCATCAACCTTTGCACCTTGGCTGCCTGGTGGGAGGGAAAGGAGTGGGGAACCAGGCCAGGCAAGCAGTGGGCCAGGGCACACATGCACGTGCACCTTGACTTGTGAAAGTTGAGCTCCTCACACATATGCATGTCTGCCCACCTGCTGCTCATGCAAATTGCTCATGCAAGCTGGCCCACTGCTCGCATGGCCCAGTTGCAAATGGATGACAGCCCAGTAGTGGACCGCAGCCTGGGAGTTGGGATCCCTGTTTTAGATAATCAGTAAATACTACAGATAACTGCAAGCAATATTTTGGGGAACAGCTAAACAAAAGGACCTAAATTACAGATAAATTACAGATTTGCAACTAGTTACTTAATGACTATTTGAAATTAAAACAGGTCCAGTTCAGATGCTTTAGAGCCCATAAAACACTTCTGGCCATCATAAAATGATCTGACAGCCCTCTCCCCTGTCCTGCAATCACATAACTGCATTTTGAGCACTTGGTAACTGGCTTGCAACCAGTTGTAGCACCCCTTGATTACATGACCACGATTTCTTACTTTTTTGCTGGTTTCCAGCAAAAAACTTCCCATTTGGAAAAATGGGTTTCCATATAAATGGGTTTCCATAAAACTAGGGTGTTTGCTTAATGGCTGTGCATTCATTTATTGACCACTGCAAAAAAAAAAAAAAGACATAAAATCAGGTGTGGTCAAATAGGTGGCTTGATTTATCAGTGTGATGACTTACAACTGATAATCTAGCCCCAATTATGGTAATAAGTCAAGGACTACCTGTATATATTTTAAATTATTTTGAACATAATGCCAGATTTAAAAAAGAAATTTGCAAGGTTCTACAGAAGATGAATCTTTCAATTTCAGAGGCAAAAATGGACAGCTTTTGAATGATGCAATAGAAATTATTATTTTTTCACTTAAAGCAAGGGTGTGAAACTTGCGGCCCATGGACCAAATGCATCATGTGCTGGCCATGCCCATCCCCAGTTTAGCGAAGGGGGAAAAATTGCAATACATCACATGATGACAAAGTGACGCTGCAAGTTTGATGCCCCTGACTTAAGGAATGAGATATTCAATATCTTTTCCTTTCATATTGTGCCCATCTTATCTAAACTTTTCTCCAGTGATATAAAACAAAGTTAAAAGTATCACCTTGGATGTTACTTGTTATTAAGTGTACTGAAAGAAGTAACTCTAAGATATGACCTTGGTATTAATCAGATTTGTCTCATGCCTGGATGATGAAGAGAGTCCTTTAATAACATTTTTGCTACCCTCCTCCCTAATGCACAGTGTGCAGATTGTACTTTGCCAGCTTGCTTTATATTTAAATTAACATATGGATGAGTGGAGGCTTTGCAAGGAGCATTGGTTTGATTACCAACTCAGCTTTTGCAGTGTTGAGTTTAATTGCTACTAAGCAATTCTGTGGCATCCTAGCTGGCTATTGAAAGTAACACATTATAACTGGATGCCCTTTGTTTGTATACATTTATGCTAGCAACAATTAGTGGGCTTATGGCAGGCAGTGTATAAGAGCAGAGCATTATTTATTGGTTGAAATGTCATTTATCTCTCTATTTACCCCAAAAAAGCCCCAAGGACAAGAACAATCTCTGCTCCTTTTGCAAATGGAAGAAACTTTGGAATTTGTATTCAAAATAAAAGTAAATAGTTTTCTAAATATTCTTGATACAGTATATACTTTAAGTTTTCTATATTTCCAATGAGACTAAAACGTTACTGTATTCTTGATTATGTGAATTAGGTTGAGAGATGATAGTGATCAATCAGAAAATCTCTGCCTAAACAATACAATTTCTTATAGTCCGAGAAAAAGAAAAACACATACAGAGAGAAGAATTCCTTCCAGGATTCCTTATTAACGGCCTAAAGTATAACAGTTACGTTTACTTATTAATAGCTAAAAAAGATTTGAGGGTCAAAAGATGGAGAATTTATGTAGGATCTCCTTGAGAATAATAACACACTGCATCTCCTCCAGCAGGGCTGTTGATTGACAATTAGGCGTATGTGCATGTCTGTTTGTATGAGAGGGGAGAGAAAGAAAGAGAACAAACTATATTTGCTATGTGAGACAAATTCAGCAGCAGAAAGCTAAAAATACTTGGGATACAGGAATGTATTCATAGGGGTTGTGTTTTAGAAAAACAAGTTCTGCGTGCAGGAATACTCATTACTTGCTTCCTGTATTTGTGGATAAAATATATAACCTTTGTCCTGCCCCTTGTATTTTTATCAGTATCTTTATTATCAGACAAGGTAGGAAGACAGACTAACAGGCTTCTTTCTGGATTGTCTTGCTTTGACATCAAGATTTCCAGATTGTTATTTTCCATATCCTTTTTGCACAAGCTATATTCATAGAATATAATCAGAAGCTATAAATAGATACTTCAAAATGCAATATGTACTACACTGTATTTGCTACTTTATAATTTAATCTCTGGAATTTTGGGGTGGGGGATCCAGGTAGCATTTTTTGTGAAATACAAAATTGCTATTGTGATTGAACTACCAAGTCAGCCCCTTAAATTCTCAGTGATTACTAAAACCTCCTTAATATACAATCTATAGTATTCTGTCTGTCTGTCTATCTACCACATTTTTGGGAAACATGATAGACAGACAGACCCTGTCTTATTTTCTTCTGGGCTCAAAAATAAGCATTGGGGCTTATTTTCAGAGGATTTTTTTTTTCACCTCCAGAAGGCGGCAAGTGTGCGGGCTGATGGGAGTGGGAGCATTGCTGCCACCAGGCCCTTCTGCCCTCCCACTGTTTACAAACCAACAAACCAAGCTCTCAACACACCCTGGCCTCCGCTCTCCCTGCCTGCTGGCTTTGTTGCTGCTGGGACACTGGAGATCAGGTCTTGCTTAGGTTGCTGCTGTAATGAGGCAGAAGGCCATGCAGTATATTGGAATTGGCTCCCCCTCATTTCTGCCCATCTGCTGGGCTTGCTGCACCTCCTGCTGTTGGCCTCGTGGGGGCTCTTCACCATCCTGGCTGTGCAACAATCCTGCTGGATTGCTCCTGCCTGGCATGGGGCAACTCAGCCCAGTTCTATGACCTCCAACCCCAATGCCAGTCTGCTAGTGGTCATGCTGCCCTGCGCAAGCTCTGTGGTGGTCTTGCAGCAGGACGGAGGAGGGAGGGGGATCACCCCTTCCTCCTTTGCACCCCAAAGCCATCTTCCCTGGCCACCAAGCCCCTTCTTCATCCCTCTCACGGGAACAAGATGTGCAACTCAATATTATCTGCAGAGACCTCCCAGTGTAACACTCTGCTGCAGCTTCAGAGCAAACCTCCACCTTCCATGCACAGGATTACAAGGCTGGAGGCTCCAAAGCCACGGGGGGGAACATTTTTGGATATGCGTCTGGGGGATTGACAGGAAAATTCCTTCCCCAGCCACCAATGATTTTCTGAAAGAGTTTTCCTCACCGTGCCCTCTTCCAATCTTTCTCCCTGTACCTCATCTCAAGCAAAATCAAACCATGAGATGGCCATTTCTGCCTGCCTTCTCCACCATACTCACCTAAACCAGGTTCCCCCTCTCTGCTCATCATTCCTGCCAGTCCTGCACAGGTGCACATCCAAAAAAAATGTTTCCTCTGCATCTTCGGCACAAGGAAAGGATGATCATCAGAAAAATGGGGTGGGGGGTGGGGTAGGATGTTTCCTGCTAATCCTCCTTTCCTTGGGGAGCTCTGCACATATGCATATCCAAAAATGCTCCTTCTGTGGCTTCGGAGCCTCCAGCCTTGCAATCCTGTGCAGGGAAGGCGGAGGTTTGCTCTGAAGCTGCAGCCCAGCGTTGTACCTGAAAATCTCCACAGGTAACATTTCTGAAATGTTAACTTTAACATTGTACTTATTGGGAATTCCCCTCCCTCATCATGGTTTGATTTTGCTTGAGATGCGGGAGAGGGAGAAAGATTGGAAGCTGTCCTGCATGAGCTCTGTGGCAGCCCTGCAACGAGATGGAGGAGGGAGGGGGAGATCTCCTCTTCCTTCTCTGCACCTCAAAACCCTGTCTTCCTTGGCCGCTGAGTCCCTGGCCTACACTCAATAAATCTCATTGTAGGAAAAATAAATATTGGTGTACTCAAATCTGACATTGTCACAATTCCAAGAAATAAGTTTAGTTTATCAGAAGGTTAAGGTATCCTTCTTGAGTGTACACAGTTCCCAATACAGTCATGTTTTGCTCTCACTATACATAAAGCGCAAGGACAAACTATGGAGAATGTGCTCATTTATCTGGAGAAATCAGTCAGCTGTATGTTGCTTTATGACTTTGAAGTTTAAGCCAAGTTAAAAAGAGGTGAAAACATTAGATAATTCTTAAAAATGGCACATCAATCACAAGTAATCAAAAGTATCCTTTGTTAACCAAAAAGCATATACATTTTCTTTGCTAAACATCTTTCTTCTTTAATAAAATGTTTTCTTCTTTAATTTTAAACTCCAAATGATAGCAATTTCCATGGTCATTCTGTTTCTCTACTTAGGTAAGGAAATATCTCTAAAAGGATGATCTAATGAGTCACGGTTTGTCTAGAACAGGGGTCCCCAACCACCGGTCTGCGGACCGGTCCCGGTCCACGGAACAACTCCTACCGGGCGCGGCTTGTTGGCGCCGCCATCTTTTTCATGAAAAAGTGCTTCCGCGAGCTTTTCCGGTAGAAAGCTCACCGGAAGCACGTTTTCATCAAAAAGATGGCGGCGCAGGCTTCGTGAGCTTTTCCGGGTAGAAAGCCATTTCTACCAGGAAAAGCTCACCGAAGCGCATGCGCCGCCATCTTTTTGATGAAAACGTGCTTTCGTGAGGTCACCGGAAGCACTTTTTCATCAAAAAGATGGCGGCGCCCAGCTGATGCTGGTACCGGGCCGCGGCACCCAGCTGATGCCGGTACCGGGCACGCGGCCAAAAAGGTTGGGGATCACTGGTCTAGAACATTATGTTGTTGACTGCACACTACTTACTTTTAGATATTTTTAAAAAACTTTCTTAACCCTGCCCATTTAAAAGGTGAATTTGGTAGATTTCCTTGCAATTTATAAATTGCATAGGTCTTAAATACAAAGATTTTTCAAGGCATTGACAAAGTATTGTTCTATAGATTGCATATAAGTAAAACCTTCATTCCTAATATAAGGGGAAAAAAGACAACATGTCTTATACTGCTAAACTTTTTAAATGGCTAAAGGTGAAGAATATTTTTGGTGAATATGAATCCAAAAATATAATGATGCAGTTTTACACTTTTTTCATATTGATTTGGATATTGGCATAGTCTCTAAATAATTATTCATTATTTAGTAAAGAAATACAAGAAATGTAAAGAAATTATTCATTATTTAGTAAAGAAATACAAGAAATGTAAAGAAATACAATAAAGAACTTTGCAAATCCTAGAAACTTCAAGAAGCATAAAGAGAGTCTGTATTATTACAGATATAGAATATGTATGTATCAGAGGTGGTATTCAGCAGGTTCTGACCAGTTCTGGAGAACCGGTAGCAGAAATTTTGAATAGTTCAGAAAACTGGCAAATATCACCTTTGACTGGAGATTTTACAGTATCGTTCCCCTGCCACACCCACCAAGCCACGCCCACAGAACCAGTAGTAAAAAAAATTGAATCCCACCACATGTATGTATGTATGTATGAATGTATGTATGTATGTATGTATGATATGTGTGTGTGTGTGATGTGTGTGTGTGTGTGTCAGATGAAGCTGAATTATCCAGGAGAAAAAGCCTAAAACAGACATTTCCAAATGCTTGTTTTGATTCTATATGCAGGAGTAAGTAATTGGGAGAATCTGTAAATAGACATATGAACATATCCTATTTGGAATAATTGTCAGCTATGCAGTGCTGGGTTTTTTTTGTTTTTTTTTGTTATGACACAATTGTGATGCTAGTAGAAAGCTTTAAATTTCTCAATAGTTTCTACATCTGTGTGAATTATTTTTACAATAGTTAACATGTAAAATGTTGAGGGTCAAAGAAGTTTGGATTTGAGGAAAGGGCTGTTCTGGAATGCAATGGGAAATAGTGTTGAAAATGCTAGTGCTTTTAGCACTGGATCTTAGTCATTTGTGCAAATGGAAAATTCTATCTTAATGGAAAGGATGTCTGGACTCTTAGATTGGAAATGCTTATATTAAAGCACCAAGTAGACAGCAGAAATATTCCAATAAAACCAAAACAGTATGAGGAGTTCCATTAATTTCAGCAAAAGGCTACAAATTATCAACCTGTTTTTCTTTTGCCTTCACAAATATAGTCAATTATATTTGATGGATATGTACTTCCGTAATAAATTAATTACAGGAAAAGAAATATATTTCTGTGTACTTATCCATCCTACCAGGGACACCTGTCACTCTATCATCTTCAATTTTTATTTTTTGAGTACACACACATTAAGAATGAGAAGTGCGAACATGAATCAGAGTCTAAGAGGCAAGCATATATCAGGATGTGGTCAATTACTGAATATTTCAAATCACAGAAGTGGACATGGATGTTAGCAGGATTTTGCTATTTTCATCAAAATGATGAAAGCAATGTCACAGGGTCTCACTGCAAGCTCTATCCTTTTTGATTATGTGTGCAAGATCACAAGGTACCTAAAGCAGTAGACTTGTTTTTGACATTTTTCTTTGTCCTTCCAAGAATATCACTAGAAATGGATGTGTTCAAGGTGAAGATCAATCACTTGCCTGCTCTGTCAAAAGTAAGTTAACTGTGTTACAGAAGCTTCATCTTGGATAAGCAATGCAAGGCAGTACAGCTTTTTATCAACACCAAAATGTTGATAAAAATACTGTAAAATTGGTGTATTAGGAGTGTTTTCTGTTGTATTGGGTTCCTTCTGTTTATTTATCCAGTGGTTTCAAAGACAAAAAGATGGAAAAATAAGGCAACCCTGAACTTTTAAGCAAGACCAGCAAAAATATTTTATTTTTAAAAATATGTGGAAAGAGCTCTGAGGCAAGCGACTATCCATGAAAGGGTTTTGGGGCACAGGGTGGTCAAAACTTACAGAAGTCTAGGTGGACACGAGGTCCTTGAGCCCGTCCCGCAGACCCTTTATGGGTGACCATCCGCCTGCCTCACTGTCTGGGAACTCTCACCATTGGCTGTTGTGGAAGACATCGTTTCAAAATGAGCATTCTTGTGCACTGTAAGGGGGAGAGGGCTCAACGCCAAGAGGAACCCAGGAGGCAGGGGGGTTGGTGAGAGGGCGCATAGCTCGACATTTTCTTCTCTACCGTCCTCTTAGAAAGAACAAAGCCCTCTAATACAAAATGAGACAAATTGAAACAAAAATCAACTGAACATCTATAACAACAGAATAAGGTTGTCTGAATTGAAGTTTCTTGTTACAAAGAAACAGCTAATACAAATATTAAAAGATACCAATACTGTAATATCAAATATAATAACCATCTCACTTCAAGAAACAACCCAACTAACATAATTGGTTTGTAGCTGCAGTTACAATAGAATGCCTCGGATATAATATCAGCAAAAAAGAAAAAAAGCCAAATAGTACACAATCAAAATGATCTGGCTGAAAAATAATGTCAGATGCAAGTAAACTAGAACAGGTGAAAGAAAAAAGCTGAAGAAGAAGACCAAAGAATATCGGATCAAGAAATATCAGTTAGAAATAAGATTAAGAAAGCATTGGAAATAACAAAGCAGCAAATTAAAGCTAGGGCAAAGAAGATCTGCAGATACGAAGCTGAAATTGCACACTATAGGCAGAATTTCCAATCCCAGTCAAATTATAAACATCCAAACCATCAATTGAGAAATTGCAGTGAACCAATCAACATCTGATAAAGAAGCAGCAGTGTAGTTCTGGGTGCAGTTCTGGGATAATTCAAAGAAATATGACAAGAATGAACTTTGGATAAAGGAGGTGGAGAAAGGAAAAATGCTGAAATGATAGAATATGTAATAACAGCAAAAATGGTGGCAAAAGGGGCAAAAAAGATCAAGAACTGGTTAGCACCAGGTGAAGATGAACTGCATGGTTTTTCATTAAAACATCTAATTGTTTGCCAACTATTTAGCAACATAGAGAAAGGAAGAAGTTTGGTTAACATCTGGCAAAACGTATCTTATAGTGAAAGATCCAACAAAGGGACAGCACCAGGTGACTACAGGCCAATTGCCTGCTTATTAACGATATTCAAAGTGCTAATTGGTGTGGTAGCTGATGCAGTTCTACAGTGACTATGTGAAAACAAGCTATTTTCACCTGAGCAAAAAGGAAATTACCCAAACAGCAGAGAAACAAAAGATCAGCTTCTAATTAACAGGATGATTTTGGAAAACTGCAAAGGAAGGAGGACCAACTTGAATGTAATATGGATTAATTATAAGAAGACATTTGATTCCCTGCATGTGATTGGATAAGTGCCTAGAAATAACAGGAGTCAATAGAAATATCACAAGCTTTGTGAAGAGATCAATGGCAGACATTGTTTCTAGTCAGTGGTGATAGATTTGGAGAGTTTAATATCAAGAGAGGAATCTTTCAGGGAGACTCACTCTCATCATGACTGTTTATCGTTGCACTGATTCCTCTGTCAACAATATGGAACAAGTCAGGCCATAGCTGTCAAACATTAAAAACATATTCCAGGATATCCAACCTCCTTTCCATTGACAATCTAAAGCTATATGGAAAAAATGTTAGAAGTGAATAAACCATGAGAGTGATGATGGGTATATTAGATCTCTAAGAGACTTAAGATCCAAATTCAGGGGAGAAAATACCATCAAGGCCTTGACAATCATGATCTTGGCAATTTCAGTCATGACATAAACAGCTGGAATCATGGACTGGATTCAAGGAGAACTAAAAGCTCTGTATAGGAGACTAGAAAAATAATGAAAATGAATCATGTTCTTCATCCATACAGAGTTGTTGATAAACTCAACTTCCAAGGGAGCATAGGTGGGTGTGCATTGTTGCAAATACATCAGATAGTTGAAGAAGAAAAAAGGAATTGGAAGAATTTTGAAGGACAGTGAAGAAGAGGTACAGAAACTAATACACCATGAAAACTTGCTGAATACGGGAGAGACCAAACTGGTTTGCAACAAAGACCAAGTGACAGAAAAGACATGAGGTTGGCAAAGTATTACATACAGAGATGAGCTGCTGCCTGTTCACACCGGTCCGCTCGACAAGTAGTTAAGACTGCATACAGTTTGGTGAACCAGCAAATCCCACCACCCCCACTCATTTTGGGGGCTGTTTTCAGGCCATTTTTGACCATTTTCAGGATGTTTTTCAGGCCATTTTCAAGGCCAAAAATGGCTCAAAATGCCCTAAAAACAGCCCCAAATTGGCCCGAAAACAACCTGAAAATGCCCTGAAAATTGCATGAAAAATGCCCCCCAAATAGCCTGAATGTGATCCAAAAATGGCCTGAAATTGGCCCAAAAATACTCCCAAAATGGTCCGAAAGATGGACTGGCCAGGAGGTGGGACTGGGTGTGATGAGTGATGTCACCCATCGAGTCACATGACCAGCCAGCCACAAATAACCAGCCAGAGAACTGGTTGTTAAAAAATTTGCAGCCCACCACTGATTATATGGCCTGCACTCAAACCAGCTAGCATGCAAAACATATAACAAGACCTAGCAATGACTAAGAGCAGGAAAATTGAAGAAAGAGATAAAAGGGGTTAATTCTGGCTGCATAAGTTCTTGAGTCTATTTATACTATTCCTGATTACTTATATTATCTGAAATTCCTCCTCAAGTTTAATGAAAGCAGATCGAAATAATCAAATCTGTAATTTGGTGCAATGATAGATTGACTACGATGCTCATCTGAGCTACCTGAACTCCCTTAGATTGTTTCCTTTGTTAATTGCTAATGCTTTTCTTCTTTTAAAGGCTATACTATAAACTTTAAATATGTACCAGACTAAATGACTTTATACAGTATCCTTACTAAATAATAATTGAATTTGCTGGATGTATATTACAGCTCTCTCTTCTCTGTGTGATGTATTAACTGCACAGCGAGGTTAGGTTGCCTTATGCTTAGTTTGGAAGGCTTGTGACCTATGAGGATTTAGTAGTTTGTTGGATTGCTGCTCATTTAATTCTATATATCTGTATCTGTATCTGTATCTGTATCTGTATCTGTATCTGTATCTGTATCTGTATCTGTATCTATATCTATATCTATATCTATATCTATATCTATATCTATATCTATCTATCTATCTATCTATCTATCTATCTATCTATCTATCTATAATTAAAGTAAGTATAAACTTGTAAGAAATCTTCTGAAAACTCTGGTCAGAAAGATTTAAAATACTATTGCATACCTTAAATAAAATATAAAAGGATATTTTGGTTTTATAAATACAAATGGTTCCTCAAATGGTAATTAGAGGAACATGGCATGAAGACAATGTTTGACAAAAAAATTAAACCCTTTGCAGCTATGTGGAATTATGTTTGAAACTTAATCACATAAATGACAAAATATTGAATTCTACAAACAACGAAAGATATTCTTTTATTTTGTGATGGGATTTTGAAACATCTTTGTTTCTTTAAATAACATGCCACAAATAACATTACAGTATTATGAGAAACGTTCCATAAGATTCACTAGCAACATTAAATTGAAAACTTTAATTATGACTTTAATCTTAGTTTTCTTAACCCATCCTCAAATACTTGGCTAGCATTTAGGTATTTTTTTCATCCTACAGAATATACAACCTACAAAAATAACTAGGATAGGAAATTGTAACATTAAAAAAGTTTGAGTTGGAGATATTTTATTATATGAACACAAAATCTATAACTGTTCTGCACTGTTATATTTGGTAGATTCTTTCCTTGTGATATGAAGAGGACCACATATACATTTTATTATTCACTTTAGATCATATTTTATCTCACAAGACTTCACTTTCGCCAGTTTTGGCAACACAACTGGCAAAACTGGCAATTAGCAATTTTCAGTATGGAGGAATCAAGCTGTTGGTGAATATTTATACATAGTAGCCAGTGGTGGGATTCAATTTTTTTTTTACTACCGGTTCTGTAGGTGTGGCAGGAAGGATACTGTAAAATCTCCTGTCAGAGGTGATATTTGCTGGTTATCCAAACTACTCAAAATTTCTGCTATCGGTTCTCTAGAACTGGTTAGAACCTGTTGAATACCACCTCTGGTAGTATCCTTTCAAGCTTGTTTCTCAACCTTGACAATTTTAAGATCTGTGGAAATTGTTGAAATAATTTTTACAATACTATGAGCTACGTACACAGTAGTCAACTGGCAACAAAGCTTATATTTGGAAGTGAGGAATAGGTTTTAATAGATCTATAAAAGAATACAAAAACCAGAAAAGTTTACATGGTTTTAGGTGAAATGTTATTAATTTCTAAGTGCACACTAAAATTTTAGAATGCAATGGATGCATATCAAAATATAATAACATTTATTTAAATATTAACTAGCAGAGGTTGAATATAATTAATTACAAAGAGTTTTTCAATCAAAAGTTTTTCTGTGACATTTAAGGTATGGGACTGTAATCAGTGACCTGAAGTCATGTACTGCAGAATGTTTTTTTAAATTTTCATAATTAAAATTTCCTTGATAAGAGCCAGAATGTGACATAGCAATTAACTTGACAAGTTAATTGTTCAACATTGCATGCCAATGATTCATGTATGTGTTTCCAGTAAAAGGTTAAAACTTATCTGTCTGGAGAATTACCAAAAATGCAATATCTATAATAATTTATTGATTCCATCTATACTTTTCATAAATTGTATAATGTATTTTCATAAATCTATCCAGGGAAGATATGAACCAAATTAAATTAAACAATGGTAAAATATAAATGAAAAAAATTAAAATCAATAATGCCAACCATGAAAATATGAGTAGAATTAATTTCTGACCTGACTGAAGCTTGCCTATGACATATATATTGCCAAGTTCTGTGGCACTGATTTAGAAATTGATGAGACCAGTATCAGGGTTACCTGAGTTAGCAAACACTTTTTTAGTTTGGAAGATCTGTATAGATCTTTTTTAGAAGATTTGTGTAAACCATTCCTGTATATTTGTACTTTAAGTATAAATTGGTTAACACTATTTTGAATAGTGTGTAGTAGTTTATGTAATTTAAAACCAGGTATCCTAGTTGATACAACTGTTTTGACAGATTAATTATATCAGACGTCTATGATTAATATAAAATTAATTTATAACTTATAATTAAATTTATAGCTCAATTATAATTTCATTTTAAATTCTTTAGTGAAAGAAAGGCAAATATTTTTTCCTGCCACGTATTTTCCTTTTCTGTCAAAAATGTGAAAAGAAAAAGTGTAAAGATTTTCTTGCAAATGCATTGTTTTTCCTCAATGGTTTGATGTCAGGATAATTAAATGAAAATGTCATATTTTAAAAATACAATTTGAATACCATAACTAAGACATTTGATTCCTGATCATGGCTCAAAATATACATGCAGAGTATATGGAAATGTCAAGAACTAGGATAACCTTTGTAATGTAATGTAATATTGAAAAATAATGAATATTCAGAGTAATAATGCTTGTATTATTTAGATGCTATATGTGTGACTGGAATAAATGGGGGAAAACATTCATCTGAGGGAATGTATGTGTGTGTAACTGTTTATACTGTTTTTTGTTTTTGTTTTACTGCTTTTGTTTTAATGAAAACATAAAAAAGCCTCATACCCTTCTTGCCACCTGAAACTACTGAGCACAATGACCGCTAGTGGGTGTAATCTTAGCTTTCTCTGTAACAACCAGAGCGCAACTTGGACCAATCTCAGCTCGTGCCACATTCGTCTGTTGACGAGAAAGAGAAAATTTCCAAGGGCTCCACCCCGTAGTCCTTTGCCACAAGCTGAATTTAGCTAGAACCTGGTGGTATTGTGTCTACGTCAAGAATCTAGTCAACCAACAACAAGGACGTGAAACCAAGACCAAACTTGTGCAGGAAGTCAGCGGGAGGGCAAGTCGTCTCTGGTTCTCCACCCCAACTTTCTAGACTCTGACCCCAAGAGGCCTTAGGGGCTAAGGCACGGCCTGTGGCACCACGGTCCTGTTTCCTTTTTTTTTATTGACCATTTCATGTATAAAAGATACTTTTCTATTCTGTAAACAATGGAAATCAAAAAATAAAAAAAAAAAACAATAATTTCCATTGTACTTTACTACAGTTTTAAAGGTTATTATGCCAAACTACAGAAATTCACAGGAAGATGACTTGAAATGATTGAGATCCTCAGCCTGAACTTGAGCAGAAACTCTCCCACATGATGTGGCAGGACAGGTAATGGTTAGATAAGAATTTCAATTGGGACTACACCATTTAAAACAGCTGATTGCTATTGATCAAAGGGAGAATGCACATTTCTTTGTATATTTCAGGGCAGTTGTAACCTACTCAGTGGTGGGATTTAAATTTTTTTTACTACTGGTTCTGTGGGCGTGGCTTGGTGGGTGTGGCAGGAGAAGGATACTGTAAAATCTCCAGTCAGAGGTGGTATCTGCTGGTTCTCTGAACTACTCAAAATTTTCTCTACCGGTTCTTCAGAACTGGTCAGAACCTGCTGAATACCACCTCTGAACCTACTGTATTATTTGTTCTTCATACTTCATGGCCTTATGACAGAAAGGCTGTTGATTATTCCTACAGTTGGCATTTCTTTTCTCTGAACCTCTGACTCTTGGCTTTATTGTCCCAAATCTGTTGATATTTTAAGTTTACATTGTTTACTCCCTGCTTGCTTACTTTTCTTAAAGAAATGCAGTATTTTTTAAAGCTCAAAGATTTGTATTTTTTTTAAATGTAAACATACATTTTAGCAGTAAATATACAACTATTGTCTAAATAAACTGTTTTGAATTGTATACAGCAAATCTACTTTTGTAAGAAATGAAACTATGCATAATATAGTTTGTAAAGTAATAAAATATCCAGCATTATTGTCCTTACTTCAATTTTTCTTAGTTTTTTTTATTTCCTAGAAAACAATGGGGGGGATTGGAATTTCCAAAAATATTTTATTTACAGATGTTACCTAATTTAAGACAGGCAGTGAATATAATACCTCTTCCTATTTTCTCCACAACAATTATTTTGTGAGGTGGATTGTGCTGAGAGAGAGAGAGTCTGCCTTTCATGCCTAAAGTGGGACTAGAACTCAACATCTTGTGGTTTCTACCCTAAATCCACTTGATCAAACTGTCATGCTAATACTGTTATTAATATAATCTTTTATTTAATTTAAATTATGTAATCATATCACTTAATTTTAATGCAAATTTATTAAGATTTGTTTTGAAGTAAAACTTGCTGAAAAGCAGTAGGAAGGCATATGTTTAGAGTCAGGCATCCAGAATTATACCTGGATGTAGCATAACTATAAGTGGAATGGATCTTCATGTAAAAACCATTTAGGTTATTAATATAGGGTAATGAGCTATCAAATCTCTTGATTCATCTATAAACAAACAGCTCAGATGTATACGTGGAAGAACTACTATGTTGATTTATTTTCAAGATTAGAGTTCGAATAGTCATTATCAGTGAATACCATTTTAGATATTCCAGAATTATTCAGCTAAGAATCTTCTTAGATAAGGCCATCAGACTCTGAGAAGGAGAAACAGTCTATGTTTCACACAAATGATGGCATGGCTCCAGGACCAAGATGAAGATCTAAGTGGTTGAGGAGCCTGTGGCCTTCCTAAGTTATCTCAATGCAGCTGATGGCTGGTTTTGGCAGATATACTGCAGTCACCATCAAGGACTCAGGATCAAGAGATGTTAATTTTCCTGACTAAGATACAGATGAGATTTACTACCCTTTCTTGCAATCTTAATGTAGCTGGAGCTTTTCCTTCTTCAGACATGCATCAAGATTTCAGTGTTGAAGGAGTAGAAGCTTGGCCTGAATAATCACAAATGGCTATTTTCATGAGTGGACTGTCTTGACACCATGCAGCCATGGAAGTTATTTGCAGAGGTGATAAAAAAACTAGTGATGATTGTTTGAAGGTTACCATATTGACTGAGTTACAAACATGATTTTTAGTTGGACATATAAATTAACAAATCATAAGAGTCAGAACAGAGAGGGCCAAACTAGGAAGTCATGCCCAATTAAAGAGGCAAACCCAACCATTTAAAAAAGCAGAGCCAGATTGAGGGCTATGCTTTTCTGTTGAATAAATTACAAGTTATCTGGGGCTTAGCAATTAGCAAAGAGTAGGAGAAGTGTGAAGAAATGTGTTATTAGCAATGTTACATTAAGTGCACTAATTTCATTTTTTTCAGCAACAACAGTGACAACAGAGATCTGTTATATCTGTTGCCATTGAAAACTGATTAGTTAAGGTGAGACTACATGAGTTTTTTCATTGCTTATGATTGCAGTATTTTAATACAACTATTTAGAACACAGGGATGCGCTGTCTCAGTGGCTAAGACGCTGAGCTTGTCGATCAGAAAGTTTGGTAGTTCGGCAGTTCGAATCCCTACCACTGTGTAATGGAGTGTGTTCCCGTTCCTTGTCCCAGCTTCTGCCAACCTAGCAGTTCGAAAGCATGTAAAAATGCAAGTAGAAAAATAGGGAGCACTTTGGTGGAAGGTAAAAGGGTTCCGTGTGCCTTCGGTGTTTAGTCATGCTGGTCACATGAACAGCTTGAGGTTCCTTGTATCTCTGAAATCAGATTTAAGGTTAATTTATGATTCAGCACTATTAGCCTTCTGTGGAAACGGAAGGCAGGACAGATTTTTTTTTCCAAACTCCAAGATTTTTTTATTCTGTTCATTCCAAGAAATAATGTAAAGTGCCTTACCAATAGGATAATTCTTTCTCTCTCTACACCAGGGATGTCAAACTCACTGCCTGTGGACTGGATGCATCACATGTTGGCCACGCCCACCCCTGGTTTAGTAAAGGGGAGAAATACATCATGTGATGACAATGCGATGCCATGAGTTTGACACCGTGGCTTTACATGTTTTACTACTTTTTAAAAATCATTGCTGATCATATGAGAATTATATTTTTGAAAAAATGAGGTAGTATAAATACTGTGAGTCACATGATTAGGTCATCATGCAAATAAACATGCTTGCTTATTTTAGTGAAAAACAGTTACAGAAATGATGCATAATAGAATCAGAGAGGAGTAAGATCTAGTTCCATAAGCAACTTGTGTTGGTTGATCTGGCTAAGTCTCTTATATATGTTTAATACTAAGCATGATACATTAATTTAGACACATCTATTTAAATCAAGAGCAGTCAAGTAAACCAGCATACAAAACAGTATTAGAAAACAGACAAATAGTAAAGAGAAAGCACTTATTCATATTTTAAATTTTTATTAGCATTTCATCTATTTGCTTCTAGTTATTTTTCTGTTCTTTCCTTTCCTTAGATCTTTTCCAGCATTATGAATTCTTAAGAGAATTCTTAAGGTCTTCATATAATGTGCCCAAAATATGCTAATTTGACCCTGGTTATTGTGTCTCTAGTAATAACTCTGGATTAATTTGCCATGGCATCATTTTTTCTTGGTTATCCCTGATAACTAAGACTTAAAACTTTTATGGTCCTGCTTATTCAGAGTCCAATTTTCACTTCCATAGATGTCACAAAGAAAATTTGGATGATTCTGATCTTTGTAGATAGACATAATTCTGAGTATCTTTTCCAAGGCTTTCATTTGCATCTTATCAAATAGTAGTCTGCGATATGTTTCCTGGCTGCTGGTCTCTTTAAGCTAATACTCAGTCATTAAAAAACAGAAATTATCCACTGCTTTAATAATGTCAGTGTCAGTTCTAAGGCTGAATGTCATTAGATTAGTTTTCTTTACTGTAGCCCTATTTCTTCACTATGCTGTTTGATTTTCAGCTTGCAGATCATTTGCATCTTTAGCTGTCAGAGTAGTGTCATCAGTATAGCTCAGGTTATTGATATTTATTCCTCCAGTTTGATATTTATTCCCCAATTTTAGAACCATGTTCATATTCTTTAAATTCAGAGACTATCAAATTCCAGAATTACGAGGCTGGAACGGATGGCTTACCATTAAAAAGCAGAAAAGCAATAAAAAGAAAATCAGAAACTTCTGGACTTGTAGATGGCAGAATAGAAACCAGGGCAGATATATGGACTATCACATAAACTATGCCATGAAGGGCTTTAATTTACTACCATTATTTCAGTGACTTTTCAAAGTTATGGTGTGCTGAGTGAACTTCAGGGACTTATAACCGGTGCCTGAAGTTACAGCCTTTGGAACAACCCTTGGTCACCTGATGAACATTTCAACTCCTTCCACCCTCTATTCTTCCTCACATCTCTGCCCTTTTGGATGTCCTGCATTCCACCACGTAGCCTTGCTGCCACCTCCTACTGCTTGCAACTCACCTTTGTTATCCCCTTCCTCCTGCTGGTATCACAGGATCCAGGCACTGGGCAAGGTATAGCCATGAGGTACATGTGGTAAGGTTAGGGAGAGCCAGTGGCAGTTCCTTGGGTGAGGTGGAGGCCGTGTGTGAGGCCTATTTGGGGATATGTGTGTGGAAGAACTAGAGGAAGAGGAAGAACATGGGATTCCAGGAAGTGCAACACATACTCTGCAGCTTGTTTTGCAAGTAGTCCTAGAAAATAGGCCTAAGGGCTTTAATGAGGAGGAAAGTCCACCCCTGACAGAATCTACCCACAGTTCCCTCTGCTCACTCTCAGTCCAGCCTTCCTCCTGCAAAGCCAGAAAAATGCACACAATGAGGACAATGCCCTACCTGGGATGGGCACGAAGAGTATTCTATTCAATCAGAGAGTGAGCAGCGTGTAACATAGCAATAGCATGTAGTCTTCTATACTTCACAGTGCTTTACAGCCCTCTATAATTGGTTTACAGAGTCAGCATATTTGCCCCTAACAGTCTGGGTCCTCATTTTATCGACCTCAGAAGGATGGAAGGCTGAGTCAACCCTGAGTCAGTGAGATTTGAATTGCAGAATTAGCCTGTAATACTGCATTCTAACCACTGTATCACCATGGCTTTTCAGCCAACCAGGGAGAGGCACATGGATAAAGTGCGTGAGTTGGGTGTTGCAGAGAAGAAAGCAGCTTATTAGCCAGATGTGAAATGTCTGCATCAGCACCACACCTGCTTTTGGGTCTTGTATTTTTCCTTGTTCTCTCTACTGAAAGCTCAGTCTTTTCTTTGCAAATACTGACTAGAAAAATGAACAAATCCTAGAGTCACTTGGTTGGGTTGGGTGGCTATAGAAATCGATTAAATGAATGAATGAATGAATGAATGAATGCCATACATGGTTGAGGCAGTGCTAGGAGATGCAGAGGAGAGTGGGGTGTGGGCATAGCTTTAAGACTTGACTGAGGAGGGAGATCTCTGTTACCTTGGCTGGCAATGCTTATGATTCAGGGACTCATCAGCCACCACTAAGGGTCCCGAAGGGCCACTAGTCCCAGATGCCATGCAAGAGAAGCCTGGCTTCTTAGATTTCCTGTGCCCAAAAGATGGCCACATCTGCTGTCAGTGCTGAGTCCTCAGCAGGAGGGAAAAAAATGGCAAAGATCAGTGATGTGCACTAGGGGCAGTGCATGCATATTTTTGTGCACAACAGGAGTTTGGAGCAGTTTGCAGGTCACTTAAAAGGACAGAGATGGGAGGAAAATAGATGGGTGAGGAGAGTTGAAGTAAAAGTGAGCTTGTCAAGGTAAGAGAATTGTGAGGTCCTTGTCTAACAACGGTGTTGACCTAGCTTAACAAGCACAGCTGGGTCACTAAGCAATGTAGTCACATGATGTTACAACTAATAATCACATCACTTAGTAACTAAAGTTCCAGTCCCAATCATGGTCATAAGTTGAGGACTACCTGTTAGTGATAACTGTGCACAGAAGCACATTGGTAAGCAGTGAAGGACCCAAAGCAGTAGTCATATGGACTTTACTGCTTTGCGCCATCCCCCTGAGGGCATGTCGAATTTTTCAACATTCAATTCCCAAACATTAGGTGTGCTCAAAAGTTGTGACATGTATTGAGGATTGTAAAGATATTTTGGTTACTTTAATATAATTTAGATGTGCTTGGTAAATAACTACATAGATATCAGAACTTTTAAGCATGTTGTTTGTTTCATTTTCTGCCCCATATTCATCAACTAGGTTAAATAAGCAAGGAATGTGCATAGCCTTGTCTCTTTCCTTTGTGAACCTGTTTCACTCAGATTCTACCAGACTGTGGCTTTCTGGCCAGTGTAAAAGTTTTGCATAAGAACAGTGAGGTGGCCTGGGATAACTATTATCTTAAAGATATTGCATGGCCTGCCATGATGACACATTGCCTTTCTATTGGCAATGAAGTACATATTGTCTTTTTGGCCTCATTTGTTTTTCTCAGTTATACAGTGTTCATCGGCAATAATGTGCTTTATTCCTTAGCTTTTTCTAAACTAGCTTGTATATCTCGCACTTCTCTTTCCATCCAGGATTCTGATTTTCAATGGATGAACCTAAACTGCAGAAATACTATATGGAAATTCCTAAATTTAAGTTTGTGTAGTGCAGCTTTAAAATCTGCATCTTTAAAGCTTTAGTTGCTGAAAAGCATTATGGGCTTCCATTTTGGGGTAATTGCTGACACATAAAGCAATATTAATAATGCA
Organism: Notechis scutatus; assembly: GCF_049901735.1. Classification (NCBI taxonomy): domain Eukaryota; kingdom Metazoa; phylum Chordata; class Lepidosauria; order Squamata; family Elapidae; genus Notechis; species Notechis scutatus. Next base: position 168,538,931 of record NC_142011.1, read on the forward strand.
CAGCTAGAAGGACTTTAGTCCATTCTTTATAGCAAGTTTTAAATCAGTCATTTATAGTGTGGGTAGACTCTATGTTCCCTAATTGGGAAGAAATCATGGTTTGCATTTTGCTGGAAGCAAGATTTGATAATGCTATAATCCCTTTTTATGAGGTTGAGCGCTTAGAGAAAAGATAAGTTAAAATATAACCAGCAAATAAATGAAAGACAGAAGAGGAAGCTTCAGTTAATCTAATCTTCATGGTATATCCAGGGAGGGATGAAGAGTTATTGTGACTTAAATAACAGGAAGTTGTATGCTGTATTTCAAAATATATTTTCAGTATACCAGCTGCTGCATTTTGCTGCAGTTCCAGAACTCTTTTCAAGAGCAGCTATGTGTAACAGGGCTTGGAAATAATCTAATCTGATGTGATAAAAACATATGTAATAAAACCTGGGATCCTTCTGACAGAGAAAGATCCAGCTACCATATTAAACTGAACTATGAACCACTATAATTAGTGGTTTTTAGGTAGAATTGTCAGACTACAGACTTCATCTCTCAACGGCAGGAATTCAGATTACATTTTATTCCTGATCCCAGGATAGTTTGGCGATTGACTAGCATGTTTCTTGTCTGGATTTAAGCCTGTTTATTTGCCTCAATTGAAAGAAAATTTAGATTTCCTAAACCATTCTTGATCTGGAAGCTATTCAGAAGTCTGCAAGAGAGGGCAGTAAACAAACAAACAAACAAAGAAGAGGTGCATCCCCTCCTTTCAGTTCCTATCACAAATCTTGCAATTAGGGTTACCAAGTTTTCTCAGTCCAAAAACTGGACTAAAAGCCATGAGGAAAGATGCAATAAAATTTCCAAAACTCTCGATTTGGATGCTGTGGCTCCTTTAAGTCTTAAAAAGAGTCAAAGGGCAGCTGATTTTTTTTCAGCAGTGATAATATATAGTTCTTTTCCCCCTTCACTCTATAAGCTGTAAGCGATATGTTGCATTATTTTATTCATTATACATAAAATCATAATATATGTAAAGGAAGCTGGAATAAGGTCTCATACTTTATGAATAATAATGGAGATATTTTAGTATAAATTCAGTTTCTAAAGATAATTTTTAATTAATACTCTGATGTTTCATGCATGACCTTTTTAACAAAATACAACTAGCTGTTGACAAGTGCTAAACTCACAGTAAATAAAAATCAGTAAAAATTAATCTAATCCTGAGCTAATGAGATGCTTTTGAAAATTGCCTCTTCCCTGACTCCCCATCTTACTTATAATAACTGGCTTCTAAAGAGACTTCATTTCTTTTGCCTCAACCTCTTCTCTTTTCTTCCAAAGTGGAAAATCTTCCCTCCCATTTTTTAAAAATGTGCATATTAATAATACATTCCGTTTTTATATCACAGCTGGTTTGAAATAGCATCCCCCTTTCTCTTTTTTGCAACTTCTATTTCTTCTAATCTATAGAGAAAATCATGACAATTTGCAGAGAAGTTACAGAAACTAATTACCAAATTGATTACACTTGTAATGACTATCTGGATTCAAATTGAATTGAAGAAAGAGAGATACAAGTGATTGGGCCAATAGATTTCTCTAGAAAGAGGATGTACATAAACCAATTTGGATAATAATCCTTGACTTTATTGTTTCTATTATTTACTGCTAAATTCCCACTTGGATGTATTCTGCTGAACAGTGTCAGATTATTTGACAGAAACCTAAAAGCAAAAGAATAACAACCATGATGCTAATGATAATAACAAGTTTAATTTCTTACATGTTTTCAATATGGATTAGAGTTGGAAATCTAATTTTTACTGATATAATAGAAATTACTTGCTATTTTGTTTGCTATTCAGTAATCGTATTATATCAGATTTGTGAAGGTAATGAACAGAACGGTGGGGTTGATAATATTATCATTAAAGTTTGTACTGCAGCACTTATCTTGCAAAATTGCAGTACTTTTTATATATTCTGTTGAAAAAATAAATCCAATTTTTTGTTTCAAAATATTCTGTTATATAAAAGAAATATAGGAATATCCATTAAGCTTCACTGTTGCTTAAGTCTATTTGTTGGAGTCCTCATACCCATTCATCAGGTTGTGTGATGACCCGTAGTCTCTCAAAATAACCCAAAACATATATTAAAGACTGGTAAAGCCTTCAACTTAACTTCATTGTTTTATTAGGCACAGTTTAAAGTCACAAAAGTAAATAATGAGGCAAACAGAAAACCAAAACAAACTGCATTGATGAGAGTTCCGAAGCAAGCCAAGATAACTAATTATAAACTCCAGGAAAATAACCAAGAAAAGTCCATGGGAAGAACGCCAGCAAAGATAAACCTCTTTCAAGGTAAACACTAATTGACTTCAGCAATTCTAACTGCGCAGTTGCAAACTTATATACATAGCTCCTACCTGCAAGCCACGAGGAGGATCTTCTCTTGAGTAGACCTCGCTTTTCCCTGATCCTCTCCTCCCTGTGTGACCTCGGATGGATAGGGGATGGGCCTGGATCCTCCTCTGACTGCTCAGCCGGCCTCTGCCCTTCCTCAGCCTCCTCCACCACCTCTGGAGCCACACTCCCACTCCCTGTTGGCTGTTCCTCCTCTTCCTCAGAGTCAGACTCCACCAGGGACATGACACGTTGTTTCTTTCATGGTGCAGCATATCTGACATCCTGCTTTCTATCACTATACAGCTACTGTTATATTGTATGTATATAGGGTAAATTACAAAGAAACAGGACAACTTCCTGTGGGATTGTGCAGGCTAATTAACCACAATATTGTCCCCAGTGGCTCTGGAAAGTTCTTTACTTAAGAAATATAATTAGTATACTAATGCTACGTATACTGTAAAAAATTTTGTTAAGTGAAAGATTTGTTAAGTAAATTTTGCCCCATTTTACGATCTTTCTTGCCTCAGTTGTTAAGTGAATCACTGCAATTGTTAAGTTAGTAACACGGCTGTTAAGTGGATCTGGCTTCGTCCTTCACTTTGCTTGTCAGAAGGTTGCAAAAGGTGAACACATGACCTTGAGACACAGCAACAAATATGAACCAGTTGCCAAACATTTGAATTTTGATTGCATGATCTTAGGGATGTTGAAAAGGTTGTAACTCTGAAAAACAATCATAAATCACTTTTTTCAGTGCCATTGTAACTAAACAAACTGTTGTAAGAGGACTACCTATACCACTGATGGGGAATCTTTTCAGCACTGAACCAGAACACACGTGCATGCGCATGCATGTGCGCATGCCAGAGCGCCGGAAACCCGAAGACTAGCTGGCCAGTGTGCACATGCCTGTTTTGTGGGCATTTTTCAGGCCATTTTCAGGTTTTGTTTTGGGGGCCATTTTCAGGCCATTTGGGGGGGGGGGGGCAAAAATGGCTTGTAAAATGGCCTGAAAACCACCTGAAAAATTCCGTTTTGGGGGCATTTTGGGGCCGTTTTCGGGCCATTTTCTGGCATTCCAGCATCTGCGAAGACCAGCTGGCTGGCGTGCATGTGAGGACCAAAAGAGCAGCTGGTGATGGCATGCATGCCCACAAAGAGGGCTCTATGTGCCACCTCTGGCACACGTGCCATAGGTTCATCATCATGGACCTATAACTATTGTTGTTGTTGTTGTTGTTGTTGTTGTTGTTGTTATATATTAAGTCCTCTGGCTTTTTTTAATCACTTGCCTGTCATATGTCTCTCTGCTTTTCCTGCCTTTTGCCAGTTAGATGTTCTGACATTTGCTGATGTTTCATAAACATCAAGGTCATTTTTTCCCCCTATCTGATCTGAGAGGTGTTTGTGATTGCTCTGATTTTTAATTTAGGGATTGACTAAGAGTGTGCTAAGAGTAAATAAATTGGAAATTACCCACGGCAATTTTCTAGTATTATGTACATTACATTGCCCATTATTTTGAATGAGTTTCCTTGAATCTCCCTTTCTCGCCAGTTTGTTTACCCATTGATCAGCCTGACTCAGACATTGGACTCTAAAATTTATACATTTTTTGCAAGATTAAGAGCATTTGACTGGTGAGGATTATATAGGCTAATTAAAATTTAAGGGTAACTGTTAGGAATATAAGTCACCTAACAGGTATTTGGGTTAGAAATATATAAACCAGGATAAACATTTTAGTACTATATCTTTAAGGGAATGCAAGAGCATGCAATTGGGTGTGGTTTCTCAAACAGCCATAAGATGGAGCCAGAAACCTGGGTTGTTTAGTCCTAATCTCAGAAGAGAGTGTGACTCTATCTCTGTTTCCTTCTGTTGGAAAGTATTGCTGTTGCTCCATTTCTTCTAATTGACTGATATTACTGGATTTAATGTAAGTCTGATACTGAACTGTTTTTTCACACTGGACTTTGATATTTGGATTATCCCTGGATTGAAAAACTGACTGATTTTACTTGTGAATTACTTTTGGATTGCTTATTTTGGACTTTGCTTAAACCTTTCTGGAAGTAAAAACCTACATTTACTGTACAGTGTATCTGTGTACTTTGTGTGTATTATTCCAACACTACTCTCTATACGTCTCCCTGTATGCGCTCATTCTCCTAACGGGGAATTACCTCAACAGTAACAAAGTTGTTAAATCTGATTAATAGAATTCAGTTGAACACGTAAAACAACAATAGGGAAACAGTTACTGTTGTGTTCATTTCTTTCTAAGTTGCTCCAAATAGCTGCTATTTCAAATAAAACAGGAAGAATATTCAAATAGTCCCATCTCACACTTCCTGTAGGTGAAACTACTTAGACTGAGAGATCAGTTCCGGAGCCAAGGTCTTACCCCAATAATATTCATAAAGGGAGGGTATCAAAAAAGTCAAAATGAGGGTATCAAAAAAAGTCAAAATGAAGCTACAGCTGCACAATTGTAGCCTTCATTTTGACTTTTGGACCTGCAGATGGCCCTTCTGTATATCCTACTTTGTCTGTTCTCTACCTTTATCATATCCATATGAAGGAACAACTGGGATTGGGCAGAGAGAAAAATGTTTCTTCAGGGAAAATTCAGTTTGAAACTAGAATATTTATGATAATAGTAGTAGGCTATTAGTAGGCTTAAACACATTTAACTAGTTTTTATTCTAAACCATTGAATTGAGTTGTGAAATCCATTATTATCTGGGCAGTTTGGATACATAGGGTATCACTAGACTTCAAAGCAGGATTTTATATGCCTAGCTGGTTTCTGCAAGCTTGGTATCTGTTTGGAACCCTTTTATGCTTCTATCTTGAAGTAGTTCATCCATGAAATGAAAAATAAAAGGTCAAATTTCAGAAGTAGAAGCAATCTACTTTCAGTGATTAGTTAGGAACAATCTGTATTCTGATTTACAGTAATTTTAATCAACATGTATTGTCATGGAGATTCTGCTAGGCCAGGGGTAAGGAAACTTGGCTCTTTTATCACTTATGGACTTCAAGTCCCAGAATTCCTGAGTGAGCCATAAAAGGCTCCCCATCCCTGGGCCTACTGGTTTTTCAGTTGTGGGGGAAATCAATTTTTGATTAATATTAAACAGTCCCATTCGAGTCAAAAATTGATTCCCCCCACAACTGAAAAACCAGTAGGCCCAGGGATGGGGAGCCTTTTATGGCTCACTCAGGAATTCTGGGACTTGAAGTCCATAAGTGATAAAAGACCGAAGTTTCCCTACCCCTGTGCTAGGCTGATGGCAAGGTACATCAAGGGATTATGTGATATAATGTGATACAAGTAATACAATTATAGGCCGATGTTTTAAGGATCAATGAAGACGATGACAGTTTAAGTTACTAATGTTAATCATCATCATCATCATCATCATCATCATCATCATCATCATCCCCTACATTTAGTACCTGCTAAATTACCTGCTCAGAAGGAAGTGGAGGAGAGGAGAGGAAGCGAGAAGAGGAGAGGCCTAAGTATTGTTCTTGACCCATATTGTCCACTGTGCTCTGTACCTGACCCATGCAGTATATCTTGCACATAGCTGGACACCCTTCCTGATTTTTGATACCTACTCATACACTTCTGACATGCACAGCATCTCTAGTGCAAACCTCCACACCCTTGCCAACCCACTTGGTACCTCTTAACACACTCCCATGCACCATTCCTGACTTGCATACCCCATTATTCATGCCCCTGGCAGTAATCACTTACCTCCCTGCTGATCTTGGAGTTGCAAATTCATGCTGAATTACCCATCAATGTTCTCCTTGCAGTCTTCCCTCAAACAAAGTAAATGGGAAAGTCTGCAGGAATTTAAGGAGGAGAAGGAGGGAGGGAGGGAGGGAAGGAGGGAGGAAGGAAGGAGGAAGGGAGGGAGGGAGAGAGAGAGATAAGGATGAAAGAAAGGAATGAGGGAGGGGGAAGGAGGGAGGGAAGGAAGGAAGGAAGGAAGGAAGGAAGGAAGGAAGGAAGGAAGGAAGGAGGGAGGAATGGAAAATTTCTGATGTTTCTTGGCAGCTTCCCACAAGGAAACTCAACGGAGAAGTTGGCAGAAATCCAGAAATCGCACCTGTTCCCACTGCTTTTTTGCCCATCCATGGTCATTCTTTTTCTGCTTTACTCATGAGCAGCAGCTTTCTGGTCTATATATGATGATCTCACAATCTCTCTTTTATGCAGAGAGCTTTGGTGGACCAAAAAGAAGCCATTGGGCTGCTGAATCTGCCACAATGCCATCTCCGCTGTCTCAGAGACATGTATCCCACCATCTTCACATTGAAAGTCCTCCAGTGTGTAATACTAAATTTGGAAATAAAGTACTGGGTTGGCTGGAAGAAGACATAGTTTAAACATTTGTTCAGTTTTGTATCTGAAATACAAAACAAACAAAAAAAAAATAACAAAAGGTAACGTATTTACAAAATATTGTTTTCCTTATATTTCTCTTTAAAAATGTGAAAAGTTGTAGAATATTAATGGTTCTTCCAAGGTATTCTCTATCTTCTCTTTCTTTCTCTCTCTCTCTCTCTCTCTCTCTTTCATATGAGGTCCTTCATGTAGTAATTGAATCCATCAGAACAATGTAACCTTAGGAAATAAAACTGGGAGTAATTGCAAACCTCCAAACAAAAACATCAGCTTCTCTGCCTATTGTAGCGGAATGTATTTAAGCTTGTTCACCCTCATCTTACCCAGATTGGCTGCCAGACACAACATCTCTTGGGGAAAGAAAATAGAAATGAAAGTTAGAACTGTCAACAGCATATTTGCAATTCCCTTCACAGTATTATATAGGTATGCAATGGAAATTGGATTTTTACTTCTGATTGTTGATGTTTGTCCTACATCAATTTTAATTGCTGACCTTACAATTTCATTGGATAGAAATAGTTCCTCAATTTGAACTGAGGGGTCTGCTGAAATAATTGGTTTCCTGAAGAAATTTAAACTGTTTATTTATTCAATTCATAAATCTGCCACACTCATATATATGATTCTGAGTAGCTCACAGCAGTTAATAATGCATCAAAATACAATAAAGAAAATACAGACATTATAGAGAGGGGTGTCAAACTCATGTCTTCACAGAGGTGTCACATGACGTATTGGGATTCCCCCCCTTCGCTAAACCAGGCGTGGGCGTGGGCATGGCCAGCGCATGACACATCTGGCCCCTGGGCTGGGAATTTGACAGCCCTGCTATAGAGCAAATATACAAAGCCATGCTAAAAATTACAATTTTAAGCCTATTGATATGGAATTTTAGATAATATTTCCTGACCTGCCCTCCATAGAAGTCTGCTTCCATTTACATAATTTCAGATGATCAGAGGTGACTTTCTCATTTTAAATTTAAATTCTCCAAATTAAATTGGAGAATTACTCCTCCTTTCAGATAAATGCAATATCTTTTTTCTTTGTACTTATTTTATTTAATATGCAGTCCACATTTATTTCTCAGCTATGCTAAATAAGGGTAGAATAACATATTTCTTACAAATAAAAAAATAACTTTGAAATGAAAGATAACAGTGCAGAAATCTGTCTGTCTGCATACACTAGATAATAGAACATCTTATGATTTTAAATTCAAGAATTAGAATGTTGAAATCAGTAAAATACTTTTTCTCTCTTCTGATACCATATGTATTAATAACAATATATATTGCTTTAATGGGCATGCATATGAAACAGGATGTACACTTGAGATTTCATTGTGTACCACTCCAACTTAAAAGTTAGGTTTCCAAGTCATTTGTTTTGAGAATTTTAGCGTACTTAAAATTTGAAATTCATATAAGAATAATTTGGATCTAAGATTAATACCTTCATAATTCAGTAGGGCTTCACAAAAAAAGAGGAAAGACAATACCAATTTCCTTTAAAGCAGTGAAAAATAAATCCCATTCAGAATCATAGTGTGATTTTACAAATGATAATTTCAACCTAAAAAGTAGCATATAATTTGCTTTATGCTAGCCTCTTCTCAATGGATCTGTTGAAAATTAGTCAGAGTATATTGCTGAGCACATACTCAGTAGATTTCAAATAACTTGGCAAATTTACTGGTTGTTTCAAAAATTTGAATATTCATGTTTTATAATGAGCATGTGTAGTTTAACCATATGGATATTTATTTTATATAAATAACATGTATTCTATTTGAAGGCTTTTCATAAAGAGAAACAATAACAAGTTGGAAATAAATATCTCACTGCTTGTAATTATTCCTTGTATATGATTGATTGACAGAAAAAGTGATTATTTTGAGGAAGTTAAATTGTTGTTTTCCATTTAAATAAAAGTTCAATATTAGTTATCTATAAATTGATTTCACAGCTAGGGAATATGGGAGATAATTTTCATAGGACAGAGCTGAAAATAAATTCCAATAGTTATTATTCAAAATATCTTGCATATATCTTCAATTAGTTCATTTTCATTCAGTCTTTTGTTTATACAGATGTCCATATGGCTCTAAGGAAAATAGATAAATAGGATTGGGAAACATTTGTATGTGATGGACAAGCCACTATTCTCTTATGCAAATACTGAGGAAGGAATTGAAGCTTTGTGAGTTCCAAGTTATGTATATCTGTAATTTGTCTACTGTGTTTCCAATCCCACCACTTTCTCAGAAAGATGCTAAGGGCTACTGGCAGACACACCTCATTTTCCATTTCTTTCAGATAGAAAGATTATTTGCTATGGCAGGAATCCCAAATCTTCGGTCATTGAGTGTGGATTTTGGAGAAGAAGCTGTGGGTACTTGATCACCTTTTAAAATAACCTTTTGATCAGAAGAGGAAATGAGATGAATCAAAGCCACAAATCTATTTAATATAGCAAAGATTGTGTCTATTCTTTATAACCCACAAATTGCTATAGTTTCCTGTTTGAAATATGGGACCAAAGATTATATGTTACTACCCCCCCCCGGCGGGGGGCGGGGGCGGGGCCCCGGGGGTTTTTATAACCCACAAATTTGCCCGCGATGGGGCTATAGCTTTCCCGAAAGCCATTTTACCGGAAATATGGGACACAAAATGCTTATAATATATATTTACTAGACCAATGTTTTGAGGTGTGTAGATCAGAGGTGGGATTCAATTTTTTTTACTACGGGTTCTATGGGCGTGGCTTGGTGGGCGTGGCAGGAGAAGGATACTGTAAAATGTCCATTCCCTCCCCTCTCCATCAACCTGCTTTCCAGCTCCATTCTCCTGTGCAGGGCAACAAAAGAAGACCCAGCTGATCAACTGGGACTTGAGAGGCAGAGAATAGGTGGGAGCGGGGCCAGTCAGAGGTGGTATTTGCTGGTTCTCTGAACTACTCAAAATTCCCACAACCGGGTTCTCCAGAACTGGTCAGAACCTGCTGAATACCACCACTGGTGTAGATGCTTAAGTAAACTTTCCTGTTTACATCACAGTAGAATAGACTGCGCTCATGGTGCTGTTTCAACAATTACTTTGAATAACATGTTAGACAGAGATTGATCATTGTAGTTCTCAATGTCCATCTATTTGACATTTTATTTAGAATACAATGCTTAGTGAGAAATAATTCCATTTGGACATTTTCTTGTAAAGAGTGAACAAAGATGGTCTATTTTATGATAGGCAAAACAGAAAGTTATATGCTTTGAATATACAGTGGTATAGATGATAGATCACAGTAAGCATCTCTATACTTGACAGGTTCAAAGAAGTACAAGAAGAAGGCAATGGATAAGGATCTAAGAGATTATAGGAATGTTCTTGGAAAAGTCATTATTCCTCTTTAGAAGCAGGTCAGGGTAGCAAACATTGATAATGCAGTTACCAGGAATTGAATTTGACTCAGTGACACTAACTAATGAAAACATTGAAGTATGGTATTTAAATTTGATGTGCTCTAGATTGTAAAATAGAGTATCACAATTTATTCTACAAAAGCCCTTGTGGTACTTATTAGTTTAGCATCATACAGTTCACTAAGCTTGACATTTACAATATCCCAGGGACAGTGTATTCAGCTTTGTGGGAAAACTGTCTCAAGGTAACCAAATATATTTTGTACAATAAACTTAATATTTTATGGAGTTGACTTCTTAAGGTGGCCCACAATAATTGTTTATTTAATCATAATACACAGATCACATAATCTGCAGAATATGTTTGTTAATTTCTGAAAAGTTTAATATTTAAAGCTTTATTGGGCTTTAGGTCAGAATATTGAAAATGACTCTGCTTGGATTAATTTTATATATTACAATTAAGTTCTATTCCTGAGAAAATTTTCAAGTTCTCTTCTGGAGTGGGCACTAAAAATGTTTATGCCATTTAATGACAGATTTAAAATATGTTTTGCTTCTTTTCCATTATCATTTCTTTTTTATATATATATAAAAGTTTTATGGATTCTTATGTTTGTGCTGGATTGCTCTATGTATGTGTACACAGGTGTGTGTATCTGTCTGTCTGTCTGTCTGTCTGTCTGTCTCTCTATAGGTTAAAGTGTTGGACTGTTCTCTGCTTTTCTAGGAAGGAAAAAATAGTTTGAATGGAAATAAATAATAAATGTATTATAGATAAAAATAATGTGAAATAAAACATTGCTACAAATACGTGACAAATTCCTTTTGTGTCCAATCACACTTGGTCAATAAAGAATATATTATTCTATAACTTTATTCTTTAAAAAAGTGTTAAAATGAAAACTTAAGAGGCATAATTGCATTTCATTGACATAGCTTTCTATAAAATCCACTTCTTATTCTGTCTTTTAATAACACAGGCAAACCTAAAATCAGCACACAAACATGTATTTTTGCTACACAGGCTATAGATCCAGAAAATTATTAAACTTCTATTATTTGAGGCTATTGGAATATCTTTGGTTAACATCAGAGGTGGTATTCAGCAGGTTCTGACCAGTTCTGGAGAACCTGTAGCGTAAATTTTGAGTAGTTCGGAGAACCGGCATGTTAAGGTAAAATGTCAAACTGCTTTATTACATAAGAAAACATTGATATTGCCGTCCCTCATGTTGAGCATACAAGTTCCATGATGCATCACTGCATATTCCCCTCCCACCAGGTATAAAAAGTACTTACTTTTGGTTTTTGAACCTCTCTCTCGTCTCCCCCCTTGGAAGAATGATGTACCCAAGAGAGAACATAGACATAATGTAAGTTTACATCTCTACAATAAAAGAATTACTCTGACCATAAACATTTTTTAAAGTTAATTTTGGCTAGATCCATTAAAGGTTATTAACACGGCAAATACCACCTCTGACTGGAGATTTTATAGTATCCTTCCCCCACCAAGCCATGCCCACAGAACCGGTAGTAAAAAAAAATTTGAATCCCACCACTGGTTAACATGTGCTGGCCTGCACTTGGGTGACCAGAATATCGTGTCTGGAAACAATTGTTCTTAAATAGACAACTATTTATCTAGGTTCTTCTGTTCAATATACAGTTAGCTCAAACTTTCTTTGGCCTTTCTTTGGAAAACCTGTAAAAACCTGTCTGTTCCAGGTTGGGCCAGGATTAGTAGAGTTCCTATATGAAAGTGAAACTGGACACCCTAACTAATCAGACAATTTCAGTGTACAGTGATCATTTTTAATTGGATTTGTTCTTTCTGCTAGGGATTTTGTTGTTGGGTGTGCATGTGCATGTGTAGGTTTCCTGTAAACCAGCAAGAGTTGCAATATTCAAGCTGGATGGTCATTTAAGTTCTTTAAATATAATATAATTTTATGTGAGATTAATTTGACAGCATCTTCAATTGGACCTGAAAGTAAACTGGCAGCTAATGAAACTCATGAGGCAGAGGTGTAACATGCACTGTTCTAGAAGTGCACATAACTGCTGATCCTTCTGCATTTTGTAGCAGCTGAAGCTTCTGTATACTCTTCAAAGGCAGAGTGCGTGTAGAGAGCATTGCAGTAGTCAATGCAGTGTTGAAGAGAAGGTTATGAGAGCTTTGTCAAACTTTATAGACTGGGGGAAAACGGATTTTGAGATAGAAATAGATACATTCTATTGAATAAATTCCAAATTAGTTAGAACAGGAAATGTTCCAAGGGATGTTCTAGAACAGGGGTATCAAACTCAAGGCCTGTGGCCTGGATCCAGTCCAAGGGATGCTTAAATCTGGCCCGCAGGACCTCTGCCTGTCAAAATAGCTGGCAGAGTGCTGAAGAAGGACTGGATTACAATTATGTGGCCTCAAGTAAGTGCCTGATCTGGATAGAAAACAAGCAACATCCTATATTAATACTACAATTTAATGTCAGATTTTACATACTGTAAATCCATTTAATCTAAAATCAACAATCTATAATTGACAGCCATTTCTATTTACTATTCTGGGATTTTACCTCTGCTGTTGGATCTTGTATTATCATGTTATTTCTGCTATTGTAATTTTATTATTACTTGAATAATAAAATACAATAGTATAAATATCTTTTCTGCCTGGAAAAGCAATTTACTATTAAACTATGGAGTATAAATTTAAAAATACAAAATTTAGTGGAGTATTAAGAATAAGTAATAAATGTTTCCAGTAACAATGTTTGCCTGGTAGAAGAGATAGGAAAATGGTTATAGTAAACAACTGTGGAAAGAAGAGAAGGGGAAAAATGCATCTTGAGCATGTGTCAAATGCCACCATGGCCATGCCAACTCTAGACAGATGGATGGACGGACACGCACACATGGCCTTCCAAGGTCAAACACAACCTTAATGTGGCCCTCAACCCTAATGTGGCCCTCCTGTAGTGGCAAAGTTTTAAACATTTAATGGACAAATAGGAAAGAAGCTGCTAGAAAAAAAGAGGGATAAATAGTGAAAGAAGCTGCCAGAAATTAAAATGAATCACACTATCCAAACATGACCAACTATATGAAATTCAAAACACAAAAACCTTCAAAGTGTACAGTAAATAGGACTGGGAGTATTACTGAAGGAAGTTCAAGCCATTCTAAAAATATCCTGTAAATGGAGCGAGAGAAAATACTGGCATGAGTTCTATGGCTAAACACAGAATATCTTCCTTAAAGGCTTTTTAGCCAGTCAGTGTTTAATAGAGTGACAAAGTCCTATGGAGCTTTAGGCAAAAAAAAATATTCAAAGATCAAAACAGCTGCATGTAATACCACAACCATTACAAGAATACTATACAATGAGATTGTACTTTGGTTACTTTACTTGAAAAATAAAAACCTAGGGTTTTTAAAATGAAAAATTGATTGCTTTGAATAGTAGTATATTGTGCGTCAAAGTATTCTTTGGGTCATAAACCATAATAAATAGCACTTAGACTTATATAGCACGTCACAGTGCTTTACAGCCCTAAGCCACAGTGCTAAGCTGTTTACAGAGTCAACATATTGCCCCCAGCAATCTGGGTCCTCATTTTACTGACCTCAGAAGGCTGGAAGGCTGAGTCAGCCCTAAACTGGTGAGACTCGAACTGCGAAACTGCTGGCAGCCGATAGTCAGCAGAAGTAGCCTGCAGTTCTGCATTCTAATCACTGTGCCACTAGAGCTCAATCATAGTATCCTAATGGGATGATGGGGGTGATCAGAGACCACAGTGATCAACCAATAACCTAGACCAACTCTCTGCAATGTACAGGAAAACCAATTAAACTACCCTTGAAAACTAGTCCAGCCTCTCAAAACTTCCAGAGATGGAAATTCCATACTTTCCGTATCTTTTAAGAGATTTAATAGATAATCAGAGTTGGAAGGGACCTTGTAGGTCATCTAGTCCAACCCCCCACCCAAGAGAGAGACCCTACACCATTTCTGACAAATGGCAGTCCAATCTCTTCTTGAAAGTCTCAAGTGATGGCGCTCCCACAACTTCCAAGGGCAAGCTGTTCCGTTGGTTGATTGTTCTCACTGTCAGAAAGTTTCTCCTTATTTCCAGGTTAAATCTCTCCTTGTTCAGTTTCCATCCATTATTCCTCGTCTGGCCTACAGGCACTTTAGAAAACAGCTTGATCCCTTCCTCCCTGTGGCAGGCCCTCAGATATTGGAAGACTGGATTGCTCCACTATTGTACTTATTTTAGCATGAAGCAATTTTTCTTATACTTTTCTTTTTTATATTTAAGAAAAATTCAGCCATGACTTCTAGGATTTTTTTCAGATGCTTACATGATTACAGTTGCACACCTGACCAACCATCAAGTGGGAGGGGGAAATGCTCTATCTTTGACAGTTTTCAGTTACACAAAACTTTGTTTTTCTCATAGCAGCTTGTCTTGCCATAGGTTTGCCTCAAATCACCTGCTTTGATAAACTATAATGAGTGTTCACAATCTTCAAGATGTCTACAAATGGTTTGCTGTCTTATCTAACAGATTTCTATGGATTGAAGTTAGGATTGAAGTTAGCTTCTCTAGTCATTAATAACTGAGATATTCCACTGTCTTGCAGGAGGGGGGGTGGACTACATTGCTTCATCTTTGCTCCTCTGTCATCTTTCCAGGTGCTGACAGCTGCTCAGAGAAAATTGACAGGTGTTCCAACAGTTTTGTAGTCAAGTATTTTATTTTATTCTTTGGTAAGCAGCTTTTAAGGGCCATTATGGTGCTATAGTTATAATGCAAGTACTGCAGGCTAACTCATTGCTCACTCCAGGAATTCAATCCTTAATGGCTTAAGATTGAGTCAGCCTTCCATCCTTACGAGGTTGGTAAAATGAGCACCAAAAATTGTTGGGGGCAATGTGCTGACTCGGTAAACGGCTTAGAGAGGGCTGTAAAGCATGGTGAAGTGGTATGTAACCATGGGTGGGATTCTACCGCTTTGGCCTGTTTCTATAGAACCGGTTGTTGACGTTCCCGGTAGTTTGGAGAACCGGTAAATCCGGCCTCTGGCTGGCCCCACCCATCTCCGCCCACTTCTCCGCTCCTTGCCCAGTCAGTCCCTATTGTACATGCACAATATTGTGCGCATGCGCAACCTGCCTCACCAAGCCAGCCATTGCTGCCTACCTTTCGCTGTGGCCCTGCCTGATCTGATGATCTCCCTGGGTAAGTGCAAGCCCCAGTCACCTTTCCCTTGCCCCACTCCTCTCCAATCCATTGCTTTGATGCAGTCTTTTTATCCCCCCATTGCTCGCATTTCTTTCTCATTGCTCTATCCCCCACTGCTGTCCTTTTGACTTTTGCCACGCATCTCTGTGCATGTGCGCACGATCTCCCTGTGCACGCTGTGCTTCTCTGCACATGCGTGTGCGATCTCTCATGCATGCTGTGCATCTCTGCGCATGCGTGCGCATCTCCCACACACCCCCATGCATGCGCTTCAGATACCCGACAATTAGATGTTGGGCAGTGGCATGCACGCACATGCACAGAGCTCTTCTGGGTGACCTCTCACATGCTAGCAGAAGTGGCTCTGCGTGCTACTTCTGGCACACATGCCATAGGTTCGCCAACACGGATATAGTGTCTCAAAAGGGAACTGACATCAACAAGTTCTAGCTTGTGTGTTGAGTACCAAGTTCAAGGAGTTTCAAAGTAGTTGAGTACCAAGATACTACTGTATTCTGCACTTAAATAAATAAGATGACATATGCTACTTTAGCATGTTCTTTTCCCAGTTTACAACCTTTATTGTTTCATGTGTCTTTATAACTGTTGCTTCCTGTTATCATACAAATTCTTCAATAGGCTAATGAGGTGATTCACTGCACCCATATTTTTAGGATGATCTACAATTTGTTCTGGTATACATCAACCAAATAGCTTTGTATAATCAATAAAACAAAAGTGTGGAACTTTTGAGAACTCTCTTATTTGTTCATGATATATTATACATTATACGTTATCAATGTGAACCCAGGTACTTCTTCCTCTAACTGATTCCAGCTTGTATATCTGGCAGTGCTCTTTCCATTTAAAATTGAAGTCTGGACTATGCAGTCTTGAGCATTAACCTTACTAGTATATAAAATAAGTGCAATTCTTTAGTAGTTTGTTTAATATTGCTCAGTTTTGCTATTAGAATATGAAATGATATTTTGCATTCCCCTGACTGGTGCTCTGTTTTATATGCTCACTTATAAATGACAAGTAGCACTTTAAATTCACTGTCCTGTGAGATTTTAAATGTTTCAGCTGGTTTTTTTTTAATCAATTCCTGCAGTTCTCTTTATAACAGCATTTTATTTACTTTACTTTCTGAACTACAGTACCTGACTCTAGTGATTAAACCTTCATATGTGTACAGTAGTCCATGATTTACAACCCCAATTTGCGCCCAAAATTTCTGTTGCTAAGTGAAACATTTGTTAAGTGATTTGTGCCCCATTTTATAACTTTTCTTAACCTCAGTGGTTAAGTGAATCATGGCAGTTATTAAGTTAGTGACACAGTTGTTTAGTGAATCTGGCTTTCCCATTGACTTTGCTTGACAGGTGATTACAATTGTCATAAATATACATCAGTTGCCAAGCACATTTTGAATTTTGATCACGTGATCTTGGAGATGCTGCAATGGTTATAAATGTAAAAAAAAAAAGTCATAAGTCACTTTTTCAGTCCCACTGTAACTTTGAATGGTCACTAAATGAACTGTTGTAAGTTGAGAATTAAAACAATTATTCTTAAAAATAACAGGTGTTCCATATATTTACATTGGCAATTCTATACCTTCTTGTGCAGATTTTCCCATACATGCACCTGGGATACAGTTGTAACCAATTGACTATCAATCAACTGTTACTTCTGGAGTTTGTAAGCCCAGACCAAATTGTTTTTATTTTTAGGAAAGTTGTTCTACATAAATAAATATTTCTATAATATCATGATCATTGATTAAAAACTAATGCCATTGCAGTAATCCTGTGTTAATAAAAAGTGCTAATAAACCACCAAAACTCAAAGATGATTTAGAATATATTTACTTAGAAATAATTTTTTCACTTACTAGTTCCTGTCATTCTAGTGCCAGGAGATACTATATAATATATAGTAAAAGGATATATATTAGCCAATGTCCTATAGACTAGGACACTTTGGTTTATGAAGAATGTATTTTATTGGCAAATCTCTAACTCCCAACTCCTGCTAGTCAAAGTTAGTTATTTTGCCTTAATCAAAATCTCTAAGTTTATGAACATTTTATGAATTGGGAAAAATGTTTCAAAACAGTTTGCCAAGTCTCAGGAAACTATTTTGAAAATCCCCATTCTTTTTATTACTATAATTTTCTTGTAAGTATCCAGAAGAAAATTGACTGGCATAAATAAGGAGCACTTAAAACCCTCAAAAGAAGGAAAAACTCCTTACCTTGATTGAAGTCAAGGCACATCATTTATACCACTGTCATGTATCATAATAGGGGCAACCTATTATGTTTTGAAGAGAAAAGCTGTATTTTCCTGTTTCAATTTATCTTAGAGTATTATTGTGTTCAAACCCTGCAGAGTGATTAAATTTTCAAAAGCTATATTCACATCTTGGTTTGATTTGAACAGGTTATAATCAAGATTAATTTACTATAATTTGCTCAGTTTATTTAGACAATGGGTCTAAATAAAAAGCAATACCTAAACTTTTATATTTGAAAGGGGAATTTGTCCCAAAGCTTAATCCCCTACTCCACGCAGAATTCGAAATTAAAATACCTATGCTGAATGGCTGATCAGCCTCTTTTTGAACATAGCCAATGAATGGAAACCTGCCAGTAATTATATCTAATAATTGGTTTTAATACCAAATTGTTGTTATCATTAGAAAAGCTTTCCTAAGATTCATTTGGAATCTGATTGCCTAATCTATTGTACCACATTTTACTCTTTGGAATAAAAAGCAGACATTTTTCTGGCAAAACATTCTAGATATTTGAAAAGTGTTTGTCATTACCCCCTCCCCCAATATTTTTTCCTTAGGACTAAACATGAAGCAAGGATATAAGAGTTTCCCTTTCAGATCTATCATACATTATGAAATCTTATGCTGGCAGCTGATACAAATCTCTCCAACAATGTTCTCTCCCATTCGTCTCCTGTTTTTGGTCAGCAGAGTGCTGCTGGAGGCTGGAGAGACAAAAAATGGGCCATGCGGGGGCCTCACGGGGCCTCCACGCAGCCCGTTTTTGGCCAGGAGAGGATTGCAGGAGGCCAATAACATTTTGGCCAGGAGAGGATTGCTATGGAGGCCAATAACATGGTACAAATGCACATATGCCCCTTGTACCCCATTTTGGCTTGGAGAGTACTGCAGGGACCATCCAGGCCTAAAATGGGGCACTGGGGGGCCGCATTGGCCAACAGGGTACTGCAGAAAGCATCCGTCCCATCTTCCCCCCCACCAGCCCACAGAGGAGAACTACAATGCTGATTCGGCCCTCAAAGAAATCCAGTTTGACACCCCATTTTGATACATATACAGTACATACATTGGTAATTGTTCCATTCTTTATCCCATTCCTATTTCCATTCTTTTCTCCTGAGAAATCTGTGCTTTCTCTTTGGTGTCATTTACTCCTCCCATGAGGAAATGACCATATTAAAAAAAATACATTGAATAAATCCTGTTTCTTTGTAATTTACTCTATTGAATTACTGGAAATGATAAGGATTTAATTATGCTTTCTCCTGATGCAGTTGCTCACAGATGTTAACAATGTGGCACCTGAAAACACTGTTGCTGCCCGTGTTTCATGGAACGTGTTATGTCTGGGCGGTGGGTCCCAAGGAGAGACGAGACTCGAAATAGTAACAACAGCTCTTTATTAGGAAATCAGATACTGAGACAAAAACCCTAGCCTCGGCAGCTCTTTTTATAGAGCTGGCCGCGGCTAGGCAGCCTATGACAGGCTTTTGAGCTTGCCGCGCTTGGTTTTACCCAATCGCGGCAACCCGTATACGAACCAATCAGGATTGCTATATATCGTCCAATCGCGGCCTGGCTTTTCTGGACCAATCAGAATGCAGGCCTACAAGCCTGCTAGTATGGAATACCCCTCCCCTCTTGGTTCCATCCAAGGGGCGGGGTGACGTAGTCATGCAAGTAGGTGGGTCTTTGTACCTGCCTACTAGACTTGCGCAGTTCACAATGTCTCTGTTCACCATCGGGTTCGGACGGGCTCCGCGTCGCTCTCAAGCTACTTGGTGGAACTGTCTGGAAGGGTGAGTCGGTCCTATAGCTGCGACTCCCACCTGGTGATTCCGGGTTGGTTGAGTCGTTTGCTCCGCTGCTCCCGCCTGGGTTCTCTGGGCTGGTAGAGCTTGTCCGGCTGCTGCTTCCAGGCGAAGTACCCGTCTGCCACGACTCCCTTCTGGCTGGTAAGTATTGTTGGTTTTTATTTAATGTTTGTGGGGGGTGTTCTGCTTGCACAGGTGTTTGTTCTTTTTCCGAACCTGGGTTCCCCCCCCCCTCTGATTTCTTGGTTGGAGTCTATGAGGGGGAAAGTGGCCAGCCTGGATCTTAGCTGGTCAATATGACGTTTCCACGACCTCCCATTGGTGGTCTCGAGCCGGTAGGAGCGGGGGCCTGTGATTTGGGTGATTTTTGCAGGGATCCAAAGTGGGTCCCCTGTAAAGTTTTTGGCAAAAACAGTGTCTCCTACCTTGAAGGCGCGGTGCTTGCTGCTGGAACCGAAGGGTTTTTCTGGAGTGTAAGCAGGGTGCAGGCGGTCCAGAGGTGACCTGAGTCTTCTGCCCATTAGCAGTTCTGCTGGGCTCTTGTTGGTGGTGGTGTTTGGTGTGATGTGTTGTAAGAGAAGCATCTTGGTGACTTTCTCGTGGATGTTGCCATGTTCCATTTTTGTAGAGTTTTTTTTGTAAATTGAACCATGCGTTCAGCTCTACCATTCGCCGCCGGGTGAGCTGGCGAAGTCAATGCGTGTCGGATGCCGCGGTCTGCCAAGTATTGTTCAAAAGCCAAGGCGGTAAATTGTGGGCCATTGTCAGATACTATAACATCTGGCAGACCGTGTGTGGCGAAAAGTCTATTTAATTTCTTGATGACAGCTTCCGTGGTGGTTGTCTTCATTTTGCTCACCTCGAGCCAGTTTGAATAAGCGTCAACTGTGATTAAGAAGGTATGCCCCTTGGTTGGCCCTGCGAAGTCAATATGGATGCGTGACCAAGGGCCTCTGGGTGTCTCCCATTCTAATGGTGGGGCTTTTGGGGGAGCCGAGCGAGTCTCTTGGCATCTGTTACAAGCGGCGACCCAGGTTTCAATTTGTTTGTCCATGCCTGGCCACCAAGCATAGCTCCTGGCCAGGGCTTTCATGCGCACAATACCAGGGTGCCCTTCATGCAGCAAGTCTAAAACTTTTTTCTGTAGTGTCTCTGGTATTACTACCAGTCTCCCCACAACACGCAACCTCTTTGCGAAAAGAGTTCAGTTTGCCGGTTTTTAAACGGTTTAAAAAGTTCATTTGGCTCAGTTTCTGGCCATCCCCTCTCCACCCAGTTGAGAACTCGCGCCAAGCATTTGTCCTTTTTAGTTTCGTGTGCAATGTCTTGTGCAGTTACTGGAAGCATGGGTATCGTTTCAATTTTCAAAACTGGTAATGTGGGTGCTGGGTCATCTTGCAAGTCTGGCAAGGGGGAGCGGCTTAAAGCATTGGCGTGAGAGATAGTCTTGCCAGGGCGATGTATCAATTTGTAATTATAAGCGACAAGAAATTCACACCATCTTGTCATTCTAGGTGACAGGATGTGTGGAATGGGCTTGTCACCCGCCAATATGCCAAGTAGAGGCTTATGGTCTGTAATAATGGAAAATGTCCTACCATAAATGTATTCGTGGAATCTTTTTACTGCGGAAACGATGGCAAGGGCTTCTTTGTCCAGCTGGCTATAGTTCCTCTCTGGCTTGGACAAGGTTCTGGAAAAGAATGCAACGGGGGCTTCTGTTCCATTCGGCAAAACGTGGCTCAGGATGGCGCCAACCCCGAAAGGCGATGCGTCGCAAGTAACAGTCAGAGGTAGTGTTTCATTATATTGAATGAGGACTGCGTCTGAAGTCAAAAGGTTCTTTATTTGGTGAAAAGCATGCTCTTCTCGCCATCCCCATATCCAGGAAGCCTTTTTATCGAGGAGTCTATGCAGGGGTTCCGCGACCGTCGCTTTCTGGGGTAGGAAAATGTTATAGAAATTAATGAGTCCGAGGAAGGCTTGGAGGTCCGTTTTGTTTTTTGGTCTGGGGGCGTTTTTGATGGCTTTCAATTTTTTGTCTGTGGGGTGAATTCCTTGTTTGTCAAGGAGGTATCCAAGAAATTCAACTCTTTCAGTACATAATTGGCACTTTTCCTTTTTCACCTTGAGGCCAGCGTCTTTGAATTTCTGTAGGACCGCCCTCAGACGTTTTTCTAATTGTTCTTTGGTAGGGGCTGCTACTAAAACGTCATCGAAATAGGGCACGACTCCTTTAATTCCCTTCAGCAATCTCTCCATTAGGCTTTGAAAAATCCCCGGTGCGATGCTGACCCCAAACTGGAGCCGGTTACACTTGAACGCCCCTCTATGTGTCACTATTGTTTGGGCTTCGGCGGTTTCAGCATCGACTGGCAGTTGTTGATAAGCTTGAGTCAGGTCGAGCTTTGCAAAGATTCTGCCACCCCCTAGTGAGTGTAGGAGATGTTGGACTACCGGCACCGGGTAGGCGCTCTGTTGCAATGCGTGGTTGAGGGTGGCCTTGTAGTCTCCACAAATTCTCAGGGAGCCATCTGGTTTGATGGGGGTGACAATTGGGGTCTCCCAATGGGCATGATCAATGGGTTCTAAGATGCCTTGCGCTATTAGTTTGTCTAATTGTTCGTCTATTTTAGGCTTGAGTGCAAAAGGCACTCAGCGTGGTTTGAGACAGATGGGAGCGATGTCAGGGCTAAGATTAAAGGAGATAGGGGACCCCTTGTACTTGCCTAGATGCTCACTGAAGACTTCTTGGAAGTCCCGAACGAGCGTCGCTTCCCAGTCTTCATCTTCTGTGTGGTTGATGCCTGCCATCTCGATCCCCAACGGTGCGAACCACTGCAACCTGAGTAGGCTGGGTCGGTCTTTATCAACGATTGTGAGTGGTAGGATGGTGGTGTGGTTTTTGAAAGAAACTTTAAAATGTCCAGTGCCAGCGACCGGAATGCAGTTACCTTGATAGTCTCTCAATATTAGTTTCTAGTCGCTTAGCTCTTGGCAGCGGATGCTGGGAATTAGTCATTTTATGGGCCTCCAGGAGACCATAGAGAGGGAGGAGCCAGAGTCTACCTCCATGGTGCAAGATTGATTCTCGATGGTGACCTCTACACGTATCTTTCGTGCGTCTAATGATGAAGCATGGCCGATGATGACTGTTTGGTGCGTTTCTTCTCTTCTGGGTACATAGATGAATTTCCTGGGTCGGCTGTCCCAGTTCCATCTGCTGTCATTATGGCGGTCCCGGTTTATGGTGGGGGTGCCATCTATTCTTCTTGGGCTGTTTCCCCATCGTTGGGGGCTGGAATTTAGTTTGTTGTGGCATACTTTGGCAATATGCCCTCGTTTTTCGCAAAAATGGCAAATAGCGTCCAGGAACTTGCATTCGGAACGCGGGTGATTTCCTCCGCAGCCGGCACATTGGTAACTTGACTTACGACCGTGCCGGTCTCGCCGCTTGCGTTCCGACTGAAGTCTGTGAATTTCTTCCTCTTCACTGTCAGAAGGGGATTCGATGTCGCCGTGGTGGGTTGATGCTGCGTGTTTTTCTGGTGCGGTTGCCGTCTCGCTGGTGGGTTGGCGGTCGGTTCTGTTTGAATGCCGCATTCGCGCCGCTGACTTATGGGTGGCCTCGGCTGCGGTGGCTTCGGCTACGGCGTCGGCGAGGGAGATGTCCCCTTTAGCCATCAGCCTGTTTTGGAGAGTTGGGTCTTTCAGGCTGAGGATGACTCGGTCACGCATGGCCTTGTCTAGATTGGCGAATCCGCACAAGCCTCCTAAGTCCCTCAGGTCGGCTACGAACTCTCCGATGCTCTTGCCCTCGCGCTGATCCCTCTGGTAAAAGTCATGCCGACGGATGAGAGTCGGCACCGCCGGGGCGTAGTGGTTCCGGAGGATGGGAGCTAGGGTATCCCAATCCATCGTCTTGACGTCTGTGGGCTTCGCGAGTGCCTTGGCCATTTTAAAAACGGCGGGTCCGCAGTGTGTTAGAAAGACCGCTCGCTTCTTGCTGCCGGTGGCGTCCTTCAGGTTGTTTGATTCCAAGAACATTTGGAAACGATCAATGTAGGACTCCCAGTCCTCGCTGGCCGGATTGAATGGTGTGGGTGGCACAGCGCTGCTGGCCATTTTGCTGGTCGTCTATGAGCTTTGTGCCACATGCTAGTCAGTTCTGTTGTCTCAGTATCCCATCCTCGTCACCAGTGTTATGTCTGGGCGGTGGGTCCCAAGGAGAGACGAGACTCGAAATAGTAACAACAGCTCTTTATCAGGAAATCAGATACTGAGACAAAAACCCTAGCCGTGGCAGCTCTTTTTATAGAGCTGGCCGTGGCTAGGCAGCCTATGACAGGCTTTTGAGCTTGCCGCGCTTGGTTTTACCCAATCGCGGCAACCCGTATACGAACCAATCAGGATTGCTATATATCTTCCAATCGCGGCCCGGCTTTTCCGGACCAATTAGAATGCAGGCCTACAAGCCTGCTAGTATGGAACAGAACGTCTATTAATGGATTATAGCTACATAACTACAGCAGCAGGGTAGATGAATTCTCATACATTTTAAGCCATTTAGTAGAAAATATCTGTTCTCATCCTCTTAATACTTGTTCTATCTGTTTTCCTGAATGAATATAAGTTTTACCTTCATTATTCTTGTAAAATCCAATATGTATTTAATGATACAATTTCATCTGTCAGCTATTTCTCACAAAATCCAATGCCTCCATGCATTAAAGCAGCAAATCCCAGACTCATTGAAAGACTGTTAAGGCCAGGATCAAGATGGTCAAGTAGAAAGACTACCAGAAATAACTGTACACATTTAAGAAATTCATCAATGCTTGGCTTTCTTGCACTTTTTCTAATAAATGCAACTGGGCAATTCTGGTAAAGCATTGTAGAAAACAGTTCAAGTAAGTGTCATTGGCATTCATAACCCTCAGTGGTTTGAAATAAGAATATATTTTTTAATCAGGCTAAAGCAGGGGTGGGATTCTACCAGTTCGCACCTATTCACTAGATCCGGTTGTTAACATTCTAAGCAGTTCGGAGAACTGGTTGTTAGAATAAATTACTGGCCTAATCCTGTAAGAAAGGCAGGAAAGAAACATTCTGGTGTTGCTTACAGAAACTGCCTCTCCGTTAACCCTTATTACGTTCTTGGCAGGCCTAGACTTCCTGTCTCAGGAACTTCTCTGGACTTTTTTCCCCCTCCTTTGCTGGTACTTTGCTTGTGTGGAGTGACCATTCAAAGTTACAATGGCACTGAAAAAAGTGACTTATGCCCCTTTTTCACACTTACAACTGTTGTAGCATCCCCACAGTCATGAGAGGCCAGGCGAGAAGATGCGTGCCTTGATGTGAGTGATATTGAGTTGGCCACACCCAGCCAATAACATGACCACCAAGCCATGTCCACCCAGTCACATGACCACCAAGCCATGCCCACCAATTAAGCCATGCCCACAGAACCGCTTGTTAAAAATTTTGAATCCCACCCCTGGGCTAAAGGTTTTGAATGAAATTAAGGCATTGGAAAACCAAAGGAACTTGAGTTATTTATTTATTTATTGTAAAGATATCCTGTATTTTCTTTGAGACCTCTTTTTTTTCTCTATGCATTCTTGTAGAATAGATTAAGGTAAAAGATACTGACCCAAATCAGCCAGGGAGCTCTATGATTGGTTCTTTTGCTTTGCACAGGCTCTTACATGTTTCTTTAAGCCATATATTTTAAGCCATGATTTATGGAGAAATGGCAGGGATAGGTGAATTGAGAAATTTTGAGTCAAAATTTGATTCAGAAATCACACCTGTTTTACTTAATGCAGTAAGCCAAAATCATATAAGGCAGAGGTCTCCAAACTTGGCAACTTTAAGACTTGTGGACTTCAATTCCCACAATTCTCCAGCCAGCATAACTGGGAGTTGAAGTCCACAAGTTTTAAAGTTGCCAAATTTGGGCACCCCTGATATAAGGTTATGTTTTATGTGATATGGGAAGGTTGTGGACATGACATGGCTATAAAAGGATAAAGATAAAAAATAAAGTTATCCCTATTAAAGCCAATGTGAAATGTGAAACAAATTCAGTGGAAACTAAATAAACTGTAGCTTAGGATATGCTTAGGTATCTCACTAAGCTATGGTTGGTTTTAGTTGTAGTATTTAAAAAAACCATGGCTCCTCAATACTCTAAGCCAATGCCAGACAAACCACTTGAGATTTGGTACAATTGTGATCTGAATCTTACTTTGGATCAAAATTCTATTTTGAAGCTAGAGTAACTTTTGTTTCAAGATGAGAGGTCATTAATTCGTGATTGTCCATTTTACAAAGAGTGATTCAGTTATATAATTCATGCAACACATTTAATCAGAAAATCAAGTTCTAAAATTTCAATTAGCAATAAAATTGAATCATGCTGTGTATATTTCCTGAGAGCTACTAGAATATATGCTATTTTGTCCCCAGAGTTTATCTTCAGAACTCAATAAAGATCAATCTGAATCTAAGTGAATAAAAGCCTCAAAATACGTAACTCAGAATAATTTTGAAGAAATAATAAATTAATTCATTTAATAAATTCTTCATTCTTCCTTCCTTTTTCTGCATATTAATGCAATGACAATGTAAGGTAAAAATAAATTTACCTTATTTTGATTAAATGTAAAATAAGTAATCTGAAACATATTCAAATGGTAAGAAATTTTCTATTTGCCAAGTTTACAGAAATGTATATTTTACAAAAGTGGTTTGTCATAGACTCACAAACAAACACATTTTTGGTGGAAAAAAATTGGAGACTGTCAAAACTTCGTCAAAATGGCATGCAGTTGGGGAATACTGTTTCATTTGAATTAGTCTGATGTTGATGTTATGAGCTCTGTGTACGTTTTAAAGTTATTTTTCTATTAGTTAATTTTTGTGTGTGTAGTATCTAATGTTGAGAATAAATAGACTCCCTCATTACTTTTCTAAACATCCAGTTAAACCCCAATAAAAATATTTTTTTTTCCTAGGAAACTATAGAATATATCGTTTTTCTGATACACAGTCTTCATTCCATCACTATTTCTGTCACAAAACCATAAATGACATTGTGTGACATTCTCATGTGTTTATCACCAAATTCATTGCTTCAGTCCAAAAGGATTGGTTAAAAAATAATTAAAGTGGACCAATTGGTTTTTTATTTAGAATAGAATCATGGGGAAAAATGGAATATTGTATAAAATTTGATAATATCCTATAAATAGCCTGTTTTGTTTGTGTAAAAATAGAGTATGTAATTGGTTTGAATTTGTTTATAGCTCTGTGTGATTCCAGTAATTTTAGTTTCTTTATATTTAGTTTATTTATAAAGCAATAGTTAGATTTATGGATTATCATGTATGAGAATGAGAGGGCGATAAATTTGGTATCTAAATAGTTATTCCTCAAATATTAGCACTGTGTTTAACAATTGAGATACATGAAATAAGCATAGACTGGTACAGTGGTGGGCTGCTGCCGGTTCACACCAGTTCTAGCGAACCAGTACAAACGGCGATCAGTTGGCCCCACCCACCTACCCTTGCCTTATCCTGTCTTGCATTTTCTTCTTTTGCAGCTCAGCTGATTAGCACGGCAAAGTGGATTACTGTGCCTCAGCTGTTCTACTCACCGAGGAAGGCTAGAAGGTGAGCTGGAGAGGTTCAAAGTGTTGTTTATTGAATGCTCTGCATGCGCAAAGCCCCCGCGTGCGCATGAAGCATGCGTTCACAGAATCGGTTGTTAAACCAGTTGTAGCCCACCACTGAACTGGTACAATATATTAAAATAAAAATTAGACAATGCAGGAATGCAGACAATTACCTTTTGTACAGCTCAGGCATTGTTGGTGTTACAAGTACAGGTCAATTTCAAATATTGTCTTTATTGAACCAACAATATGCAATTCAATCAGTGAGCTTCAGGAGGAGACTGAAAATGTCCAGATACTCATATATTTGGATGCAAAGGTTTCGTTTTAATTGACATTGGACTTTTATATCTTTTCATTAGGGACCCTAGTGGGAATGAGTTTGTTTTCATTTACTTGGTTTTAAAAAAAACAGAAGTTCCAGTAATGTAACAAGTATTGTGAGAGGAGGCAGCTGCTAACTAATTATTTTTATACATTTATTTTGCTTATGTTACTGAGATGGAAGATACAATAATGCTTTTGGAGAAACACTATGATATTTTTGTATTCAGTGACAGAATCCTGAATAAATGAATTAATAATCATACTCAATATGGCATTTCTTCTGTATGAATTTTGACTTTTCAATTAGTTGCTTATTGTAAATGCCATAAGATTTAAAAGTAGAGCAATTATTCAAGGGGAAAAGAGTGGTGGTGGGAGACACACATGTAAATCTTATGTAAGCCTGTTTGATTTGCTAACTAATTCTTGTGTTTATTGAGATTAAAATTTCTAACTAGTTTGGTGCAGCATGAATAGAACAACCTTATATTGCATCAGGACTACTTCTGATTCAATAAATATTAATAAAAGGATACGCAAACTAGAATCCCTTCTGACAAATTTTGTGGTCTCTGTTGGAACAGAAAATTAAATGGAAGATTTATGGATGAAGCCATGTGACATTCGAGCCTCTAGGGCAAGTGCCAATTGTACTGTGTGTTCTGTAATTGAAAGCATAGACAAAATCTCTGTGAATGGGAAAAAAAGTAATGGTGTTCTTTAGAGAAAAATCTGCCTTCACAAAAGTTGGAACAATCATTCAGAATCCACATTTACATAAACTTTGAATCAATAATAATTTTTACATAGTATTATTAATGCTGAAGTAATGTAACCATTTATAACCAAGTTACAACTTTTTTTCTGTAAAGATTTGGATTATTTCTGTTTAATCCAAAAAGAATTTAAAAAACTCTGTCATTTGTCCAGTTCAAAATGAGTCATAAATGTTGTAAAGTCAAAATAGATACATATTCTTCTGCTTTCTGTACAGCTTTAATAGTTTAATGTTTGGTTAGCACATGATGCCAACATGTGCTAATTTCTCCTGACAATATGATAGTTTGGTTTGAAATGTGCAAAACTGGGAATAAAAAGAAAATGTTCCTCACAATAAATTAGACACAAATTCAAAAGGCTTAATTGCAGCAGAAATGTACAAAATGTTTTCAGCATAAATAAATCGTATTACACAAGCACAGAGATCAAAATATTCTTAGATTTTACCTGTGATTGGTCCTTCTTATGATCTGTTGCTCAATGACTGTTCACAGTTATGACCAGGGGTGGGATTCAAATTTTTTAACAACCGGTTCTGTGGGCATGGCTTAGTTGGTAGGCATGGCTTGATGGTCATGTGACCAGCTGGGCATGGCCAAATCAATGTCATTCACATCAAGGCACGCATCTCCTCGCCTGGCCTCTCATGACTGTGGGGATGCTGCAACAGTTGTAAGTGTGAAAACAGTCATAAGTCACTTTTTTCAGTGCATTGTAACTTTGAATGGTCACTCCACACAAGCAAAGTACCAGCAAATGAGGAAAAAAAAACTCCAGAGAAGTTCCTGAGACAGGAAGTCTAGTCCTGCCAAGAATGTAATAAGAGTTAATGGAAAGGCAGTTGTAATAAGAGTTAATGGAAAGGCAGTTCAGAATGTTTCCTTCCTGTCTTCCTTACAGGATTAGGCCAGTAATTTCTTCTAACAACCGGTTCTCTGAACTGCTTAGAATGTTAACAACTAGTTCTAGTGAATAGGTGCAAACTTGTAGAATTCCATCCCTGGTTATGACGGATTAGAAAACATTCGAGCTGTTCTAGAAGTTATGACTGCTATACCACCATTGTGGTCATGTTCTAGAAGTTATGACTGCTATACCACCATTGTGGTCATGTAATTTCTAGCACTTGGCAACTGGCTCGCACTTGTAACTGTTCTCAGAGTCCTGTGGTCACATGATTGTGTTTTGCAATGTTTTCTGCGTTTTTCAGCAAAAATTGTCAAAGCCCATCCATTAAATGAATTGGATTAGAATTTACAACTATGTGATTTGCTTAACAGATGTGTTAGGAATATAAGTCACCTAACAGGTATTTGGGTTAGAAATATATAAACCAGGATAAACATTTTAAAACTGTATCTTTAAGAAAATGCAAAACTGTAATTAGGTGTGGTTTCTCAAACAGCCATAAAATGGAGCCAGAAACCTGATTTGTCTTAGCCTTAGTCTCAGAAGAGAGTGTGAGTAAGTCTCTGTTTCCTTCTGTTGGAAAGTATTGCCGTTCCTTCATTTCTTCTAATTGACTGATATTACTGGATTTGATGTAAGTTTGTTACTGAACTGTTTGACACTGGAATTTGTTATTGGATTATCCCTGGATAAAAACTAACTGATTTACCTGTGAATGACTTTTGGACTGCTTATCTTGAACTTTGCTTAAACTTTCTGGAAATAAAAACCTACATTTACTGTACAGTGTATCTGTGTGCTCTGTGTGTATTATTCCAACACTACTCTCTATATGTCTCCCTGTATGCGCTCATTCTCCTAACGGGGAATTACCTCAACAAGATGCAATGACTCATCAAAGTGAAGTCTAAACATTGTGATAAAAATTAGTCTGGTCATGTGATAACTCGCCTTATGACCGCAATGACTTATGACTAAAATTCTGGACTCAATTGTGGAGATTAAGTCAAGGACTATCTGTCATTCAAAAAACTTTGGATAATTTTTATCACTTGCTCAGTGATTAAGAAACAGAACATTCAGAAATATACATCTTTATAAATAACATAATTATGAAGTAGCCATCTTGCCATTCAGGATGTGTATTAGCTTATTTCATGGTTCAAGTTATAGGGATGGTCTTGATCCTTATAATAAATTGCTGAGGCTGTTTGGAGGTCCATATCACCTCTCCCCAAAGCTCTCTAAATATTCACACTTTTTTCCCATCTCTTGCTTTGGGAGAGCTTGATTATTCCTGATTCCACTATCTTCCAGAAGTATCTATTATCTCATCTAACTTTTAATATTTGTGGGTTAGAGAAATAAGGCAACTACATCCTGTGCTTTTCTGGGATCAAACAATGAAAATGCAAAAGTGAAATAATATTAATAATGCTATTTCGTGGATAAGTCACATAGGAGCACAATGCAGCTCTTTCTTTTTTAGGATATAAATCAATGTCAGAGAAAATAAACAAAATATTTATTTTGTTTAAAAATGAAAGAAAGCAATAAAATGCAAATATTTGACATGGAAGATAAATTAGAGATAACTCAAATGAATATATGAGAAATTTGAAATTATAGTTATTGATCACAATAAATTCTAAATAAAAATATAATTTTATGAACACACAACTGAAATATAAATGAAGGTTGGATATCCAACACAACTTATTAAAAAG
Source organism: Notechis scutatus (assembly GCF_049901735.1). Lineage (NCBI taxonomy): Eukaryota > Metazoa > Chordata > Lepidosauria > Squamata > Elapidae > Notechis > Notechis scutatus. The sequence continues at coordinate 168,569,992 of NC_142011.1, forward strand.
AATGAGACTAGATTGTTATGTTAAAGGAAATTTAAGATCTGTGGACAAAACAATTGTATGAAAGTTACATAACCTTATATCACGATCAAAAAGTATTGAAGAGTATAAAATTTCTTTGAATTAAATTGAAAAGGATATTATAGAGGATCCTAAAACTATAACCTACAAGAAAGAGATAGGAATATTGGATTTACAAATGGAGTTGGAGGCATATTTAAAAAACAACAGAGATACACAAATAAGACATCAAAAGAGTGATATGTATTACACTGAAATATAAAAAATTTACTGGAGACATTACACTGAAATTTCAAATGGACTTTGTTAAAGAAGGCAAGAATTTTGAGAGAAGAGACAAAGATAGCAAAAGAAAGCAGAACTTGTGTAGATGTGGTCCTTGACTTATAACTGTAATTGGCCTGTAATTTTAGTTATAAGTCATAACAGTCATTGAAGGGATATGACTGTGCCTGATTTTGTGACTTTTTGTGGTAGTGTCAACTCGCAAAGCATCCCTGACCCATTCTCTACTTGCCATAGGCAAGGGGGATAGAGAATCGACCCTTGCAGCTGCATCAAGGAACTTGCATTTCAGTCAAAACAAAGCACATTCCAGCCGGCAATGTCAAGGTCATCTCAATGGGAACCCACAGTGGCGAGTGGGAGCGACTTCTACAAACTGAAATTGCTTCATTGGGGAATGTGACTGATGACATATCTTGGGGGGAGGGGGAAACAGGGTAAGAGCCAAAGCACTAATTAAGTGAGGTCAGAGTTGGTTCCACTTGATCCATGCCAACATGAAGCTCCTAATAAATAATTGGATTTCTTTTGAAGCTTGGCCTGAGGCTCATTATTTGATTAGGACATTGGCTAGAGCCGTGACAGCAAGCCAACTCTGACCTCACTTAATTCATGCTTTGGCTCTGACTTTGTCTGACAGATAATTGCTAAACAAATGCAGCAATCATAAAGTGAACACTGCAGTCAAGCAAGGCAGTCAGTTTCTGGGAAAAAAACATGTTAAATTGTGTTCATGTGACTGCAGGGTGCTGCAAGCAGCCGTAAATTTTGATCGGTTGTTGATCACCCAAAATGCAGTTGTGTGACCATGGGGATAGGGGGCAGCCATAGGGAATTATGAATCCAGATGATAAATAGCTTTTTGTTGTATGTCATACCTTTGAACAGTTGCTCAAGAGTAGTTGTAAATCAAGGACTATTTGTATTTTATTGTCATTTTTGGGGAAGGGGATCTTTACATTTAATCCCCCCCCTTTTTTAAATGTATTGTTGTATAATGTTTTTTAAATTCTTAATAAAAATGATTGGAAAAAAGACATTTTAGCACAAGGAAATGTTAAAGAGATTTGCCTGTTGTGCTCTATCACTTTACCCTTGAAATCTCAATGTTAAAGAAAGTCATGAAGTAATAGCATTCATCATTTAATTTGTTATCTCTTTGTCATACTTTAGCAACAATTTATAAATATGTTTATAAAGACATTTAACTTAGGATGAAAGAAATATTGTGAAAAAAATTGTGAGATATCAGAAGATATCAAAAGATTCAGTGAAATACCTAAGACTCCATCTGTCTGGAAGTAACAAATATATTTCAAAACAATTACAAAAAGTTATGGAAAGAAATAAAGCAATATATCAAAAGATAGAGAAATTTGAAACTTTCTTGGCTAGAACTTATTGCAATAATTAAAAATTAATATTTTACCCAAAATGAACTTTCTATTCCAAATGGCATTGATTCTAATTTTAGGCAAACCCCTGCAGGTTTGGCAAAGAATAATTAACAGGTTCCTCTGGAAGAAAAATTTGGGAGTAAGTTTTAAAATTTGATATAATTCAAAGGAAAGAGGTAGACAAGCATTCCTCAATCTTTTAGGACTAATCAAGGACTATAGAACTCTAGTTTAATCTACAACTAATCTAGAACTAATAGAGCAAGCTGCCTGCCATGGATAATAGAATAACAGATTTAATAGAACGTAAATAATAGAAAAAGCAGGTCTTTCTATTGTACTATAATGTAATGCACTTCAGAAGTATCTATGGTACAAATAAACAGCAACAACAAAAGAATTTAGAAATACAGTACATATAAGAATACAAAGCCTGTTACAAATGTGGAATATTTTAAAAGTACAAATAAATCAGGCAATTTGACCAGTAGCCTCAAACACTTTCTGCTTCAAGGGTAAATATAGTAACAATAATAATGATTGTATATATTAATATTATATGTCCAGAAATCATAAAATAGATGTAAGACACAAAAATAACTGTACAATAAAGGAAAGAATTTCCTGGCAGTTAACTGGAAAAAATTAAAAAATGATCTCAAAAATCAATCTCAATTCTGGAAAGTTGATAGAATTTGAAAAGCAAGATCATTTACAAAACCAAGATAATTTTCTAGATCAGGAAGAATCTTGTGCCTTTTAGGGCACTGTGCTGGAAATAACCAGATATGAGACCATGTTTGTAGATTTAAGGATGAATGGGAATTACTCATTTGACTGCTCCATGGCAGTCAAACTGTGCCAGGAAGGAAGTCATTGCATGTAGGCAGCTGATATTGTACAGCAATCTGTGTTCATCCCTAAATCCACAAATGGTATTTCCAGCACAGTGTCCTAAAAGGCTTCTTTCCCTTTGTATAGAATTGGGTTTGTCTCAACAGTTCATAGCCAACATGGTAGTTGTGAACCTGAACCTGTTGGTGGTAATTACATATTATCTTGGGATACAATGCAGAGGTGGTATTCAACAAGTTCTGACCAGTTCTGGAGAACTGGTAGAGGAAATTGTGAGTACTTCAGAGAACCAGCAAATCCCACCTCTGACTGGAGATTTTACAGTATCCTTCCCCTGCCATGCCCACCAAGCCATGCCCACAGAACCGGTAGTAAAAAAATTTGAATCCCACCACTGGTACAATGGGAATGTGATCTGGATATAGAGGACATTAACATGTATGACTCTCCCTGCTCACAGATCTCAGAGAACTCTTGTTTCCAAAACCTCTAGGAAATTCTAGATATCTATCAAATAAGGTTGCTCAGATCAACTCTAAGCTACACTACAGCTGTGCAATATCATTGCAGATAACTGATACATGGTCTTGCTTAGTTATCTGGGATCAAATTGATCTTCTTGGTTCCAAGGAAGTGGATAGGATCCTCTGGCTGTTTGGCTACCTGTGCTTTAGAGACATGTCCATGTTGGTTGGTTGAGACAATGTGTAGTTGGGTCCAAGCGATGGTGGATTCATCCTTAAAATATGGGGTGATTCCCATTTACACTTGAGTTAGTCTAACCTCTCCTCAAGAAACCATCTTTAAGACATGACACTAGTAGGCAAGGCTCATCTTGATATTTCATTGGCTTTTAATACCACTGACCATGATCCTTTTGGACTAACTTAGGGGGTTGAAAGTGAAAGGCATGGTGCTGCAATAGTGCTCCTTCCTCTGGTTGCAGGCAATGTGTTGATAATAAGGAACCTTGGTGCTCTCTCAGCATGGTTATTTTCTTGCAGATGTTTCATTGCCCAAACTACATGCTATGCTAATGCATGCAGACTAGTGCTGATGATGTTACCTAGTTTGGATAATGAAAAGTCTGCAAGAAAACAACCAAACTCAGAAGAGCACGTAGGACCCCACATTTCAACCCTGAGTTTCAAATATTACCCTTTATTGAGAATGTGGTGATATTTCGACACAAGAAGAAGATGGCGGCGGCGAGGTGGTGAGGAGCGCGGCCGGAGGGAGGTTTGAAGGGCCGCAACGAGAGGGGCTGGTTTGTCGCCTGGTTTAAACGGCATTTTTTAATGAAAGAAAGTAGTCTGTAAAACAACTTGGGGGAAAAAGACAAGACAGAACACCAGAACGGCGCCGCCTGGCATGAAGCCTCTTTGCAGCTGACCCTGAGCGAGCGGTCCGGGAATCCCATCTTGAGCGGGCTTCCTTTTGTTGGGTAAGGCGATCGAGCAATCGGCTGGGATCTAGCGGGCGGTCTGGCGAGCGCGCGTGCTTGGAGAGCCTCTGCAGCCCGAGACGCTCCGAAAAACTTTCTTCGCCGAGGCTTTCTTGGAGAAGTCCCATTTTCCGGTTGCTAAAGGCAGAGGACAGAGCTTCCATTTGCGGGGCCACCCGAAAAGCCAATCTGACCCGTGGGGGAGGAAAAGCGCGAGGGGTTCCCAGCGAGGGGATTTTGCATTTCTTGGACCTCCGAGTTCTTTGCTGCTTCTCCCCGGGAAGGAGGCGATTTCTTCGGCGCTGAGCCCGTCCGCGGCGCGGAAAGGAAACAGCCCCAGAGGGGAAAGTGAAAGTGCCGGGAAACGATCGGGAAGGGCCGGCAGAATCATCTCCCCCAAGAGAAAGTGAGGACTGCAGGCGCGATCTCTGCTTGGCGCCCTCGGGACTCAGACTCGAATAGAACTAGAAAATGTTTGGCGGATTGCTGGCCTTTCAAAAGATACAAAGATTCGTTCGTGGCACAAAGCGAGCGTTCTCACGACCCGCGAAAGAGCGCTAACAAACAGCCCGGAGGCGCAAAGGCAAGCGGGCGAGGGCCATCTCATTCACCAAGGGAAAACAAAAACAAATAGTTTCCTGTGAGCTGTTCAATCTTTCCTTCACTCAGATAAAAACCCTTGGATCATTGTGTTACAACTTCCTGTTTACAGAGTAATAGCGATCTGCTTTTCAAACAGCGATAAATTCCTCCCATTCAGCTGCCAGTTAAACAATTAACCCGTTCCTTGCAGACTCTTAATACTACCTCATTACCTCAAATCTTACAACTTTTCTACCTCATCAGCTATATCAACGATTAGATAATCAATTTCTATAAAATATTTTATTAATGGTTTAACTGATTTATTGTTTTTAATTGATTAGTGTGATTAGAGTGTTTAGTGCAAATAGTGTGATTACTGACTAGTTTAAAAGATCAAAATTCATGTAATTTAATTGAATAGCAAAATCATTGATCTAGTGAATTTAAATGAACAGTGTGGTTAATGATTAGTGTAATTAATTGATTAATGATTAGAGTAATTAACTATTCAGGCTGATTGTTGCTCAGGAATATTATCTGACTTGAGAGATTACTGCAATTGATTGTTTGATATAATATTGGCTATATAGATCACCCAAAATTGTTCCTCTAATTAATTCAATCAACGTACTATTTTAACAATCCTACCATGCCAAAAAGAAAATCCTATGTCAAACCACAACCTAAAGAGAAGATGATCCCCACCAATGAACCACAAGACTCCTGCACATGCCTTAAATGCTACAAAAATCTAAAGGATAATGAAAACTCCATCAAATGTTCTCTGTGTAAAAAATACACTCATCATGACTGCTTGGGATTACCTGAGCAGATGATTCAATACCTAAAATCATCCAATGAGTTTCCACATATCTGCAAATCATGCAGACCCAAACTGGATCTGTCTGAAAGAGTTGATACCATTGAAACCATTGAAACATCCCCTACCATCGAAACCATTACAACATCCCTCAACATCATAGTAGCATCCCTGGACGCCGTAAAAGAAAGAATATCCAACCTTGAAAAAAAGGACACAACGCAAAAACCTGAACATCCAATAGCTACTAACCACATCTCTACCAATCAACCACAATCCAATCCACAACCCAATCCACAAATAAACACAACCCAGACAAATATTGATATCCCAATTCTCATCAGAGAAGCCGTTGAGCGTGAACGGAAACGCCCAAACGCCATCTTATTTGGTCTAGAAGACATCAATGTCAATGATGACATCACAACTGTCCGAAACATCATCAGAAATTATCAAGCATCAACCATCTCCGCTGATGAAATACTTGACATTTCCGCATTGACCGAGAGCTCAAAAATAGAGATGGCTCTGTGGCCCCACGCTTGTGCAGGGTCATTTGCAAAAATGAATCAAGCAAACGTAAATTCATTTATACTATAAACTCACTCGCCAAAACCAACACCATCCATAAGAACCTCCGTTGCCGCCCTGACCTAACCATACAGCAACGTGCCCGCTCCCGTGCACTCCGCATCGAACTCAAAAACCGTCTAGACAATGGAGAGAAGGACCTGTACATTGACTACCATGCTGACTGTATCAAAAGTAAACCACTCAACCCAATACTCAGCTTTTACCCTCAACCACAACCCTACCTCAACCCATCCACCATCACCCAAGACTAGGCACGCACGCCCCCAACTACCTCAATTCCAACTACTGCCGGCCTTAAATGCAAACTACTCAATGCAAGAAGCCTCGTGAATAAAATACCTGAATTTCTCTTCCTCCTAAATATGGCTAACTTCGACATTATATTTGTCTGTGAAACATGGCTCAATGCATCTCTCCCGACTCCATTACCACAGTAAGAGACTATCATGTTTACAGATCAGATCGTGAAAATCGTCGAGGAGGTGGAGTTGCTATATTCTATAAAAATCCTTACATCTAAAAATATCCAAGTTACCCAGGAGTTTGCCCTTCCTGAAACCATCATCTGTGAACTATCCTCAAATATCACAATTCGATTCTTACTATGTTACAGAGCACCTGATTATGACATCGAACATGTAAACAAGCTAAATACATTACTAACATGGGCTGCCTCCTGCCCATACCCTTTTATCCTTCTTGGTGATTTCAATCTACCTCATATTAACTGGACCCTAAATGATTGTACAACTGAAATCATACACACAACCTTCTACAATGCTATTACAAATCTGGGACTGGAACAACTAGTAACCAACAACACTAGACTAAACAACTGCCTCGATCTCATCTTCTGCAACAGTTTGAACCTAATCTACGGAATACAATCTAAAGAACCCTTTTCCAGTAGTGACCACAATATGATCGACTTTTGTCTCAACATACATCCACACAAAAATCACCACAATGATGTAATCCCCTATTGTAACTTCAAAAAGGCAACTATGATCTTATAGACAACGATCTCTCATCCCTTGATTGGCAATCTCTATTCACTGGATGCAATACCGTTGAAGACCATTATAACATATTTTTACTTGAAGTCAAAAGAGTCATCAAACTATATGTACCAACAACAACTCCCAAAACAAAACAAAAAGCAGATTACCCATATCAATAAGGAAACTTCAATCCAAAAAGAGATCACTCTGGCGGAAAAACAAATCTGGTCACGTTGCCAATTTCAAAAACCGATACAAAAATCTATGCCACCAGATAAAGACCGAATGCACCAATTATCACATTAAACAAGAGGAAAACCTTCTAAGCACCAATTCCACCCGCTTTTTACAATTTTGTAAACAACAAACTAAAAGACTCAAGGTCCATCCCTCCCTTGATAGGACCTGATGGTAAAGACTGCAACGACGACACCATTAAACCCAACATCTTTAACACATTCTTCGGCTCAGTATTTGTAAACAGCAATGGATCATGCCCAATATTTCCTAGCCGTACCACAGATAACAACAATGATCTAATACATATCGATTTCACAGAAGACAATGTTGAAAAAGCAATACGCAACCTAAAACCATCTCTATCTATTGGACCGGATGGAATATGTGCCTACTTCTTAAGAAAGCTATCCACTGCCATAGCCAAACCTCTAAGCATAATCTTTGAAAAATCTTTCAGAACCAGCTCCTTGCCTAACCTATGGTCACAAGCCACAGTCATCCCCATCTTCAAAAAGGGAGACCCAAGCCTAGTTGAAAACTACAGGCCAATCTCCTTATGCTGCGTCACCTGTAAAGTCATGGAATAAATTATTAACCAATCCATCATCCTTCACTTAGAGACAAATAACCTACTCTCCAATAAACAATTTGGTTTCAGGAAAAAACTATCCTGTAATCTGCAACTCTTACACTGCAAAAACATATGGACGACACAACTCGACCAGGGCAAAACAATAGACGCAATCTACATAGACTTCTGTAAAGCCTTTGATTCAGTGGTACACGACAAACTACTCCTAAAAATAAAATCCTATGGTATCTCTGGACAACTGAATAACTGGATAGAAGCATTCCTGTCAAACAGACAACAAATGGTCAAAATCGGGAGCGTCCTATCAAATCCAGTACCTGTCAATAGTGGTGTTCCCCAAGGCAGTGTTCTAGGACCAACTCTCTTCATACTCTACATAAACGACCTCTGTGATCATATTAAGAGCAATTGCGTTCTCTTCGCTGATGATGTAAAGCTGTTCAATACCACAGACAATACTGCTACCCTACAAAAAGATCTTGACTATGTATCCGAATGGTCAAACAAATGGCAACTTCAAATCTCAACAAATAAATGCTCTGTCTTACATATTGGCAAAAAAATCAGAAAATAAAATACAAGCTGAATAGTCAAGATCTTGTTGATGACCCAAGCTCTGTAAAGGACCTTGGAATACTCACCTCTAATGATCTAAGTGCTAGAGCACACTGCAACTACATAGCCAAAAAGGCATTAAGAGTTGTTAACCTAATCCTACGTAGCTTTTTCTCTGGTAATATCACACTACTAACCAGAGCATACAAAACATTTGCTAGACCAATACTCGAATACAGTTCATCAGTCTGGAACCCACACTACGTATCTGATATTAGCACAATTGAGAAAGTCCAGAAATATTTCACAAGAAGAGTTCTCCACTCCTCTACTCGCTGTAGAATACCTTATGCCACCAGACTTGAAATTCTAGAACTAGAAAACCTTGAATTACGCCGTCTTCGGTCTGACTTAAGCATGGTATACAAAATCATACGTTGCAATGTCCTACCTGTCAATGAATACTTCAGCTTCAACCATAACAACACAAGAGCACACAATAGATACAAACTCAAAGTAAACCGCATCAAACTTGATTGCAGGAAATACGACTTCAGCAATAGAGTGGTCAATGTCTGGAATACTCTACCCGACTCTGTAGTTTCTTCCCCAAACCCCAAAAACTTTAACCTTAGACTGTCTACTATTGACCTCACCCCTTTCCTAAGAGGTCTCTAGGGGGCGTGCATAAGCGCACCAACGTGCCTACCGTCCCTGTCCTATTGTTTCTCTTATTCGTCTTTTATTTTTCTTATATGTAACCATTTCATGTATTCACAACTATGTATACATTTATACTTATTATCTTGTAAACAATTGGCAAATCAAATAAATAAATAAATAAATAAATAAAATAAACTTGGCCTTAAACTTCTAATGTGTATGAGTCCATTGGGCTCTACTGTCTCCACTCCTGTTTAACATTTATATAAGGCCACTGGATGAGTGGTCAATATATTGATAATATCCCATTATACACAATCTTCTCATGCCAGTCAAGTTATATAATTGTAATGCTTTCTCAGATTCTGGAGGGTTTAACGGCTTGGATGAGAAAAAGGGTCAGGCTAATCCCTAAGATAACTGAATGATTATTGATTTGGGAGTAGCTAAATTTGGCTCTGAAAAAGGTAGCACTCTGCCAGACAAAACTGATGTGGAATTATGGGTCCTGCTAGACTCTTCTGTAGTGCTACAGAAGTAGGGGGCATCCTTGCTTAAGACATCCTTTCATAATTCTATTTGGTGCATCATTTTCACCTGTTCCTGGAATAGGAGTTATTTATTGTCACTGTTGCTTTAAACCACCTTCCATTTAGACTATTACAACTTTTCTACATGTGTTGCTCCTGAAGATTACTGCAGCTGACCCATAATGCAATGGTGCAGTTAGTTATGATATACCTTAGTTCTCCCTGTAAAGCATCTACTCCATTTGTTGTACCGTCTTCCAGTGCATTTCTAGATTCAATTCAAAATTTATGATATAAAAACTTGATACTTATGGCTAGGTAAGCATATTCTGGATCACTTCTATTAAAGAGTGTCATCTAACGGAACCTAGGAAATATGGCTCTTCTGCAGCAGTGCCTACAAAATAGCATATATCTTACTATGGGTTCGTTTTATCTGATGATTGTTTTATTGTTTCTTAATAATTTCTTTGGATGTTTTATCCTTAGCCTATCTGGCTTCATGTGTTGATTGGGCAATCAGAAAATCCATATAAATAGAATAGTGGAAAATAAGGTTCATTGCTCTAATTAAGAAAGATTAGCATTATATCATTAGATCAATTATTCAGTCTTTGGAGAGAAGGATATCGTGTAATAGGTAGTGGAAGGCCATCAATATATCTTTGCAGCATTAAATCAACGCTTAGGTTTGCCAAAAATATGTTGGTAGTTCATCTTTTATGCTCAAAATGTACATTTTAGAGACAAACGTAAGGCTGCTTGACCATGTCAATATGGAGGCAATTTGTTCTACTCTCTGGGAAAGAAACAGGGAAAAGTCATTTCATTGCAGTGAAGCCCAGATGGCCCAATTTATCTACCAATGTGGCTGATCTGAAAACTTACAGCTTGTAAGTAGTCACAGAAGTTTTAATTGAACTAAGCAGTTTTAATTGCTTAGAACCTCTTTCTAGCAGAAATGCAAATAGCCCAAATCAACAAAAAAATGCAGAATATACTCTTAGAAGATTTTTTTAAAAGATGCAATACTTTTCTGAAAATTTCTACCCTCTACCGAGTACGTTTCTCATATGTATGTATCTGTTTATCCACATCTCCTTGGCTCATCTTTCTCTCTAACAGACAGGCTCTTTATCCTTATTATTCTTTTTGCTTTCTTAATTATCAAGACCTCACATTTGCAAAACAAGTCCTTTTTTCCTTCATTGGCAATAGCAATAGCACTTAGAGTTATCTACTGTTTCATAATTCTTGATGGTCCTCTCTAAGCAGTTTAGAAAGTCAGCATATTGCTTCCAGCAATATGGGTCCTCATTGTACTAATCTGAGAAGGACGGAGGGCTTGAGCCAGTCAGGATCTAACTCCTGTCAGTGGGCAGAATTAACCTGCAATACTGCCTACTAACCACTGAGCAACCACAGGTCTTATTAGTCGCTTTATAAAGAAGATGGGTAGCTAAATAAAATACAATAAATAAATAAAATATTTGTGCCATGGTTTCCCAGCCACTTCTGAATTCAAAGTATTTCTGTTTCTTCTTTTTGGTTGCTTTATATTGCTTATGTCATACTTTAGTTTAATTAATAAGATCTGCCTTCCATATAATTTTGGTATAAAATATAGTATATACTTTTTCATAACTAATATTTTAGGAAATGCTTTGAATAACTGCTTTGTATAAAATGAAGTATTGTTTTTCAATGTGTTAATCCATTAGTACCATGGAAGATGTAAAACTTGAATTTCTTCTTGACTAATCTTGAGTAAAATGTGCAGAAAACAATTGTATAATGAGGAAAAATGTACATCAAACAAGAAAGATTAACTTACATTTTGGTTTGAGAGGAGCAAGGAGCTAGTCATATTTGACTATACTTATGGCAAAATCTTGATCTGATATTTTTATTCTGAGATGTTCTGTAGAACTGAAATAAAATAATTTATTTTTGTGGTATTCTGTAACACTAATTTGGTTTAGTGGTGAAGGTGTTGGATAAGAAGGGGGAGACCTGAGTTCCAGTCTTGGACTAACCATAGAAATCAGTTAGATGTCTTTGGCCCAATCACTTTCTGTCAATCCTAGGAAGAAAGCAGTGGAAAATCTGGCCTAGAAAAATACAGTGGACTTGTTCATTTCAGGATTCAAGTCTGATCTCAAGACAAAAAAAGGAGTGGGACTATAGCTATTCCCACCTCTCTTTTGTAAATTGTGACAAGTACCATGTTTCCCTGAAAGTAAGACCTTGTCCTATATTTTTTTGCCACAAAAAAAGGCACCAGGTCTTATTTTTTGTGGGGGGAATGTCGTCCACTGACTCACTTGTGCATGTTGCCCCTGACCTGTTTTTTGTTTTTTTTTTTGCTATCAAAGGCATTCAGGAACTTCTTCATCTGGCAAGGCTTTCTTGAAGGCCCCTGCAGCTGATAACATCGATGTTGAGCTCTGTTATTGGCTACAGAGGCCTTCAGGAAAGCCTTGCCAGCTGCAGCAAAAGAAATGGGCTGAGATGTGTGAGACCTATCTGCAACTATCCAAAAGTAAGTAAGCAGCTCCACCCCACCCCATGCCCATCCTAGCTTAATTTTTACCTGTGCACCCTAGAGTGGGCAGGGTCTTAATTAGGGCTTATTTTGGGGGTAGGGTTTATATTGGGTGCATGTGTAAAAATCAAGCTAGGATTTACTTTCTGAGTAGGTCATATTTTCAGGAAAACATGGTATATTGTCAAATACATTTATTTATTAACTTCACTATCACAGAGATGATTGCCCACTAAATATCTACAGCTAATAATTCTGTACCTGAAGGTACATTTAATTTCACAAAGTTGTCTTGATTTCAGTCTTTAAATTGAAGCTGTTTTCAGGCTTTAAAACAAAAAGCAATATTCACTAAAAGAAGGGGACTTTATCCTAGCTGACACAACTTGTTCAAGAACAGAAGAAGGTTCTCTGTGTACATTGAGACAGCTGGCCTGACATAAGATATTGACCATTTACAGGTTTCAGACAAGAGGTTTTGCCTGCTGTATTACATAAGGGGATGTCAGTACTTTTGTGAACTGTGAAATCTTTGTAAAAATACTAGGAAGTCTGCATAAGTCTGAGAGGAGGCTGTTCACAAGGGATGAATTTTGAATTCTTGAAAAAAGCTTCCTTTAAATTAGAAAATAATGATGACAACAAGAAAACAGCATATCTATACTTCCTGTTGCTGCTACCATGTAAGCAGGACATTTCTATTCTGTCTTCTATTTCCACCTAGATATGGTGTTTCCACCCTGCATGTGGCTGCATCCTCCTACGACTATCATAATCTAAGGATGGCATATCCAGCTTTCACATGACTATCCCTCTTGTTTAACAATTGTGTATCTAGATGATCTGCTGCCACCAAAATGAAACATATCCAGTCCAGTAGGGGTAGGCGATCTTTCCCATTTGTACATATATTTGAATTGCCCCAAACATGTATGTGTTAATTCTCAGGTCTCTCACATCTGTGTTTGGATGAAATATGCATGTTGTCTTGTCAAGGATAAGTCCAGTCTACCTGTTCCATGTGTGGACTGGTTCCTGGACGGAACTTTTAGTATAACTGAATATAGCTGTATATTGAACAGAATTGTGTTTTCTCATAGGTTGTACAGTATAGATTATAAAAAGAGAACTTAGGAGAAAGTGACAGTAAAAAGATTTCTTATTAACCTATCAGTTAATTTATCCTATTTTTAGCTACTCACTTGATTACCATTGGCTTTGCTAGCCAGGAAAGCTTCCAATTCTCTATTTCTACAATTAGTTATGTTTGGCACCAAGTGCTTTTAAGAATTCTAGAATGCTATGGAAGGAATCTGCAGTACCCCCATTCTTCTGTCAAAGAGAATTAATATAGCTTGTGTTAAAGGTTTACAAGTTGTGCTTTTAAGAAGCACAAGGATTATCTGAGTTCACAAGGTCAATTATGTACAAAGAGTGATACTGTGGGGGGAGCCACATTGAGTTGTTTATTGAGTAGCCATTGGAATAATATGATAAGAACAGCTTTAAAGTTTAGAAGAAAAATATTTGTCTTTTACAGATAATAAAATTTTTCACTGTTCTGAACTTATTATATATTTGGAATGCCTTAGTTTTTCCACCATGCAGAATTATTTTATATGGCAAACATTATTTTGAAAGTTTACTTCATCAGTCACATCACAGAGCCTCAGTTTTTGCTTCTTTGTACTTTGTCCCCGCAGCTTTTAATGATTTGAAGTTTATAACTTTCTAAGCCATATAGCAGTCACTTCTCTACCTATAAGAAGTCAATTGTGTGTGTAGGTGAGGCATAATATTCCCCCATACAGTAACTGCTGTGGATTTTTAGCTGCTCCTGCAACTCAACAATTATTTGCTGATCTTCAGAGAGATCATACCTATTTTTAGTACTTGGCAATGTATTTTTTCAGTATTTGACAAGGTGCTCTCCCCACCCATTTGTGGGGAGGGTTATAGTTCCTATGAAGGGCTCACCTGATCAATGAAACCTGCCTTGTTTTATTATTTGCTTTTGCTTTGAAGAGCAGGAGAAACTTTCCATGGCTCAGATGAGCTCAAAAAAAAGGTCTTTCATTCTGATATGAAGCAATATCGTTCACTTTTTTTAGCTCATTAAAACTTATGCTAATGTCTTCCATTCTTATCTTTTTTGACATGTCATTAAAAATATCTTCAAACAAGTCACTTAATTTTTGTTAAAGTTTTACAGTGATACTATGTTTACCAGGATCACAAGAAACTGGAATCTTAATTTGATTTCTTAGTTTGTCAATAATGAAAGATTCCAAGTATTCTGAAATATCTTCAGCCAAAGGCAGGCAACAAAGATATACTCTGTTAGTATATTCAACACACCAGAGATAATAGAGTATCATTTTCATCAGTAAAAAAAACCTTACCTACAATGTTTTAACAAGAGGAAAATGTCACTGATGCTTTCTTATTTCTTTCTGCATTGCTGAACTGTGCAATGTTGTCTCATAAACAAAATTTCATGATTTTGGTGATTTTAGTGCATCAATAGAGATATATGTGCATGTGCAGCATATGATGTGATACTTAGTACCAATGCAATGTTTTATATGAAGATGCATTAAAACTAGCCATAAATATTAATGATTCGTGGATCAGCACATTAATTTCTTCTTCTATCACATTTTCTATTCCTTCTCCTTTTACTCATTTGTGCAAATGGAAAACATTAATTTGTCAATTTTAGGAAACAACTATATATTCTAGGAAATGCAGGAGGAAAAAAGAAGGACCTTCACTCTAAACATTCCAATCATATTAAATAAACTCTGCAAGAACTTATGTGTTTATCAAAGGAGTTGGACTGACATGGTTTATATTAGGGTAAAGCCAGATAATGCTATAACAAATAAGTACCGTTATATTCCTATTATTATCATCTTATTTGGGGGACAGCATAATAACAAAACGACATTCAGTGTGCACAGAATCTCAGTACCAACACCAATGTTCTGGAATCTGGTGAATTGGACTCATGTCTAAAAATAATTGTAAATTATAAATTGTCCATCTTCTTGTTGATGGGAACTAAAATATTTTTATAAGATAATATGTGCACATGGTAAAATGGTTTATCAGTGCTGATAGTTTGATATAGATAGAACCATGAAGTCCATGCTTCTGATGCTTTATTGATATTCTGCTTTCAGGTGTATATTAATGTGAAAGACAAATGTAGCATCTATTATGATTGTTTATGCTAGATAGTATGGTTAAAAGTATATTACAGATACTATACAATTCCAAAGTACACAGACTTGTGATTTGTAATAATGCATTTCAGAATATTTTTCCAAAGTGATCTGTTCTACTTCAGTAAGAATATACATTTACTCTGATTTGCTGATTTTATTTTTGTGCTGGATTCTTTTATTATTTTTATTGTTTAGTACAATGTTAATGATTGTTATTAAAATATGGGCAACTATACAAATGTTTTAAAATGAAGAAAATAAAAATATACACACTTAGGTAGGTTGATTGGAATTGTACCTATGATACAAATGGAAGGAAGAGACTGAAGCTAATATCGCATAGAATCACATGTTGGCTTGGTACAAAGCTGAGATTTAAGTCTTTTGATAGCAATTCTTAAAATTAACAGGGAGTTGGAAACAACCTCAACCCTGGTATGATCTTTTGTGCATATCTACTGCAACTGATCATTTATCCCAGCCTAGAGATGCTCAAAGTAGTATCCAAGAATTCCTGACCAATGCAATCACTACTATTGGAGCTATAATTGTGGTTTCTGTGTAAAAGTTCTTGGAATATGATAGCTTTCACAATTCTCTTGCTCTCTTGAATTGACAAAATCAATATGTTTCTTTGAGATGGATTATTAAATTGTTATAACATTTAACACTGCAGCTTTGTTGTTACCATATATGTGATTTCCATACCTGTGAGAGAAATATTAAGTTGGAATAATTCATAATGTTATAAAAAAACACAAGACTTGTGTGTGGAAACCCATTACAAAGAGGGTTGCTGTCTAATTAAATAAAAGCTTGGCTAGAATTTCAGTCTTGGATTTCTATTTGGACTTTTCATAAGTAAATGAAACTTCCTTGTTCCAAGTCCCATAGTCCATTTAGTTTTCAACTGGTAGCAATCCAAATCTTTATTAACATTTTATTTTATGGCTGAAATGATGATTAACATTTTGAAACAATTACAGGGATTTTATTGCATAAGTTACTAACCAGAAAGCATGTGAAGATTGGCTTAGTGAATTGGATTCCTTCTTAGTAAATGAGTAAATGAGTAATGTGCTATCATATCATCATAGGTAATTGCTTCCCTCATACTAATCCACTTCAGTATAAATAAACTGCTGCCAGGACTGGGATGCCTTGGCATAAGGACTTTCTTAAATTGGCAGCATCCTTAGCTTAGAGCACTGAACTTTGGTAGTAGGTCATTACTAAGAAAGATACCTGATCCCAGCAACAGTAAGGATTTGTTTAATAGTTGAATTTGCACATGTTGATGGAAATTCATTTCAGAAAATCAGATGAAGCCAAATTGATACCAAGCAACATCAGAGAAAACAAGAGAGGTTCCCTTTACCTGTTTTGAGTCAACCCGAAAAGACAACTGTAAAGAATTTAGCACTAACAAGTTATTTGGTACTGATGCAATGTAATATCTATATGGAGAGTCCTTGTTTCATTTCAAATAGAATTGACATGATTACATTGATGACTCCCAAATATGAATTTTTGTAACAAAGCATCCTAGGTATTAGAAGCGCATACAATACTGCATTCTACTGGGTGAGAAGCACTTCAGGCCCTTTTCTCAAGCACTAGCCAGTGATTTTAATGGGTTAGTAGACATGCCCCGTTATCAATTATTACACATTGTGCCTGATTTTAATAGGACTGGCCAATCTGGTTGTAGGGATGCTTTGGGATGTGTCTGATGCAATCTTTGCAACTCACTAATTAAAGCTTTGGAATTCCTCATTCTCTCAAATGTTTGGGTTACGTGCATTAAATGCTTTTATATGTTACCTGAGTGTGTGTGTCTGTGTCTGTGTGTATACTTCCAAGGAGAACATTTCAACTGAGATTGCCATCAAAGTGCAAACAATTATAGAAAGGTTTGCAGAACCCTTCAATTTATGTCCATATACCCACCTTCATTTTTGGGACTCCAGGGCCATATTTGGATGGGGAGCATGGTGTTCTTAGGATCAAAAAAAGTGTCCAGTAATTGTGCTTACATTAAAGCTTCTTGTCTTTTTCTTATGTTTTTTTTTTTTAAATAATTGAAAACAACTCTTACAAAACCTGCTTTATGATTGAATTTTTTGACATTTTGGAGCTTGAAACAAGTACGGTTGACTTAATATTATGTCCTTAAACTAGCAGCACACTGATTATGTTTAAGTAAGAAATTGGTTCTGCAGGCTACCCTTGAACATTTGATCTTCATTGGTGTTTTATATCTTTATTTTATTAAACTACAAAGGGCTATTGTAATCAGAAACAAAGAACAGTAATATCTATTTCAATAGGGAAGAGCTATATTCATGTTTCAGTAGCTCTATCTGGCAAGGCAATGTGGAAGATGAAATTATTGTAACATAGAAAATATCATTGTAAATGTTCACAAAGCCTTGCCCATAAATGCTTTACTACAGGGTGTCCAACCTTGGCAACTTTAAGACTTGTGGACTTCAACTCCCAGAATTCCTCAGCCAGCTTTGCTGGCTGAGGAATTCTGGGAGTTGAAGTCCACAAGTCTTAAAGTTGCCAAGGTTGGACACCCCTGCTTTACTACATTCTCACAGCGGGTCATTGGGCAATACCTTTAGAATACATTTCATTTTTAAAGATTACAGTTCTGAGGAAAAAGTATTCATCTCTGTTAGGTTTTCTGTATTTTTGTGTATCCCCCCTCCCCCAAATTTTATCAGAGGTTTATATAGCTCCTCTTATGTAGATATGTAAGGGAATTTGAGTTCTTGTTTCTTTTCTTTCTTAATCAATGTCAGTACTGATTATATACAATAACTGGTACCATCATCTTTAGCTACAATAATTGCAACCAAATACTTGTGTGACAATTGGAGAGATCAATCTTAGATGACACTGTATTGATTTTGAGCTATTTCTTCATGAAAACCAAAGGAAGATCCATTCATAATTTTTCTGTAGCTTTCAAACTGGTAGTTTCTTGCACCCTTTCAAATATTAAGTTCTTAGCCATCACATTAAAAGAGAATATAGCCCATAATCACAACGTTGGAAACCAATTGTAACTCATAAAATAGAATTCTTCTCAAAAGCAACAGGTCTTTTTGTCCATTTGAGAAGTCTTCTCAAACGTAAGTGGTAAAAACTTACTGAGAGTATGCTTATATACCTTTTCTTTTTGAACATGCTACTATTTTGCAGCAGACAATTTGTGTTGAAACTCTTTGGTGAATTCCATAGAAAGCAGTCTAACCAGTGAAAGAGTGATTTCTAGAGTTTACATTTTAGGAATTGTGCAACCACAGCTGTCTTCAGATAATACACTTACTGGAGATCATTAACTTGTTAATATATTTATATGTGTTTTATAAAATTCTACATTCCCTTTTTTGGTGTATCTCTTATTGATTAAATAATTAAGAACTTCTGGAGATGAATTAGTTAAAAGAAATGACTAAAGTATTGTATTAAAAAACTGATGAATGAAGAAAGAAGTTTCAAATAGTTTTCTTAACAATTTGGAAAATACTTTTAATTTGTATTACATCAAATGCTAGCCTACCAGCCTTTAATCAATTCGTTTTGAATGAACTCAAAATGTACTTGTTGAACATATGGCATCATAATTGCAATGAAGAGGAAAAGACAACATGATAACAGATCTAGGACTGGTAAGTGAAGGATAAAGTGTCATAAATAAGAAGAAGATTCTTTCGTTTAGTTCAATGCTTGTAACTGTCAGGAGAGATGCTTATTGTGACTGAATACATATTAGGCTATAGTACAAAACTAAATGGTCAAAGAACTATTGAACCTTAAACTTTTATTTCACATAGCATGAATGAAGTTTGTAGCTTTGAAATGATAGTGTTAGGAAACTGAACACCAAGCTTTTGTTCCAGTAAATAAGTAAAACATTAGGAAAACATTTAGTTGTGAAGGGCATCAAAAACATCACCTTGAATAATGATGATTTAGTCTGGAATGCTTTACATTCGGTATGACTGTAATTTGTTTTGAAACAAAATCCCATATTTTTCAGACTATAAGACGCACCAGACTATAATACTATAATTGGTTTAAGGAGGGAAACAAGAAAAAATAGGGTTTTTTTCCTCCACGCAAAAAAATGTATCAAAACCAAATTATAGAACCAAGGCATCGGGGAGGGAGGCCAAAAACAGGCACATTTTTGGCCTGCAGAGTGCTTCTAGATGCCAGGGAGGGCAAAAATGGCTTCACACCCCTGATCTAAAGCTTTAAGAGAAAAAATGTTTTTAATTTTTTAAATTCTAATGTCATATTGCTGAGAAAAAAATTTTTTTTAGTTTTCTTCTAAAAATACTAAAAGAAATAACTTGCTAACAATGTATTCCTTATAACTACCTGCCAAAATCACAACCAAAAGCAATTTTTATTTAACAAAAAGAAAATCATAGTTATAGTGAAGTTGAGAGAATAGGCGGAGGAGCAATTCAAGTAAAATTTTGAGTCTTAGCAGTGAAACATATGAAAGTGAAGCTGATAAATAAGCCAACAGTGTCAGTGGGTACAATTAGGTGATTTTAGACTCTGAACATAATGGCCTTGTGTGTATTATTTACCTTGAAAAAAATCATAGTTATAGTGAAGTTGAGAGAATAGGCGGAGGAGCAATTCAAGTAAAATTTTGAGTCCTGTATTATTGAGTGTGTATTATTTACCTTGAAAAATGATGAGCTACGTGCAGTCTGTTTGGGAGCTCCTGTGCATCTCCAGTTGAAAAGCGCCCTGCATGGTTATGCCAAAGAGTGTCATTCATCAGTGAAAAGCCCTAGATAGATCAAACTTCTGGCCAGGAGAGGTAATTCTAAGTGAAGTAGTGCATTTCATTATAGACATAAATACAACATCCTCTTAAACTATTCAGCATTGCTTTTCTGAATTTGACAATCACTTGCCAAAGCAATATCGGGCATTGTATTACAGTGTAGACTCATTTTTTCTTAACACAATTGGCATATCTTTCCCCCACATCCCCCATGCAATGGAACAACATTTTCTTCAATAGACAAAACATAGTTCTTTTTTGTTTTCTTCTTTCCTGTGATAATTATCTAATGCATCCTTGGTTTTTTTCTATCCTTTTTTTTCAGCTTGCCCATAAAAAGTCACCAAGAATCATGATTGAAAGAGTCTGTGAATGGCTGCCAGCTTTCCTGTTGGTCCTGCTTTATCTAATCTTCAAGTGGTATGTTACAGTTCATTATGTTGGTAGATCTGTGAAGAATAGCTTGGAGTGGGTGTGTGGTGTTTAGGTAGTTGAAAGCTGAAGTTGAAAGTATCAGCTTATTGCTACTAGGTTAATTTATTTGCCTTGATTTTTGCAAAGTGAAATCTCATGATAACAACTAAATCAAGAGCATTTTTAGTAAAACATGAATCAGTTTCATGATACAAGTACAGAAGGAAGTCAAGAATTGGCCTGGGAATCAAGGAAAAAGATTGGTGAATGGAGAAAATTATAAAGTAATCGTTTTCAAAACAATTTGTATAAAGAATAGCTTATGTAAAGTGTTCACCATAAACATAAACAGTTACTTCGAGGTTCATAAATTTACTGTGAAGAATGTGGGGTTTTTTTGAGGGGGGGTACAAGTGAATATGGATGTCCTCAGTTCTGGCTGATATCATTAAAACTGTGAAAGCATCATCGATTCTGCCCATTTGGGATGTGCTGTAATGTCACAATACATGGATAATATATGGGACTTACATTATGACATGCATGACATTGCTTTCATCAGAATTATTAGTTGAACTCTTTCCTGCAGATTCTCCTGCAAATGATCACATTCCATTGCACTGGGACATTTTCTAGAGCTATTACCAGTATTTTCCCCTCTTCTGTTAATCATGTCTCAGAGACTGTCAGGATAAGTCCCTGCAGTTTTCTAGGGGATGTTTTCCAGAAGTGGCTTGCCATTATCTCCTTTCTAGGGCTGAGAGAAAATGACTGGCCCAACTGGCTTTATACCTAAAGAAGGGCTTGAACTCAGAGTCTCCAGGTTTCTAGGACAGTGCCTTGATCACAACACCTAATTGTTAACTAACCAAGATTTAATCATGGATCCCAATACATTTGCAAAGTTGTAATCATTCTCATGTGGATTTTTAACGGTTCTGCAAAACAGCTTAGACTGGTGTAGAATAAAATAGACAGAGGAGAAGGACAATTAGGAGAAGTAGATATAAAATTGATGATATAAAAAAAAAAGATTGACTCAGACGATGCAAGCAAGATTGATAAGGAAGGTATTATTTTAAATAGAGAAAATAAATAGAATGAAAGTCACAGAAGTATTCAGTGCTTTGAAATAAGAACCAAAATAAAAGCAGAGAAGAAACAGAATTAATTACACTGGAGCAAAGTAATTTATGAGATAGAATAAAATGAAAAGACAGCAAAATCTGGCTAAGAAGTATTTAAAAGTTTGAAAGGATGCTGATCTACATCTTTCTACTGAGGGCTTTTTGTTTTTGTTTTTTATGTTTCTTAAAATACTGTATAGGCCAATTTTGCTTTGTTCTAGAGTGCTGATCTAGATTTTATATATATATATATATATATATATATATATATATATATATATATATATATATATATATATATATATATATATATATATATATGGTGTTCGGCTTGGTTGGTATTTTCCACGTGTAGTTCTTTTAAAGTTGTGCAACGTTTCAGCAGAATCTCATCTGCCATCATCAGGCTTCTGATTGTTCCGTCTGTGGGTCAGACTTTACAGTGTTTCAGCTTTTAAATTTGGGGCAGCCTATTGCTGTGCCAGCATCCTGAATCTTGGTCTGTGTTTATTGGTCTGAGTTGCTGTGTTCTGCTTGATGGCAGTCTCTGATATCTTCTGTCTGTTTTTGGCTCTTTTGTAGATTGGCTGCTGACTTTAATGGAGCCTTTAGTGCAGCTTGGCTTCGGGTAAATGGCATCATTAGTTAGGAAGCTGGGTTTCAAAAGCTGGAGGTATCGGGGATCTGTTTGTGCCCAGGTGTTTGCCTGGCTTGTGTGTGATATTTTTGTTTGTCACGTGGCAGCCTGGTGGAATCATCTCTTTCATCTTTCGGTCTTTTTCAATCTCTGGCTTTCTGATGACTGCATAAAGGCTCATTATAACTGCAGTCAAGATCAAAGGCCAAGACCCCATCAAGCAAGAAACGAACCAAACAAACCAAGCTCAACAATCGGATGAAGAAAAACATTCTGACATATATATATATATATATATATATATATATATATATATATATATATATATATATATATATATATATATATATATATATATATATATATATATATTTGTTTTTGTTTTTTGTGAAGGTTTAGGGCTGGATATAAGTTGATTTGTTTTTCATGTTTCAATGTGTTTTGTTTAAATTTAGATTACACATACCCTTGACTTGATGTAGAATTTAGTGGAAGCTTCATCTTACTTTGGGATAACTGTGGGCATAAATTTACTAAGCATACTGTATAAAATACCTTGTGCTCTTCTGTAAACTGTTTTGGTAAAATTCCGGTACCTGTTTTAATTCCAGTACTATGAAAGTGCCAGGGACATCTGGAAATAGCTTTGTATGGTTTTCCTCTATTAGCAATCCATTGCACAGTGGTCAGATTTGGTAGTTTGAACTATGTATAGTTATATTTCACATTTATCACCTTATCTAATGTTTGATCTCTACTATTGAACATGTTTAAATTGTATCTTGAACTGAATTTTATTTGTTTCAGGCATGAACATGTGCAGTTACAATTGATGGATGCTGATGTTGCTCTGATTCAAAGGGTCATTATCTTCTTAATAATATTGTTTGACATTTTGACATGTGCCCTTATGTAGCTTGACAACATATTTTTCAAGCAACATAAATAGATAATCTAGTCTTAAATGTGCCTTAAATGTGACTTGCTCATAATGCTCATTTTTCCATTTTGTCAGTAGAAATTATGCTCAACAGTTTGCACACATTTTTAGTAACGGCAAGGGCTTTAAATTCATAATGGATGTATGTACTAATCTTAAATGGATAGACAAGCATTAGGGATTTGTGCATAATTCAATGCCTAGGTTTTCTTTCTTAAAAAAGTAAAAACAAAGGTTAATAGACTAATTGTGCATAATTCAATGTCTAGGTTTTCTTTCTTAAAAAAGTGAAAACAAAGGTTAATAGACTAATCCTTTCAATTATTCTGAGTTCTTCATAAAGCCACAGAAATGTCTTCTATGTCACCAAGAAATAAGTAAGACTAATCATCCATATATTCTTACTCATAAATCAATTATCACTTTGTTCCTGCAAACCAAGGCAGAGTGAAGTTTATCTCTAGCTAAAAATATAGTTTACTCTTTGTAGTGGTATCTTTCGATTGTTAATGAACAAAGCTTTATCAGAATAAATGAAACAGAACCACATTCTCCAATTTTCAGGGTAAATGGAACTAAGGAACAGAAAGCAGAGAAATATTTTTGCAACACTTCACAGGAACTTAGCCCTCTTATTCTCAATACTTATTGTGGACTCTCCCATCTGGACTTGGGGAAGGGTTCTAAGCTATATACTGTGCAAATGTTCCTGTACATAAAGCCAGCTACTTCTTTAGTGAATCCTATACCTGCCTGCATCCTACTCCCTTCCACCATATGTAAAATTATCTCTGAGGTCTCTGCACACACAATCTGCACCTTGGATCTTGTCCAGACTTGTAGACCTCTGCTTCTCCACAGAAAAGACAGAAGGCACTGATCATACCAGCACAAGAACAGGCACAATATCCACATATTGTGCCTGTTCTTATTCTGGTATGATAAGTGCCTCCTGTCTTTTAGTCCAGTCCTTTCTAAGCATTGGTAGGACTTCCTGAAATCAGTCCAGTCTCTGCTCAGATTAGTGTTCCTAGACCTTGAGTGTTGGGTAACTGCTCTATTTAAGAGCAGCTTGTGTTTGAATCTCTAGTGTTGTTCCTTTGCATTTCTCAGTTGGGTTCATGTGCTGTCCATATGTTTTTGTATGCTGATAGGACTTTCCATGTGTTGAGATTATTACTAGAAGTTGGATGCTATTGTTCTCTTGTGGGGATCTTGTATAATGAGCACTTTCTTGGTATTAGCAAGTATAGGTAAGCAGCAGGTTCATTTGTGATGCTAGGAATTCATGCATTGCTTTTAGTTTTTTTAAGCATTAGGTATGGATCATGTTCAGAGTGGCTGTTGTCTGGGTGTCCAGCAAGATACTGTTTGGCTCTTATTCTGTTCTTATTCTGATATGACACAGTGTTGGATGTCTGCTCCTGGAATTGTGACTGGTACCTGGTTTGCTATCTGTTCCTGCAGCCTCCTTATCTAGATTCAAACCTGTAATAGAGTGAGTGGCTATGGTGTTCCAGCTTCACATATCAGCTACACATCCCATTGTTCTTCTAGGTCTTCTTAAGTTCACATTATAATGTGTACTTGCTCTATCTCAAATAATGATTGCAGCTTCCTCTTCACTATGTTGAAGAATTAGATAACAGGTTGTTCCTCAGTTATTTTGGATATTGATCTTCTGTTCATCTATTTCATTAGTTTCATATATCCCATCCCATTACGTCTCCTATTGTGGTAGCATTCCATTAACTCCAGGTCCTCTTGTCCTGTCCTTGTATGGTGTGTTCCAGTAGCACACATATCATCCGATTGTTCTGGTTTTTCAACATCTGGCATGGACCTTGTTCATCAGGGTAATCTCCAAGCTGACATGACTCTCTTAATTCATGTCACTTTCATATCTTGAGCAGGGGAGGTGAAACATTCAGAGGCCTTTGCTCAAGGACACTAACTGGTAAGGTAGGTACCAGTCAAGATTAGTCTCCAGCATCAAAAGGTGCACTCTATGTTATCTAGCCACTCTAAGTGTGTGTGTGTGTGTGTGTGTGTGTATGGTATTCAGCTTTGTTCGGGTATTTTCCCACGTCATTATAGTTGTGCTTTTAAAGTTGTAGCAACGTTTCAGCAGAATCTTATCTGCCATCATCAGGCTTCTGTATTGTGTTTGTCTGTGCGTGGGAAAATACCTGAACAAAGCTGAATACCATACATGTAAGTACCTGCGAAAACTTAAGAAAACAAATATATATGTGGCATTCAACTTTGTTCGGGTATTTTCCCATGTCATTGTAGTTGTGCTTTTAAAGTTGTAGCAACGTTTCGGCAGAATCTCATCTGCCATCATCAGGCTTCTGTATAGTGTTCATCTGTGAGTCAGACTTTTACAGTGGTTTCAGATTTAAATTTGGGGCAGCCTATTGCTGTGCCAGAATGGTTTTTTTCTTCATCCTGATTGGTTGGGAGTCTTGGTCTGTGTTTATTGGTCTTGGAGTTTGCTGTGTTCTGCTTGATTGGTGTTTCTAATATCTTCTGTCTGTTTTGTGGCTTTTTTTGTCTTGATTGGCTGGCAACATTGTGTTACTTTATTGGAGGCCTTTAGTGCAGCTTGGCTCCGGGTAAATGGATGGCTATCATTAATTAGGAAGCTAGGTTTCATCTGGGTGCCTGGTTGGGGTGTGTTTGAGCTGGAGGTATCAGGGGGGATCTGTTTGTGCCCAGGTGCTTGTCTGGCTAGTGGTGTGGAGATTTTTTTGTTTGTGAGTGCAGGCTTCCAAATGATTGACAGTCTGGTGGAATCATCTCTTCTATTCATGCTTTCTGGTCTTTATTCAATCTCTATGGCTTCTCTGATGATTCTGTGGCTGGGGTTTTCTATAGTGGCTAGGGTTTTGGTGCCATTGAAGTTGATGCTATGACCTGTGGCTTCCATGTGTTGGACTAGTGAGGAAGTGTGTTCCAGCTTTTTGACTGCATTTTTGTGTTCATCCAGGCAGGTACTTATTCTTCTATTAGTCTGTCCAATGTATGTGGCCGGGCATGATGCACAGGGGACTTCATATATGCCACAGGGGACTTCGTACAGCAATAGGCTGCCCCAAATTTAAATCTGAAACCACTGTAAAAGTCTGACTCACAGATGAACACTATACAGAAGCCTGATGATGGCAGATGAGATTCTGCCGAAACGTTGCTACAACTTTAAAAGCACAAATACAATGACGTGGGAAAATACCCGAACAAAGCTGAATGCCATACATGTAAGTACAAAACTTGAGAAAACAAATATATTATATATATATATATATATATATATATATATATATATATATATATATATATATATATATATATATATATATATATATATATATATTCTGAGGTTCTCGCGGGTATTTGTATGTGGATCTTTGGTTATTCGGGTTTTCTCCCACATAAAATTGAAAGCATGTAGGCAACGTTTCAATGAAGTCTCATTCATCATCTTCAGGCTTGTGTCTTCGGCTCTGTGCTTCTCAGAGTGATGTGAGCTTGCAGCTGCTTCTTCCTTTTAACTGCTAGTTAAAAGGAACACACACACACACATGCACACACATGTATAAAATTTATATAGCCACCCATTTCACTAAATGTGATTCTTAAAACAATTTCATCACTTTTAAAATACTTTTAAAAATAATGCAAGATTGTAAGAGATCCAAATACAAGTAAAATGCAAATGTTCCATAAAATCATAAATCATTCAACCATTTGGTTGTACCTTAATTCTACAAGAATTAATAGATACCAAAACTATATGGTATAGAAAAAAAGCAAAATTCTTATCTTTTGAAAAAGCAGAAGACATGTATTGAGTTCTTTGCCTTAATAATGTTGGAGTGTCACAATGAAGTCTTTTGAAAAAGATATTTTCACCCTTTTTCACTGAGATTTATATAACTGTGATTTTGAAGGCTGCTGAAGAGTCTGTTGACTGTGTAAGCTATTGTCCAATTTCCTTGTTAAAGGTTAATGTAAAAATATGCATCCATCAAGCCTGATCTGTAGATTGCAGATTATGCTTTGATTTTGCAACATGCAGTCTTTTTTAAAATGTCATCAGACATCTCATTAAGTTAGAAGTGTAAAATGGGTGGGGAGAACACTAATTCAAATAATATGGCCTTGTTGCCCTTATTTTAGTTCAGCACCCTTATTTTTATTAATATAGTGTTGAAAATATCACTGTGGTTTAAATATATGAATGCATTTTTGAATTATATATCACAAACCTGGAATTAACAACTATGTAGAATTGTAGATATATTAAGAATGGGCAATGGCTATTTCCAGGGGGATATCTTCAAAGCAGGTGGCAACACCTTTGGAAGGAAGGCATGAATATCAGACAGTGTCTCTTTCAAATGATTGTTCTCAGCTGGAACCTGGCAAATGAGATCTAAAATGCAGGTCATGGCCATAACTCATTCAGTACCTTTTTGACATTTTCAAGGGCTCTTAAAAGACTATGTCAGCCTTTGAACTACTTAGAAAAACCTGCTTGGATGATTTTCTGTGAAAAACAGGGGAAGAGGGGAAAATATTTTTCTGTTCTCTCATTGCCGTGGCTTCTGTATGTGTTTTGTGGTGTTCATTTCTGCTTTTTGTTTTATGCCACCAGTAAACTAGTCCTATGTCCACTCTTCATTCCCTGCAGTTCTTCAGCAGACCTGTGACCAGTGAGCTGACATAATATCTTTAGAAGCCAACTGATTAATTGTCCAGGATAGCTTGATATTCCAGTAAATCAGCAATGCCTTAATTGCAATGGCTGGCACATTAGCAAGCTTTCCTACAATTGAATTTTGAAAATTCCTCTTTTTCCAAAAGCTATAAATTATAGCAGCCAGGCCCAGAAAACCAACCCTGTACCTCTGCAGATGAAGGAAAGATTTATCTACTGTAGCTACACAGCTGGTGATCCATCTATGACAAATGAGCCAAAACTGACTATTTCGCTCAAGGAGCAACTTCATCAGTGCAGAAAACCACATTCAATGTGTAACAAGTGGGGGCACATATTATTTCAGATAAATTTATGACCAATCATGAGAGACATGACATCTGCACTATTCCTCAGAAAATACTGTCAACAAAACTATTTAATCCTTCACATAAAACAGTTGTAGAATCCTTCTCAGCTTAGAGAGGCCACTGCCATGTTACACTAATAGAATCCTGATTCTGTCTCAATCACCCAACTTGAAGCACACAAATTTAGGAATCTTGGTTTCAGTGAGAGAAATTACTACTTGTGCCCTGTGTCTCCATATCCTTTATATCTCTACTTTTGAACAAAGAAACCTTGGAAGAACCTGAGACCAGATGGCACTATTCATCTTTCCCAATGAGGTGTCTGTCATACACACATGCATGCTTTTTATTCTGGATCAAGTCTCTTAGGAGATGGGTCTATTTTACCACCAATCTGGCATTTAACAGAAAAGAAGAATCAGAAAACAAACAGACTGAGGACAAACCAAAGATGGTAACAATAAAAAAGCAGCAACAGCAGCAGCAAAAATGCCCTTTTAGTCATGTCCACTGAGCCACCATGCCAGGCCATACCAACAGAAGCAGAAAGCCTGAGCAGTGATGACAGAAAGGCTGAAAATAATAGAGATCACACTGACAGCAAAAACAAAGGCTTGGCAAAGCTGCTTATGAACCATTCTATGAGATATATTGCACTATTTCTAGGCATACTGTAAATATAACACAAAATAGATTGCAGACTGCTGACATTTTTGCATTTCACGCTTTTAAAAACAAATAATGAAAGTTGTCTATACATAGTCTTTTTAGAAGAATATATTTCTGTCAAGTGTTCAGTTCAGTCTCATTTGCTTTGTCTCTGTTAATATATATGTTATTCAATAACTCAGTTTACCTTTTGATGTTCTGAAAATTCAGAATTAGTTTTGCTTGTTTGGGTTGTGCTGACAAAGTTTAACCACTGACAGTATTTCATTTGTATTATGTTCCCATATACAAGGTTGGAATATGTGAAAAGCATTAATCTATTGGGCAAGTTCTTTTGTGCTGTTTTCTAGTGCGATGGTGAAATGAAAGAAGCTTTAGAACTGCATGTAAGATTTCTGGTTATTTATGCAGTTCAGCCAATATCCAATAAACAACAACAGCAAGGTAACTTCGCCAAGATAGAGTTGATGCGTTATCCTGCTTTTTAAATAACATGACCTTCATAGCAAAGCAGTTTTAAGGTCAAATTTATTTCAGGAATGTATCTATAATTATATTATCTTAATGACTTACTTGTATTGTACACTGTTTCTATAGGGCAAGAGCTTTTCTTTGCTATATAACATAGATGCTGCTTTTTCAAATGTGTAGAAGATCTTTTGAACAATGTGGAAATTGGTACTGGGGTAGCCATAGGAGGAAGAAGGAACCACACAATCTCATCCTTTCCTCCAATGGGAAATTGGTCCCAGTTCTCCTTTTGACTAGAAGAAACGTTGACCTTAATAGAAATCTAGATACAAGCCTATTTATACAGGTGAATAATAATAAAAACAGCTTTGCTTCCAGGAGCACACAGTAGCAAGCCATTGATTTCCCTTTACAACAAAAATGATTTAATTGTATATTTTAAAATGCTTTTTCAGTGTTACATAAAAGGGTTGTCTGCCAAGGGACTGTCAAGTATAATTACCAAGCTGCTTATTCGGTGTTGTTTATTTGCACATCCCATCTGAGATGAGTTAAATGAATCTGCTATTCTTGAAAACTTGAGTGTCTGTCAGATGGAAGACAGAAGAAAAATGAGAATACAGCAATTTATTTTTATTTAGGAATTGCCATATGCTGCCACCACTATCTAAAAAATTCTGCAACAAAAATATCAAATTTTATATATTCCATTTATAATATTCCCCGTTTGATGACTTGAAAGTTTGACGACTAAGTTGGGGTTGAGAAGATGCTTTCCATATTCCTACATAACATATTGTGATTCACCTGTTAAAAAGATAATTCCACAAATCATGAAGATTTGGAGAGTTCATTTGTCAGAAATGGTGTAGGGTCTCTTGCTTGGGCGGGGGGGTTGGACTAGATGAACTACAAGGTCCCTTCCAACTCTGATTTTCTGTTATCTGTTATCTGTTATTAACCAATAAAACAGCAGACACAAATTGACCTGAGATAGTTGCAGTGTAATATTATATCACAACTAACCCCCAGTAGTCAGCAATATGTCCTCAATGTGAATATTTTTGCATGAACCAATTTTATATTCTTGGCTTTGAAAGCTGTTGCTATACAAATGTAATATGTTGGCTTTTCTGTACAATCTCTATCCAAGCATAATCAAATATGTGAGATGTAATTGTAAAATTGCCAAAGAGTATAGTTTATTGAATAGCTACCTGGCTACAAAAGTATTGTGTTGGTTTTGGCTATTTCTCTTGGTGTCTCACAACACTAAATGCAAGTGCATATTTTAAATAAATTTTATAAAATAATAAATGGGTAAAAATATAAAAAATATAAGAAACAAATAGGTGCATATTTTGGGAAAGTAACATAATTATTCTGAGCCTGGAGTGTTGTTCCCTTTGCACTTCTGAGTTGGGTTCATAACATGTGCTGGCCCATATGTTCTTGTAACTTGGCAGCTTTAGTTCTGATAGGACTTTTCATGTGGTGGGGAAGTAGGTTATTACCAGTAGTTGGATGGTGGGGATTCCCTTATGGGGATATTTTATGATCAGCGCGATCCTTCTTTGTGTTAGCCAGTCTGATAGGAGCCTGCTACTAGCAGTTGGTTCATCTGTGCTGCAGGTGTTCATGTACTACTGTTAGCCAGTAGGTCTGAATCAAGTCTGGGCCAGGTAATGTTCAGCTCTTCAAGTTCATGACTCACTGTTGTACTTCTGCTACTATGATGGTGACTGGTTCCTATTCAGGGATCCTGCGGCCAGTTTGCACTGATATATATCTTCTCATTCTTGCAAATATTCTTCCAATACTGTTCAGTTTTTATTGTTGGTGGTTGGACTGTTACTTTGTTATTGCACTACAATTGGATGGTCCTTTGGGAACAGAGCATTGGCCCCCTTCTTCTTTAGTGTATCTCCTTAGCTTGGTGCAATGAGCCTTTGTTTAATAGTCTTCAGGGCTTCAGTTCGAGTCAGGTCCTTGCAGTTTTTAGCAGCCAAATCTTATCCCCAATCTTCACACACCTAACCTCTCTCTGTTTTTTATTTTTTTATTTATTTTATTTATTTGATTTGTCAATCGCTTACAAGATACAGGTATAAGAATAAACATAGTTTTGAATACATGAGATAGATACTTATAAAAAAAATAAAAAGAAACAATAGGACAGGGATGGTAGGCATGATTGGTGTGCTTATGCACACCCACTATAGGCCTCTTAGGAAGGGGGTGAGGTCAATAGTAGACAGTCTAAGGTTAAAGTTTTGGGGGCTTGGGGAAGAAACCACAGAGTCAGGTAGAGTATTCCAAACATTGACCACTCTGTTGCTGAAGTCGTATTTTCTGCAGTCAAGTTTGATGTGGTTAACCTTGAGTTTGTATCTATTGTGTGCTCTTGTATTGTTATGGTTGAAGCTGAAGTATTCATTTGTAGGTAGGACATTGCAATGTATGATTTTATATACTATATTTAGATCAGACCAGAGGCAGCGTAGTTCTAGGTTTTCTAGGTCTAGAGTTTCAAGTCTAGTGGCATAAGGTATTCTGCAATGAATAGAGGAGCGGAGAACTCTTCTTGTGAAATATTTCTGGACTTTTTCAATTGTGTTTATATCAGATACATGATATGGGTTCCAGACTGATGAGCTGTATTCAAGTATAGGTCTAGCAAATGCTTTGTATGCTCTAGTTAGTAGTGTGATATTACCAGAGAAGAAGCTATGTAGGATTAGATTAACAACTCTTAATGCCTTTTTGACTATGTAGTTACAGTGGGCTCTAGCACTTAGATCACTAGAGATGAGTACTCCAAGGCCCTTGTCAGAGTTTGGATCCTCAACAAGGTCTTGACTATTAGGTTGTATTTTATTTTCTGATTTTTTTGCCAATATGTAAAACAGAGCATTTATTTGTTGATATTTGAAGTTGCCATTTGATTGACCATTTTGATACATAGTCAAGGTCTTTTTCGAGGGTAGTAGAAGTAGTAGTGTTGCCTCAATTTTAGTCTCCTTGATCTTATTTTCCAGTATGTACTACTATTCTTTTTGATTGTGTAACCAAGCATCTCTTATATTAACGCAGCTGTACCATGTACCAGTTCATTGGTTGGAGTTATTATGGCAGTAGGTATTATTGTGAGGGCTCTAGGAGCATATTTTAGCATACTATCTGATAGCCCTTCTCTACTGAGTCTTGGGAACCTGATATTATGCCTCATATTAACAGCTGTGCTCTGTAATGTACAGGGTGATAATAATGTCACATCTTCAGGGATAGACTGTACATCTGGTTATTCTTCTGGAATTTCTCGAGTATGGGATGTAATGTGTAGTTGGTCTATCTCATGTTGTGAGAGCAGCTTCCTCCTCAGTCTATTGAAGTGTTGGGTAATTAGCTGTTTCTCAGTTAATGTGGTTCAGGTCTTCTGTCCATCTACAGTTTCCTGATGCATTTCATTTATCTCCTTCATTAGTTCTACTTTGCAGTATGAGTCCAACAATTCCAGGTTCTCTTGTCTTGACCATGTATGGTTAGTTCCAATAGCCCACATATCAACAGATTTTCCTGGTTCTCCTACATCTGATGCGGTCTTTTTTCATCTGGACAATGTTCAAACTGGCAGATCTTTCCTAGTTTGTGTCACTGTCATACTTTGAGGTTGATAAATGAAGCTTTAGGGGTCTTTGTCCAAGGACCCCTACTAGTAAGGCATTCAGCTTTGTTCGGGTATTTTCCCACGTCATTGTAGTTGTGCTTTTAAAGTTGTAGCAACGTTTCGGCAGAATCTCATCTGCCATCATCAGGCTTCTGTATTGTGTCCGTCTGGTATTCTCATCAGGTATTCTCATATTCTCATGGTATTCATGAGGCTTCTGTATTGTGTCCGTCCAGACGGACACAATACAGAAGCCTGATGATGGCAGATGAGATTCTGCCAAAACGTTGCTACAACTTTAAAAGCACAACTACAATGATGTGGGAAAATACCCGGACAAAGCTGAATACCATAAATGTAAGTACCCGCGAAAACTTAAGAAAACATACATACAAATACATATGTATTTCTGAAAAATTGTGCTTCCAAAAAACAATCTGCCAATGAAATATTTTCTTTTAGAATAATAAATGCCACAAGACAGCGTGCTCATATATTGCTGACCTTTCATTCTTCCAAATGTTTTATAATAACTTATAACATATATTTTTTTATCTACAGTATCACAGAATAACTCCTCACCAGAGAGGATTTATTTGAGCAAAAAGTTTGACTCAGTCTGAGTAAACCTTTATTTTTCTGATTGGAAGTGTACCAAGAGGATAAAAATAAACTTTCCATCTTGGAAGAAATAGAATCTGTACACAGTAGTGATAGCTAAGAAACTGAAACTGAAATAGCAATATGTAAGTCTATTTGTCATATTGGAATTTTTTTCTTGTTTTTCTTAGTTCTTTTTCTAAAAGTGAGAGCTTGGAAAAATTAAAGGTCAGAATATATGACTTAATTTTATTTTCAGACTGATGGATTATTCTATCTTCCAACTTTTATTTCTTGTCAGTATACAAAATTAACAGATAATAATGAAGATCTTTTTTAACGTAAGTTCAGTTAGTGAACATTATTGCCTGACAAAAATATACTTTAATCTGTAATGAAGATACCAAATAAAATAATAGTACAGGTAGTCCAACTTAACCGTTGTAATTTTGGTTACTATGACAGGTCACAAAATACAGCATTATGTGACTGTGGTGCTTTAGTGACAGCAGTTCCTGCATTTCCAGTTGCTGTTATTATGCAAATTCTGCAATGTCATTAAGCATGGCATCATATAGTCACCATTTCCTACGTCCTTCCTATTCCCCAAATACTTTGTTCATTGGAAGCTGGCAATGAAGGTCACAAATGGTGACCAGAAATTATGATGTCACTGCAAGATGCTGTGATATCATAATTTTAAGATGGTCACCAGGTGACCAGATTGTAATCACATGAACATTGGTGTGCTGTCACAGCTGTTCAGCACTTGTATTAAACAAGGACCACTTGTGGTTCAGCACTTTTATTAAAAAAGTCACTGAACATGTGGTTGCTAAGTAAGGACTACCTGTATGACTGGGGCATATGGCTACACATATTCTTAATGTAGTATAGTGAACTTAGATAAGTAAAATATGCTACAAAAATGAATATTTGATATTGTTCTATTTTTATTTTTTATACTGTAGTTTCCAAAATTTTACACTTGTATGTATGCAAAATAATTACAGTATCTGCAAAATATATAGACTTTGGAAGATGCACTGTGCTTTAAAATTCCATTTTCAAAATATTGTGAGTGTATTTTAGCTACCACATTCATGCAAGAATCTTTTTGATGTTTTAGTGCAGAAGCAAGTTTTCTATCAAGTGATTTGTATTTTATTCAAAGTATTTTACTTTAGGGTATATGGTTTGAAAAGTAATAGACTGATAATTAAACTATTTCAGTATTTGTTAAACTGATATAATTATGTATTTGTATTATTCATTTGATTTTGTTTGAAGTTGCATTATTTTCATTTCTAATTAAATATAAATAATGTAATAGTGAATTTCAGTTTAGAATGGGAAGCTGATAGGAGTGATTCTGGTCTTAAGGACTAAAGTTATTGCCTGAAAAGTATGGAAACTCCTCTGTGAATCTGATGAAATGTCAGATAGAAAGCAGGGTCCAGCTCTAGAAAACTACAACCAAAGGAATGTTACAAATTAATTCCTTTCCGGACACAATCTTTGAATAGCCTCAACTGTTTGAATGACACGCTTTATTTCATGTTATAAAAAAATTCCTCAATAAATTTGTCTGGTGGTGCTATCATTTTCACACTTACTTCATAGTAACTGATTACATAGTATTTTGATTTATTTTTTCAATGTTTATAAGCACCTGTCTCACAAATGTAACTCTCGGTGCAGAGGTGGTATTCAGTAGGTTCTGACCAGTTCTGGAGAACTGGTAGCGGAAATTTTGAGTACTTTGGAGAACTGGCAAATACCACCTCTGACTGGAGATTTTACAGCATCCTTCCCCTACCCACCAAGCCACGCCCACAGAACCAGTAGTAAAAAAAATTGAATCCCACCACTGTCTGGGTGATGTACAATAAGCAAAAAGTTAAAACAATTTAAAAAAAAACACCAAATAAAATCAAAACTATAATACAAAGGGTTTATTTGGTCACCATGTTTGAAGGTTTTATATGCTCACACTGTTTTTTGATTGTGAAAACTGTCTGCAAAATTAAATAATATGGCAAGTGTTTATATAAACATAAACCTCTCTCTTTTACACTAAGTAAAATAATAGATGCACCATTTTGGCTTTTCCACTTCCTTACAGTACACAGATATACAAAAATATTATTTCTATGTTCCTTTTCTTCCTTTTTTTAAAAATACCATTCAGTTTTTTACTAATATTTCAGATTTTCTTCTAGGCATTTACGTTGTTAAAAATTATTTTGTACTGAAGTCGTGAATTCATATTTATAAGCAATATTAGAATGTGGGATCATATTTCATATGCAAATTCATTTGGAGATAGTTTTAAATTAGCTATCCTTAACCCAAAGGTGCTTTTCAAAAGGCAATTGGATTTTCTTGGGGTTTTTCCTTGAAAACATTTCGCTTTTCATCCAAGAAGTTTCTTCGGCTGTGGATGAGCTTCTTGGATGAGAAGTGAATGTTTTCAATGAAAAAAACCAAGAAAGTCCAATTGCCTTTTGAAAAACATCTTTGGGACAACCATGTCCTTGATGACTGAGAATAGATATTTAGCTAGCCTTAAATGGTATTCAATGTATAACTGTTACGATACCTCAAATTTGGGCATCTTTCTCCTTTGCTATCTTCATTTTTAAAAATAAATAAATATCTTTTTCCCCTTCTTTTAGACAATTATCTCTTGGTGCCATAGCACATGGATTTCAGGACTTCATGTGAAGAGGTAGTGCAAATTTTTCTAACTTAAGCATGTACATATGTACTTATTTTATCTCGTTTATGCTCATGATATTGTATGAATTGTGTGAATTATTAAATGGAGGTTTGCATATTTAAAAATAAAGCAAAACTTTATCAGCTTTACAACCAGGGCAAGGATACGCGACTTCTCAAACTTCCATTCTTTGAATGTTTTTGTGTTTACAAAATCAAGCTTCACACAAATGCAAAGATGGTTTTAATAGGGCTACACTTCAGTTAATATCATATCTACAATTATAACCCTGTATATATAAGAAAACAATGAACCATAAAAAAGCTCTTTATGTGTTCATGGACACATTTATGCATGCATCCTTTTTATCCCTTTTAATTCCATGCTGACCATTGGACTATGAATGTGGTATGCGAAGTCTTTATTTTTCATTTTCTTTGCCTAGCTTTTCTACATTTATCTCCTAATCTTCCATTTCCTTCACTTTCCATATTCTAGCATCATTAAGAACTAATTATAAATAATGGTAGAAAATTAAAAAAAAGTGTTAAGTATGAGTAATAATGAATTTATTAGCATTAACCCCAAACAAAGGAATATGAACTTTAATTTATATGAGGCTCATCTGTCAGTTCCATCAATGGGGAATTGAACTCATGGGTCAATGAACTTGTTATGTGATTATATGCAGTGCATTAGTTTTAGATGGTCTTCAGGCTCAGGGGTGTTGGTGGGTGGAATATATAGAGGTCAGCTTTAAAATATTCTATATAGCATACTTTTTTTCTTAAACTCTCAGCTCAGAGATACAGGTATTATATTAAATCATGCTCTCATTATGAGGTATGTGTATAGAGAAATTCCTTTCAATGTCCAATAAAGGACAGAACTCATAAAACCATATACATGAGGACATGAGGTAATGCAACTTCCATATCTCCCTAATTTGAGAGTGTGAGGTAAAGGAAGTAGATTTAGAATAATGAATAAATTTGAATAAGAATGGAATAAGATGATTAGAAAACTATTCAGATAATCACAAACAGTTTTGAATTAGCAAGCTACCATAAAAAGTAAAAAGAGACAAAAGCCCAGGATGTGTTCTTCTGAACATTCCTGAAATAGTGTGTATTGCAATGTTTGATAGCCAAAGCTAGAATAATAGTTCAAGGGTGTATTGTATAGCTACAACTATTGTACTGTGAAATAATACTAGGGGGTTCATATCACTGAATTGTGTTTGTGTGTTTGCTGGGATGTGTTTTGTTTTGCTTTTCTCATGCTTGATTTCCTTATTCATTCTGAATAGGTTTTGCCTGTGTGCATCCCACTGCTGACTCTTATTTTAATTTCACTGTGATGCTTAATTAGGCCTACTGTATAGTTAGATGTTATTTAATTCTTGCCCCTAGCTTTTTTCATCAAGCTGCTTGGGAGATTTTATAAGGTAATTAGCCAGGAGATGAATATAGAGTCAAATAAGACAGCATAACTATATATAAGTTTTTCAATAAATGTTATGCCAAGAAACCATTGAATGAATTAGGAACTGTTCTTCCAAAATTACAGATCAACACACATTTCTGCCATCCAGCTAACCTTATTTGGTGGAGATTAACAGAATTAAAATGTCACTCTGTATTTGTTCTTCATCATTCCTGTTTTCGTCCGTCTCCTGAAAACCATATTTATTTTCTCTGCTGTTACCATGAAGTTCAAATGCAAAAAACATGAAATTTAGAGAGAGGGGTGTAAAGAACCAGTGTTAGTCATAAAATTCTAAGATTGAGAACATGGGATTGATTCCAGGTCTGCACATAGTGCTCAGATAGAGTTTGCTGGAATTTATGAAATTTAATATTAATTCTTAATATTTAACCTTTATTGGCTGACATAATGACTGCAGATTTTATAGCAGCCCTCCAGGGGCATTGGATTACTCTTCCTTGTATTTAAAAGGCTGCTCTGATTGAGGAAAAGTATTAGGGTCTATACTGTACTTAACAGGCTTACAAACTTGTTCCTTGTTTCAAGAAACAGTTGGCTTCCAATGGGATTTCCATAGTTAGATGTGTATGCACTTGGCAAATTTCCAAAGTGGTTGTAAGATGTTGGATATCCTTATCTTGGGTAATAAAATTTGGGGAATAACTGAAGTAGAATAACTATCCATGTGTCAATAAAAGTTCAGAAATTCAAAAGAGGAAAAGGGGGATGAAGTCAGAGATCATTGCACCTTTCAAGCATATAAACTGTCCATCCAAAAAGTCTCACATGCCCTTAAATTCCAATGAAAGGAAGGTGAACATCAGCAAAATAATTAGTCAGTTGTTTTTGGGAAAAAAAGTTAGAAAAGTTTTGAAGTAGAAAGTCTACAACCTGTTGTAGATTATCCAACACTATGGTGGCCTTGCTCTTTCCAGAATATCTGTGGATTATTTTTAATTAATTAATTAATTCACAAATCTAAGCTACAATCTGAAAAACACTTATATTGAATTTGTTTTTGTATATTGAAGAGTTATTTACAGGATTATAATAATAAAACAGAGCGATCATGAGTGGAACTTTTTATAGTGTTTCTGTGATACCAGCTATGGTCTTGGCTGTTGAGTAATCCTAATAATTTTAGTTAGATAAATCAAATGCTGTAACTTTAATATCAAATTATCAGGTTTCTATTCTATCAAATAATGTGCAAGTTGTATTTTATATGCATATGTAGGATACTGAAAAATAAGCCCTACTATTGCAAAAGGTTTTTTTTAGTTTAAGATCATATTTTGGAAGTTTTAGTCCTTCATCCATATACAAAGCCCAGATACATACAATATTTAAATGTAACTTAATGTTGAGTACTACTAATGTTCTATTAGTAATTTTTGTCTTGCATGTTTCAATATTTTTATTTACTTCTGATAATTGGAAGAATGTTAATGGATCATTTGAAATATACCTTATTTTGTTCGTTTTACTGAATTCCAGTTAAAAACTAAAGGATACTATTTTTGATCCTTTGGTCCATAAATAATTTGACAAGTAATAAAACTTTTTTCTTCTTCTGCCTTTTAAAGTCAAAGACAGGGATTTGTTTGCTACAGGATGGTAATCAGGAACCTTTCAAAGTGCGGCTGCACTTAGCCAAAGATATTTTGACAATTCAAGAACAAGATGTCATCTGTGTGTCTGGTGAACCATTTTATTCTGGAGTAAGTAACATGTTTCATAGTAGCTTCCAGATTAAAGCTGTTATAAATTTTCAACTTTCAGAGTTATTTTTCCACCTAGAAATGTCAAAATAAATGAAGTAATATATATTGAATTCAGAATGAATATTGAGACTTTAAAAAAACAGCATTCAGGGAGATAAACTAGGAAGACTTCCTGTTTCTTTCTTCTGGAATAAGATCTCTTGATCTTTGGTTTCAAGCTTGCCTCTGGTTTCCATTTTTGATTCTGATTAACATCTTGTTCCATGACTTCTTCTTAATATATTGCTCCCCCACAATCTGATGAAAACAGATAGAGAGTATAAAAATATATTAATATCATAGTGTCATTCAGAATAAGCAGTTCATTTTGTAAGAATGAAATGGAGTAATGGGATAATAATAATGACTTTGCTTCAAGATTAAGAAGTCACAGAAAGCATGTTTTCTTAAGGATACACTGAACACCTCTGGATTATTGAGATTAAAAAGTTCATTAAGCAAGTAAAGATGAATTAGAAGAATGTAAGAAGATAAGTCATTACTTCTCATTAATTATCCTATGTAATATACCAATAAAAGCCTATTACCAAATTATATCTGATTTTACATATTAAAAGTTTCAAAATTTTCTCTAATAAACTGGAACATCTACAATATATACTCTGTTGAACATTATGTACAGGTTAACATCATGTGCAATTCATTACCTAATTTATATTCACTGGATAATGGAATTTACAATTTTTACCAGAAAAATAGCTCCAGGATTTTTTTCCTCTGAAGATGTTTTTTTTTACATGTGCGAGGTAGGGGGAATAATTTCAAATTCACCAAGATACTTCATCCAATGGCTTCCAAGTTTTGTTTTGTTTTTCTTTTTTCTTTTTCTTTTAAAAATGAAGATAGGCTGGCACTACTCAGGTTAAATCTTTGGCAATGTCCCGGCTGGTAAGTTCTTCATCATTCATCAGTTCTTCATTAGTAAAGGACCATCTCTTAAGGAAAATCAGAAAAGGTGCTTTGGGTTTCCTTATCCAAAACTGAGAAATATGTATTACAACAAATTTGAAATACCTGAGATAGCATTCTCACCAAGTAGGCTTTAACATGGGAAAGTTTGAAGGAGAAATTTCCTTAAAATAAAACTCTGGATAAAAAAGTATTGGGATATAAGAAGAACTGAAGAAAACAACCAGAACACACATAATTCCAAACAAAATCTACAATGTCAATCTAATTAAACAAGTTCCATAGATGCCAGTAAGATTTTAAACCAAAAAATATAGGGAAGTCTCACTATAGTCAGGATGGCTCCAAAGAAACCTTTTGCTGGAAGAATATTAATTCAGCTTGTTTTCCCTAATTTCTTCTTTAACCTTTTTCCTAAAGTCTAAATGATAGTATAGAAGACGCTGACCTGTGTGGGAACATATTATTCTTTGAACAATTCAGTCAAACACTCAGTTTTGGATGCCTGAAAAAATAAAATAAAAACAAATCATGAAATAGTTTGTTGTGCCAAATCAAAATATAAAATGTGTCACACCTCTTCAAGTTCTTTTTTCTCTCTCTAGCATAAGATCCTAAAAAACACAATGTTCACTCATATTCTTATTAGTTGCCAACACAACACCGGCCATTTGACCACAGTTTATTACCAAATACCAAATTATTCAGCATAGTGAAAGCTAAATTCAGAACAAGAAAACAAAATGCTTAGGAAGCTTAAATATCTCTTATGAAAGATTAGAACATTTGGTTCTCTTAACATAGAATATTGTAGACTTGGTTAAGATATATGACATCATAGATAGTATGAAGACAGTGAACAGATCTCTCAAATACTAGAAGAAGTGATTCAAGGAAGCTGTTGGGAAAATTTAAAAGAGATGTTTTACATTGTTCTCCGTACAGAATATAATTAATCTGTGGTGATGGGTATTAATTTGGATAACTTTAAACAGGATTGCCTAAATTCACAGAATGCAGGTCTATCATCCTGAAGTATATTATACTTGGAATGCGGCAAATGCCTGCTACGTGGCAACAATGTTAAAATGTAAGAGCTACTTTCTGTGATTTTCTTCAATTTCCTTTTAAAGCTAACAATATTAATGGTCAATGCCTCAAGTTTATTATACCTGTATACACCTGATTGGCTCCTATGAGAAACAAAGTGCTGAATTTATGCAGATTTTGGCCCAATGAAGCAAGGCTATTCATGGGCTTTAATGCTGATTTTAAAAAAGATTGCTCAGTGGAACATTTGAGAAGACCTAATGCCTAATTACAGAGATTTAGATGTTGAAAAGTGACTGCATATATATCTTTGTGTTATGCATTTATAGTTGAATCATCCAGAAAATAAACAAATATCACAAGTGCAGTAGTTCTCTATTAATGAAATTGGCATTTCCTTTGCTAAATGATGCAGTTATAAAGCATGACATTATGTGACCACATTGCTTAGGGGTGGTAATTCTGGCACTTTCAACTGCTGTTGTTAAGCAAGGATCACCAGTCATTTAGTAGGTGTCTCCTGGCAACTTCCTATTGGCTTCCAACAAGCAAAATCAGTGGGAAGCTGGTCGGAAATTAAAAAACCCAGCCTGCTCACAAGCAGGCTGGTAGGCAGGTAAGTGGCTGCTGTTGGCTTCTGTAGGGTGTGAGAGTGGCCAAGTGGCACAGTGCAAACATAGTGAAACTTGGGGTCGCTGCTGCAGGTGTAAGGTGTGGCAGAGTCCAGTGTGTCACATGTGGGTGGAGATAGGGTTGGTTGCTGCAGGGTGCAAGATGGTACATGCAGGGCAGAATACATGAAAGTGCACATGGGCCAGTGAGGCAAGAGGCTAAAGATGACTGCTACAGTGTAGAGGAGACTTATCCAAATGATTTGCAACTTCTTTCCTAGCTTCCCCATTGACTTTGGTTGTGGGAAGCTAGCAGGGAAGGTTTCCGATGGCAATCACATGTCTGTGGAAAGCTATGAGAACAAACTCAGTGCAACCATATAACTGTAAGCCAGTTGCCAAGCACCTAGATCTTTACCATCTGAGGAAATTTGGGATGGTTGGAACTTTGAGTGCCAGTCATAAGTACCACACTTTCAGCACTGTCGTAACTTCGAACTATTACTGAAAAAGTGGTCATTAAAGCAAGGACTACTTGTATTTGTGTTTTGTCATTCAGATTGACACTTTAGGTAAATATGTTTTGCAATTTCATATGACAAAACATATATGAAATTCAAAACTCGATAATGACTAAAAAGAAACAATGCAGTGTGATTGTGGTTATTTTTAAGGAAATGTTTAAATCTGATTTCTTTTCAGGAAAGAACTGTAACAATTAGAAGACAAACTGTAGGAGGATTTGGATTAAGTATAAAGGTAGTACGATATTCTTCCTATTGCTATATATGTGTGTGTCTATGTCAGTGTGTATTGAGCATGAATCTTATATTTTAGGGAATATGTTTAATAAGATCAATGGGTTGCCATGTATTGTATTCTTCTTTGTCCATTCAACGTACCACAAAAGCTTTTATTATAGGTTTACAATACTGTAGATAGTCACTCAAACTGTGGTCTTAAATAGCACTTAAAATGAGTATTAATAAAAGCTGAGTTAAAATAGCTGTCACATTACAACCAATGAATATATCTACAATTCTGCATTCTTCCAAACTTGCTTGTTAATGAAACTGAAAATGTTTATTTATTTATTAGAATTTGTCAAACAAAAATGAGAACAAGAACAATAGGCACATTAGGGCATTTATACACACACACACCGTCTACTGACCAGTTAAGTATGAAGTAAGGTCCACGGAATGGGGACGTCCTTATTCTATTATTCTATTAAAAAGTATGTTATAGAATAGAGTGCTGCCCAAAATTGCATTTTACTGTCCTTTCGTCAGTGAGAGATAAATATAAATCATGAATGTAATCTCCCCTGAAATAATTGCATAAACCCCGAAGTAGAAAATGTATTAATAGTTTGTTCTCTAATGCGTTTGATATTCATCTTTCTTTACTAAAAGTCTCAGTCAAAACATCAGTATTTATGAAAGTTTTTAGCAAATTAGGATGAGTGCTTTTACCATCAGAGTTCCAGTTCAAATGGTAATAATAGGCTACACTGTACAGATGACAACACTTTAAGCATGAAGGTTGTATCTTCATTTATACCATTACTACAATCACAAGTAGGGAGGAGCTGTTTTCAGATCTTTTCATGTCACATTGAATCGACAAAAACAACGACTGAATGGGCTTATCTCATTAGCTTCTCCCTTCTTCTTCTCCTCAAGATTCCGAATCACTTTGCCCAACCCCCAGAGATGCATTATCTTCTTCCTGGCTTCAGAGTTACCTCAGTGACTCCTTCTCTGAAGGCCTCCATCAAAATCTATCTTTTTAAAATTTAGAAACTGTTCATTTATTGCTGTCTCGATTGTTGCTTTGAGCTTCCGCTTAACTCACACTATCATTTTAAGATTCTATGTTATCAAAATTGGTTCAATCAAACTATGCCAGCACTTCTAAATATGTTTTTCTAAA
The DNA here is from genome assembly GCF_049901735.1 of Notechis scutatus. NCBI lineage: Eukaryota > Metazoa > Chordata > Lepidosauria > Squamata > Elapidae > Notechis > Notechis scutatus. The sequence continues at coordinate 168,614,265 of NC_142011.1, forward strand.
GTGGTAAATAGTGTTCATTTTCAGAGCTATCTCTAACATAAAGTAATTCCCATGAATATTGATTGTAGGTTTGATTATATATTGCATGCAATGCACACAGAATAGTTTTATTTTTATACATTAAAAAAATCTCAAAAAGCCAATAAATATTTAGATAAAACATTTTTTTAAATAACTCCAAAGGTTCTGATGCTTGAATAGTGAATATTGGTATAGAAAAGCCAAGTAGGACTGTTTAAAAAATAACTTATACTTTCAATGCCTTTTTCCTTCCTGGCAAAATGAACCAATGGACTGTTGTAGAAAAATATAGAAAAATGTGCCTCCAATTTATTGTGCTTTCCATTTCTTTTTTACTCCTCAATGTGAAATAGTCATTTGTTAACTATCTTTGAATTTTTGTTTTATTTTGTACCAGATTTTCTATTCATTTTCTTACTGACTTTTGGGCATATAAGAATGAAAAATCAAAAATCAAAAGAAACCAGGGAAAACTTTACATTCCATTCAATTATATGCTTTTGTTTGTATTTTCCTTACCAGCCGGACAAGCAAATGCTCACAGCACCATCCCTGTTTCAGAATTAGTCCATTTGCTTTTTATGAAGTGGATTTGATGCCATAATATGAGAAATCTGGGAAAACCTGCAATGAATTTGTATTTCTTTGTCAATATTTTCTTCTTTTTTGTGTATGCAGAATATCATGATACAGTATTGCTAGCAATTTTTTCCTCTTTTACAAAAGGGCTGATTGCATTCATGTGGTCATTAGCAAAAAGAATGATGAAACTGTTATTCTCCCATGAGCTGCTCAGAGCATCTAGTAGTGGGAGGTGCTTCAGTCTCTGCTTATCTAGGCTGGGCTTAATTTGCGGAATGCTCCTCCTCTTCCATGGGCCTCCTCCCCAGTGTTCCCCAGTTTTGGCCCAGCCTCGTGAGAGATAGGCAGTGCTTCTCGTTAATCCTTGGCCGAAACAGGAGAATTCTCTTTAAGGTTTGCAGATAGTCAATTGTTCCTTTCTTACCAACGCTGCCCTTGCCATCTGGCCGTTGGGGATCGTATTACCAGAAAGCGCTCCTAAGCGCAGGGAGGCTTCAATTTCATTTTGCCCCCCCAACCGCTAGCCCTACCCTTGCCATTACGATCGCCGAGTCGCTTTATCATTTAAATGGCAAGGCTTTTTTTCTCTCACTCTTTTCTGAGTCGTATCGCAGTTTCTCCTTTCCCCCAAGAACGCTGTTTAGGGGTGGAGGTGTAATTGCCTCGTTATTTCACCCCTCCCCGCCAGTTTAGCCCTAAGGGAAGGCTGTTGGAGCTTATCTCTTTTTCTTGGTGGGAGATTGCTGCTGGCGCATGCACCACAAATAACGTCCGGTCGCCATTTTGTTTTGTTTTTTACTGTCAAGGGACCGCATGGCCGCGTTGAGTGCTAATTCAATAGACTGTGTGAGGTAATCCTTATTCCAGATTGAAGGGTTTTTTCACACAAAATACCCCAGGAATCATTACAACCTTGTTTTCAACATATTTGAGGCTTTTGTTAATTCATGTTGTTGGCTCAACCCTCACAGTTCTCCCTATCCAGCGGCATAACAGCGAGCACCTAGGCCAGCGTCCGCCTGTGCAGGAAAGCTGTTGAAGACCAGCGATCCGGCCAAAGCAACTCCAAATACAAGGTCAAAGTTCCATCACAGGTCCTCATATCTCTCCTCTGGTGGACCAGACCAGCCATAAACAAAGGTTGCCTATTCAAAGAGCCCCACAGACTTATCATCACCACCAATGCCAGCCTGATTGGATGGGGAACTCACTTTCAATTGCTCACAGCCCAAGGCCGCTGGTCCTCCATAGAACGATCATGCAGCATAAACTGGCTGGAGCTTCGAGCAGTACACCTGGCTCTCCACAGCTTCCTTCCACAGGTACGCAACCAACACATATTAATATTGACCGACAACGCAACCATGAAAGCTCACATAAACAAACGGGGGAACTCAGTTGAAACACCTCATGCGAAAAGCGGAGCATTTGTGTCATTGGGCAGAGAGCAACCTGATTTCCATCAGAGCAGAACACATTTCAGGACTGTCGAATACACAGGCAGATTGGCTAAGCAGGGCCACGATAGATCCATCGGAGTGGCGCCTCCATCCGACCCTCTTTCAAGAGGTGGTCAGAACATTTGGGCAGCCAGTAGTAGACCTGTTCGCTTCCCCCCTCCATGCTCAGCTCCCGAGATTTCTTTCCAGATACTCCTCACAAGGAGCGGAGAATTTCAATGCGCTCCATTGTCATTGGCCCCTGGGGCTTCTGTACGCATTCCTGCCACTTCCACTGATCCCCAAGGTCATCCAGAAGCTGCTCGACAAGAGGGCGGAACTGCTTCTGGTAGCTCCCTACTGACCCAGACGGTTGTGGTTTGCAGACCTTCGCAGTCTATCTGTAGACAGTTCACTGTTATCCCACTTGGGACCTTAACAAGGTCCTTCTTGCACTCACTAAGTGCCCTTTTGAGCCTTTGCAATCATCAAGTCTCCAATTTCTGATGTATAAAGTAGTTTTTCTTGTAGCGATCACTTCCGCTCGTATTTCAGAACTGGCAGCCTTGTTGACCAGACAAGATCTTTGCATCTTCCATTCCAACAGGGTCGTCCTTCGTCCCAATCCTACGTTCATACCCAAAGTTAATTCAGCCTTTCACAGGGCACAAGAACTGATACTTCCTAATTTTTGTCCCAGGCCATCCCAAGGGCTGGAACGACAATGGCATCGGCTGGACGTGAGGCGAGCGTTACAAATATATATTCTTTTAGAAAAATGGAGGCTTTATTTGTGTCTTTTCAGCCCAACAATCAGGGATGCAAGGTCTCATCCTCCACAATAGGCCGTTGGCTATGGGTGGCAATGGCGAAAACGTATCAGACTCATACATAACAGCTCATTCAACAAGGAGCGCCGCAACATCGGCAGCATGGGCCACACAGGCACCAATCACTGACATCTGTCGTGCCACAACCTGGGCCTCTCTATCGCCTTTCATTAGGCATTATAAAATAGATGTGTTTGCATAAGCGGAGGCCTCCTTTGGCAGAAGGGTTCTGCAACGGGTCCACGGGGACCAGGAAGGGATCCCAAGACAGACGGAGTCCCTCCTGTAGGACAGACCAAGCTTTGGTATGTCCCACTACTGGATGCTCTGAGCGACTCGTGGGAGACAGGGCGTTGGTGCTTACCTGACATGCCCATTCTCCTTGAGCTGCGAAGAGCATCCAGCCCCACCCTCTTCCATCTGGTGGGATCCTGTTTCAGCCAACGAATGTTTACAGTATTAAGGGCGAAGGTGTTTGTTTCTCTCATCTTCGCCAAAACTGGGGAACGCTGGGGAGGAGTCCCGTGGAGGAGGAGGAGCGTTCCGCAAATTAAGCCCAGCCTAGATAACCAGAGACTGAATCTCCTCCCACTACTGGATGCTCTTCGCAGCTCAAGAATGGGCGTGTCAGGTAAGCACCCACGCCCTTTTTACTCATTTCAAATATCCAAAAAAGAAGCTAAAGCTAAAGAAATGTAATAGAGTATTTATAAGTTAACAGTAGACTCAATGAAGTATGATCTCTTTATTTAGGGAGGAGCAGAACATAATATTCCTGTGGTTGTTTCCAAAATTTCCAAAGAACAACGAAGTAAGTTGTTACTTAGTTTCTTTAATAAAATTAACTACCAGTATGTCTTTCTTTCTTCTTTATTCCTGATTCAGAGTCTGTTTTTTGGGAGAGAGAATTTCATTATAAATGTGACCACAATATTTTCAATGTTTACTACTCACCAAGTGACTCAGAATACTAAGAAGGACTAAAAGCAGTAGAATTAAAAACAACAATATAACATAGACCAATCAAGAGCAAAACATGAACTTCATAAACTTAAACTGCATCTATATATAATATGCTGATCCAGCTCCTGGAAATGAACTAGATGAACACCTGTATCCCATCATATCAGACATTGTTTAATTGCTTGGATGTGGGGCATCTGAAGTCTTTGCAGATTAATAGGTTGGACAGAGATAACTGGAGACAGCCTGCTTTTTATTCTCTGTGAAGCTTTTTTTAGTTTGTGAACATATATGATGAGGGTTTTTTGGGGGGATTTTAGGGAAATCAGTTAAGACACTCTGTTTGGGTATGGGACAAACTTGCTGTTTATTTTTCAATTATTTTTCATTGTTTTGTTTATATATATATTGCCCCACTGATGCTGCCAGTGGAAAATTATAGAGAAGACTGAAATGAAAAATATCCTTCCTTCCTTCCTTCACTCCCTCCCTCCCTTCTTTCTTTCAGCGGAACTCTCAGGCCTACTGTTCATAGGTGATGCAATTCTACAGGTAGGTAAACAAGTTGTCTGTTAGTCAAATTTTATTTATTTGTTCTTCCTGCCTGCAGAGTAGAAGGCCCTTTCCTCAAATTATTATTTCTTCCTCAACAGATTAATGGAATTAATGTAAGAAAATGCAGGCATGAAGAAGTGGTGAGCTTTTATAATTTTTTCTAACCCAATACAGTTTCTAATGTAAATTGAAGTTGCACTTTTTTAATTATTTGTTATGTTCCTACATAATTTAACTCTGTTTTACTCTCAGGTTGTTAAATGATTATAATATTTGGATAGTGTACCTTCTTCATTGATGTGACACTCATATTATATTAAGATTTTGCCATCCAATTTTTTTCTAGAGATATTTTGTAGGCACAAAGTTGTGGGAAAACACTGACTTCCCAATGTATTCTCCACCATTAAAAAATAGAAATGAAAATCTTTTATTGAGCATATTTTATTTTCAATCCTCTAGGAAGAGGAAAAATGGCGTTTTTCTGTCACCTGTAACATTTGAGACTACTTGCCTAGTTTGAGAATCTCTCTATGTAGGCTTGGAATATTGTAAGACTAGTCTCTTTCTCATATAGGTCTCACTTTAATAAGACAAATGAAGTGTCACTTACAGGACAGCAATTTATTTTGAAGGATTTTTTAGAAGTTATCTTAAACCTTCAGGCATTACAAGGACATTAAAAATCTTTCCTCATGCTTTATCTTCAGAACATACAATAGACAAGATAAAAGGTCAGAGAGACAAGACAAAATCAAGAATACACAGTTTTCATTAAGTTATTACAGATATAAAATCACAAGTTTGATGTGAAGATTTTATTTTTGCACCTCATTATAACTATTATTTGAACTAAAAGTAAAGTTCTCATTTGCGATAATAGGAATGTAAATAGCTGGTATGGAAATCCAGCTCTGGTCCAGATTGCTACCATAATGGGAGATAAAATGTTAAAGTCTCTCTTATCCCACCAAACTACTGATTCAGGTCAGATTACTTCTTGTTAAGGTTTTATTGCCTACTTGGCTCTATTTTAGCTAGCTATCTTTAAAAAATAGGGTGGATATAACCAAGGAAATTAAGAATGTATTCAGAAGCTCCAAAGTGAGAATCAGTCAAGTTGAGAAACTCAGGTTTGAAATTCTTGAGCTGATTTTAAATTTTCCTGAATCCATTGAAAAAAAATTATTATTATTTTTTCCTCTGTTCTAATATACATTTATCTAAATTCTTAGGAAGAAAACAGTTTGGTATAAGAATATACGCAAGTATGAACATACAAACAAACAAACAAACACACACACACGGATATATGTTATTTGAGTACAAAGTCAATTCTTCAGTTCTATTAACTCACCCTTCTTTTATCACATATAGAATACCATGAAGTCATCTACCATATAGTACAAATGGACTGTATCCTGTAGATGCTTGGGATACTTCTCTATAGACAAATATTATACAGTAGCCAAGTGTCCTAGGATTTAGGATTTTGTCCAGCAAATTTCTTCAGCATTTATTTTGATGTCTGATTCATTTGTTCAGTAAAACCATTATTTGATGATGATATACAGTACTGTAGGGAATAATCTTTTAAAACAAACATATACACCCTAAAACTTTCATATTTTTTAAAAAATTACAGGGATACATTTATTTTGTTTCCACTGCTTTGAATATATTACTCCAGATAGTCTTCAACTTATCCCTGAATTTTTTTAAGTTTTAAGTCATTGAAATTATAGGTCAAGCATCCCATGATAAGAGCTGATTTTTGACATTTTTTTTGCAGAAGTTATTAAGCAAATGCCATGGTTGTTAAACAAATCCATTTTGTCCAGTGGGAGTTTTTTGCTGGAAACTAGAAATAAATGACAGAAATTGGCAAAACAATGTCAAAAATTGCAGTCATGCAACTGTGGAATGCTGAAAATGGCCATAAAGGTGACCTGATTGCCATGCATCCAAAATGCAATCACATGACCTCTGTTGTGGGGTAGGGGTGCAAACATTATAACTTCAAAATCCAGCCATAAGTAGCTTTTTTGGGGGGTCTGTTGTAACTCTGAATGTTTGTTTAGCAACTATTGTAGGTTGAAGACTACCTGTATCTTAGAACAGCAATATGAAAATCATTAAATAATATCTTTCTTCTTGTATAAGTCAAACAATATGTAACTTAATAAACATGATAGAGACAAATAATTATAGGTTATGGTGCCTTTTCCCATGTTAATTTTTTAAAATAGAATTTGTAAGAATTTCAGAGAATTCTAGTTTAGGAATCTAAATAAGAGTATGTGGGAAGAAAATAAAGATCTAATTGTAAAGCAGTTTGATGGCTTACAGATTTTGATATTCCCCAAGGAATGTAATTTTATTCTCCGTCTGCTTTAATTTTCCTAATTAATAAAACTTTGACTCTATTAGTATGTATCTGTTAAATGATAGCTGTTGGATATGAGAACGAGATACTGTTTTCATCAAATCTTTTAAACTGGACATATTCTTCATGGTGATTTTTTAAATTGATATTACATTATAGTTTTCTTTCAGTACTAGCTATAAACTTGTCAAATATCTCATTTCAATAATTTCAAAATCCCTGATGGATTTTTGTAATAGAACAATCCATTTTTATTTAGTTGGCAATAGCTATTTTTAAAGCCAGCATAGTTTGAAAGACTTTAGGGACTATCCCATAGTTTTAAATATTAGGTTTTAAAATATTAGGCTTTACCACCATGTAAAGTATATTTTTATATCCAGCAAAGCTTCAGTCTATTTCCTTTCACATTATTCCCCACGTCCTCAATAAAATTAAAGTTAACCTTAAGGTGAAGATTGTTTAGCCTGGGAGAAAGCCATGAGAAGACCAATTGAAAACCTCGCAAAATATATCTTTTCCAATCTTCAAGGCTCCATTTATAGTTTACATTTTAAAATGCCATAGTTTACATTTTAAAATGCCAAAACCATATCATTGCTGAAGGCTAAAACATGTGAAGAACAATTGCAGGAATTGGGTATGCCTAATTTGATGAAAAGAAGGACTAGGTGACATGATAGCAATGTTCCAATACCTAAAGGGCTGCCACAAAGAAGATGTGGTCAACCTATTCTCCAAGCACTTGAAAGGAAAAACAAGAAGCAATGGACGTAAACTAATCAAGGAGAGAAGCAATTAAGGAGAAATTTCCTGACAGAATAATTAATTGGTGGAATGACTTGCCTCCAGAAGTTGTAGGTGCTCTAACACTGGAGGTTTTTAAGAAGAGATTGGACAACCATTTGTCTGAAATGGTATAGAGTGTCTTGCCTGAACATGGGGTTTGTCTAGACTCTAGGAGACTTCCAAGATCCCTTCCAAATCTGATTTTCTATTGTTCTGTTATGTCTACATATATTTTTCTAAAGCTTCTCTTTGATAACAGTAAGAAGCAAGCTTGGATTTAGAGTCCTCTGAGATGATACCCTATTCAAAGTAGCATAAATAAATTCTGTTTTTAAAGTAAGCTTATTATAAAGAAGTGGAGGAAATAGCATATGTTGACAGATGACTTCTTAACTATTTGGATTCATTTTCAAATCTTGCCTAAGTTTTCAGAAAGTTCTGAAAGCCTTTGTTCAGGTCAGTTAAAAGAGCATAATGTGATTCTGTTTTGAGATATCTTAGTTCAGTTCTGGAATAAAGCATCAATTTCTTTCACTACAACTGTCATACAGAATCATCATGTCAAAAATAAGAAAGGCTTTGCTTGTTCTACAGAGACAGGATTCACCCACACCTTCATGAAAAGCTTCTTGTAGCTTTCATCATGGCTGTACTTTTTCCTAATGAATATGGCAAATGCATGGAGTCTCCAACTGACCAAGCAGCATCAACTTTGTGCTTATGTTTCATTTAGCTAAAGATCTATTTTTTAAAAATAGCATTGCTTTTTTTTTTTTAAAAAAAGAGGGGGTCATGGGAACTTTTAGAAGAATATAAAGATGCTTTAATTGTTTAGCATTTATGTCAACTGTGATTTGAAAGAGTTTGACCAGTTATCATCTGAAACTGATGTGAAAAGAACTATAATTGTCATTTCATAGTATTAGCAGCATTCTGTTTTTCTGGTGACCTACATTTTTTTTGCTGCACTTAGATATTGGTTTAGGTTTATTATGTAGTAATTTTAATTTTAGGTAGGGCAGGGTATACAATGGGATGAAAAAACTAATTTCCCACTGTCCATTTTGGTCATAAGTCGAGGACTACCTATACTTCAATCTATATGTCAAATAAAACTATGATATAAATGTATAAGTTTACAAAGTAAAATAATTTCTTTAGAAATAAGCAATAGGATACCATTTAAAGTCATATATTTAATCAGAAGTATAAACCTGGTTACTTTTATGAAATTCCTAAAATTTACTTTCACTTTGAAGATTATAATAAATTATAGTATATTATAGTAAATCAGGGAAAATGTTATTTGTTTGGCTTAAATAATCTTCTGTTAAAATGCTGCAACTTGCAGAACAATGGTAGAATGCAAATTGCTTGTAACCTCTCTTAGCATAGTAAAATAATCAACACAGACTATTTTCTTTCCATGTGCTCTTTCTTTTCCATCTGTTGTAATTTTTTCTGGGCAATGAATGTCAGGTCAGATAGTTAGAGCTTTTCATAAAAGTCTCATGCCCTTCAGGCATGATTGTTCTTTCTTTAAGAGAAAAAAAATTGGTTTTCTAGAAAACAAAAGCAAAAACAACACTTGGGTTTCATATACAGTTTTGGAAATATGGAATGTTTTACATTTATACTTTCTCAATCAAACTGCTGAAAAACACAGGTAAAGAAGGCATTTCCTGGGTCTCCTTGCAAGAGATTATGATCCATATTTTGGGAAATGTTATGTTACAGTATTGTTGTATTCTTTCACTTTGATTTTTCTGTTGGTTTTTTTATATATATTTAATCAGCAGAGTAAATAGGTTTGTGTGTTTTTCAGTACCTTTTCTTGTTTCAATCTGAGTTCCACATCGTTGCCTTGTTTTTAATTTTTGTATCAAACTAATACATAGCTTCCTTCTGATAAGCCATCTGTTACTTCTCTAATACAAGGCTAACATAACATAGTTCTGTCATTTTGATGCTTGTTTGCCAACAATAAGTTAATCATCTCACACTGGAAACCCATATGAATATTAAATGATTTGTCATAACAGTTACTTATAAACTACTATAGTAATGGTTACATCAAGAACGTACAGTGTGTGGTTATTCTACCTTGAAAAATTAGCTAAATACAGAGAACTTTGTTATGAATTATAGCTTGATATGTAAAAGGAATTATTTAAATTAATCCAAGTCTCATAAAAGGAAAATGGCTGTTTTTCATAAAATGATGACAAAGCACATTAAAACAATATATTGCATAATGAAAGCTTTACATAAAAGAGAGACAGTTTGGTCTAGTGGTTATGGCACCAGTGGGAGACTGTGAATTAGTCCAACTGGATGACCTTGGGCCAGTCACTTACTTTCAGCACAATTCATCTCATAAGGTTGTTGTTTTGAGGAAAATAGGAGGAGAAAGATGTGTTTGATGTGTTCACCAAACACATTTTTTATTTGTAAAAAATAATAAAGACATGATAAAAAAATCTAAATAAATAAAGAATAAGGCTTCACAAAACCATTCAGAATGTTGCTTTGTTCTCTTTACAGAATAGCGCGCGCACACACACATACACACAGACACACTTGAACATCACTGCAAAATGTAAAGTTAGTTAAAAGTACTGCATTGTAAACTGTTCAGAGTTGCTTGGGATAGCATCGTGGGCAGCAAATAAATATAATATTAAATAAAGTTATAGATGGTTCCAATTGGTTTTGAAAGATAGCATTGGTTTTTTTTTTTACATATTCTGTTTCAACATGAAATATGTTTATATCAATGAGTATTTTCACATTTTTTTTCAATGAAAACAATCCTGAATATGTGTTTACATATTTAGGATTTACATAGAATTTATACAATTAGGTTTACCTGGGCATTTGTAAGATTTCCTTTTATAGTTAATGGCTATCTTTTATAGACTAATGACTATTCTGATAAAAAATTTAAATAGATAACTCTTCTGAGATGCTAGACTTCAGATACACCTATTTCCTGAGACTTCAGTTCCTAAACCTGGATTCTGACCATGCTTGCTGAAGAATTTTGGAACTTCTCTCATAATGCATGCAAAGAGTATCAATGCAGTCTATGGAATCATTTGTCGATTATTGCAATGGCATTTCAAATATCATGCTAGCAATTTTTATACTATTGAAACCGTAGATTCTTCTCTAGGGGAAAATGATAGCTAAAATGATTCTATCTATAAAAAACATGCCTCCAATAGAAATCATAGCTTGAATATTATTTAAGTGCTGTCAAGGGTATCTTTTACTAAGATTATTTTCTAATTAGGAATATGATATACTGCACATACAAAAGAAAAGTGATTCTTCTTTCAGATAAATAGAACAGATTGATTGAAAGATGACATTGTAAGTTTCACTCTAAAGGTACAAGTTAATAGAAAGTATTTCAACAAGTTGCTTTTCCTTGATATGCATTAAATGTTTTAAACTGCAGTTCAGTTCATCTTTAATGTTTTGCCTAATTGAAATGAAGCTAAAAATACATTTATGACATTCAATGTGTTGCTGATATAACATCTTAAAATGTGCAAATATATATATGAGAGCAAGCAAAATCTACTTTCAAGAGGTTTATCATCCATGCACCACAAATACAGCACAATTATTCATCTGTATATGAAAGGCTATCATTATGTGGATGGATTTAAGTAATCAGAAAAGCAAATTTCACATGGTTTGCAAGTGATAGAATAATTTTTTACTGCAGTACAAAAGTATCTTTCTCAACAGATTCTGAAGGAAAACGGCCTCCAATATGAACCAAGATAGCTTCAAATATTTATCAGAAACATTACTTCAGAAACAGTTCTGTCAAAGCATTTGGGTTTATGCCATTGTCAAGTTCTGAAGAACTAAGCTGGGGATGAGGGGAAAATTCATTGATATTCTAAAAGGTTTTTGTTTTACCAATTAAGTTCTCAATAATAACTTTTTGAATTTGCAAAACTAAATTACAAGATTAATATAGGAAGTGGCTTATAAATAAAGCTGACTAATATATGTTAATCCAAACAATCCTATTTTGAGAACAGTGATAACCAATATTTCACGGTGTTATAACTGCTGAAACACATGGTTGACACCTTTATTAAATATTTTAAATGTATTCATATTCATCCCAGCGTCCAAAGAATGAGAAAACTATTTCCAATAGTTTAAGAGAAGCTTTATAACTAGGATATCTATTCTATGTAGGCAATCCCGGATAGGCTTTATCTATCTTATTCTGGATAAATTATCTGGTGGAAAGTATGTTAGTAATTTTTTGCTTCTTTTATCTGATCAGGGTCCATATATATTCTCCTGAATTTTTCAATGTCATGTTTCTATACGTACCATCCATCTTTTCTTGTGATTGAGGAAGTGTGTATATGTGTTTGTGTATATTCTATGAGAACTGCCATGGTGATTTCTCACTTATGGCCAAGATAGGGATGTATTGCACCTTGTCTGTGAGCTGAGGAAAAATCTGTATAGTGTGGTTGTTTGTGAAAGTGCCAGTTATTGGTTTCTTTGACCTAGAAACTGCAAGCACTGATATCAAAGGAGCAAGTAAAAAATTAACCTGGGATAGTTATAACTCAACGTCAGCTTCAAAACAGGCAGAGTAAACTTATTGAAAGGAGACATTGAAATGCAAAGATTATTTATGAAACTAGGGAGCGCATTTAAGTTCATTCTAAAGGCTCCTTGAGACCCTGTATTTCCAGTTTATGACAAAATAAGGAAAAGTTGCTATCTTGTCCATGGTTATCTGGAAAGATGCATGTGTGTGTGTGGACAATATATATTTAATTTAAATACTAACTGTTTAACACACACACACATGTACAGTATACATATATATGTGTGTATGTACACACAGACGTGTATATGTATATATGTATAGATACATTATTTAAATTTGAAAAATCTTCAAAGTTCATAACTTTCTTTTTATTTTTTATTTTCAATTCTAAGTTCATTTCTTAAGTTACTCAATGGAATGCTGTATTGTATTGCTAATTAATCTTGATCTCCCTCCCCCCCCCCCCCGGTGTGGTAGTATATATAGTATAACTAACAGTATTTTGCTTTTTGTCATGGACAGTCAGCTGCAACAGTTATTTCATTCATAATAATCAATGATTCATATGTGTTTAATTTACTGCTTCTCAAAAAAAAAAAAAAAAAAAAATACAAGGGAAAAATGCTATTAAATAGTTTGTGTAGGCAGTAACTACCTAGATCACAGATTGCTTTCTTTGCTTTAATGTGATGTGTATTGCAAAACATACAAATTGTGAACTTAATTAACTGAACAAAATTTGGCCTTTAAACTGTTATTTATGAGGGGGAGGAGCTAAACTAGATAAAATTGTTAATGATTAATTGTTAATGCACTTCTCCTTTTATATTTTATAAGAGATATATGTACCTATTTCCAAAATGTATTCTTGTTGGTTGAGACTGTGGAGATATATATTAAACTTCTTGTAGCAGAGTTTAAATGTTGTAAAATATATGATAAAAATAATTATTAATACAAATACAAAGCAGCAATGGAAAAGTTGTATCCTAGTTTTAAAGAAAAGTAGCAATTAACTCATAAGTAAATCATGTCCAGTTGATTTGTCTTTCCTTAAAAGCTGCCGTGAGGCAATTTAGGAGATTGTCTTTTCACTAAGTCCCTTCCATTCAAACAGCAGAAATTCATGGTGTGTTACTAGTCCAAGGTGGTTAGATATGCAAATATCTGAGATAGAGGACTTGACTTGATCACAAAGGAATGTGGCAGCTGCAAATTGTAGTATTCATGCTAAGACAGCTACTCTCCATGGTGCACATGGAAAATATCGCCATTGTCTCACAAAACACAAAATAAGATTAAATGACCTAAAAGGATTTGTGCAAATTATGCAATCAGCAGAAAAGAAGAAAACAATGTTAAACCATGAAAGGTCAGGCCTAAAGTAAAACAGAAGAGTGACAGAAGAGGGAGAACATTAATAAGAGCTATAAATACAGGCTCTGAAATGGTCTTAGGAATATGGCAGTGAACTGATTTACTATGGGACACAGATTTTGCAGGTGATTCACATTAATCTATGGTGGAAAAAAAAAAAGAAAAACCAGAAGAAATTTGATAGCATCTTTTCTAACATATTTTAATAAAATATGTTTTTATGAGCTGCAGATTACTACATCAAAAGTACAATGGCTAGACTTATGTAGGATTCAAATTACAGTGGGTGAGGAGAAAAGGAAAGTGAGGATAGGTTGGATATGTCTAAAGATAGCAAAGATGTTATTCAGTCTTACTTTACAGTTTTTTTCAGTTAAATAAGCAAGCAAGAAAAGCTAAATCCCAATATTGTGCCAAGAAGGATGTTATTTCAGTTCTTTTCATTTATTCCTTAGGTCCAAGTTCTTCGGAATGCTGGAGAAGAGGTAACCCTAACTGTGTCCTTTCTCAAAAGAGCGCCTGCATTTCTGAAACTGCCTCTTAATGAAGATTGTGCATGTAAGTATAAAAAGGTTTTGAAACAAGTATCTGCTATTCTTAAGAGTCCCTGTTTGCCATCCTACTTTAAAGGCTGATCTCAATAGTCATTGTACTTGTCAGTTGTTCCAGTAGAAAATTTATTACCCTTTTTTTGGAAAAGCAGGACAAACAAACAATTAATAAAATGATCCTGTCTCTGGCCTTCTTTTGCTAGATTTGACATCTATGCAGTCACAGCTATTCTCAGTAGATCTTTTTTCTCTCGTGAAATATTTCAGAAGGAACTTTTCTCTGTCACCTATATTTATTATAACATGAAATGCAATCTTTGCTTGAAAAGTATGATGTCTTCTCATGTGATTAAAACTTGCTGTGAAGATGGTTAGATCATTTGTTTACAGTTCTTGCATTTTTTTATGCAATAGCTGCGGTGGCACAGTGAGAGCCCTGAGCTGCTCAGAGGTTGGTGAAATGAGGACCCAGATTGTTGGGTTACAAACAATTTAGAGAATTCTGTAAAGCACTATGGAAACAGTATATATGTCTAAGTGCTATTGCTATATTTTAGTCAGCACTCATAGGGAAGTTGAACTGGTTCTTCTCCACTCTGCAAGCAAGGCTATCTTGAAGATTTTTCAATGTGAATAGTTGGGTACTTTAAGAGATAGTTTTATTCAAGTGATTTTTTTCCAGGTTTCTAGTACTCAGCATTTAAGTTCATCTCTCAGACTGAACCAGTAGAAACAAACAACTACAGCATGACTTAAGTCTGTGATTTAGTTGCACATCAACCAAAAAATTAGGACCTGCTGTTATATTGACAAATGCATGCTTCATATTTTCATGCTTGGGAGAAAGATTATAGGATCAGGAAACATTTGAAACAATAGGGTAAAGCAAAATTCCCATTTTATCTTAGACTGGAATAAACTCCAGAATACTGAGTATTTTGTTCCAAACATAACAACACTCCAAACAGCATATCCAAGTTCAGAATCTTGTAAATCCCTATTAGCATATCTGGACATAAGTGGACAGTGGGCTAGAAAAATATTCTTGATACATTAAAAACAGATAAGATGGTTGAAGGCAGTCACTGGAATATCATTTATAGGTAGTACTAAAATTGGTTGATACAGACATTTACCTAAATAATCTCCCAGTAGAACCTAATTAATTAACCAATTAGCATATATTAAATTGTGTTTAAGCTTAATTATGTTTGCTCATACAAGCCAACTTTATAGCCTGCTAGACAACCCATGACCTTTTGGGTCATTGTTTCAGAAATAAGAAATATAATAGCTAAATAGAATGACCAAGGGCAAAAAACCCAATGGGACTGGGAACAACTTCTGACTTCCTGAAAGTTTGACCATGACTGACATCCCTCTGGCACTTATGGAGGGTCTTGTCTACCTGATTTCCAGTGGCCAAATATAGAGCAGGATCAATCTATTGAACCTCTGGGCATTGGTGTGACAGCATAGCAATACTGACACTGTAAAATTTGCCAAATTTCAATGGGAATCACAGGTCCTGGATATTGGAAGCATTTGGAAATACCATGGTTCAAAAATTGTTACCCTGTAATGTGCTGTTTGTTCCAGCTAAAAGTTACAGTCATAAGAGTTCCTGTAGTATATATATGTCTTGGGTTGTTTGAAGTTGGGTTGTTTGAAGTTGGCAAATACCAGCAAAACCTAGTTAAAATTAACCATATTTTGCTTGAGTATCAAACTGAAGCTAGCATCTTCTCCCAGAATACCAGAACCCTGATACTGAAAGGCAACTCACAAGTTATCTATACTACAGTGACCTTTCCCAGGCTGAGGAAATATTTCTTCAAAGCCAGTCACCATATGCTACTATTGGGCATAATTACAGGTCAGGTTTACTAAACATTCTATCAATAGAACGTATCTGCCCATGTGCCTCTGGAGAAATAGAAACTAGTCAACTTGTACGGTTTCACTGCAAATTTTACAGGAATCTGCATGTGTATTATATATACACAGAAAAAGGCTACACCAGTCTTCATTCAGATTCCAACTATGCTACTACCAATACAGTAGCCAAAGTCTATGTGGCGACAGTGAAAATGTGGCAATATATAGTGCTAATATGATAAATTTTCCACTCTGGACTTATTTTGCTGTCTTATTAATATAAATTAAACTTATTTTATTTTATTTTTCTTGTACAAGTTCTTTTAACATTACTGATCTTTGATCATAACAATAAATTGGATTTTATTTGAAATGCATTTTGTCAGCATATGGACATTGCAGTTAATGATAACTAATCTAAAATGGAATGTCAACATTTCCAAATATTTTCCGGCAAGAGAAGAATGAAATTTAACCCAGCATGTTACTGCTGGTTATTCTTACATACTAAATCATAATTTGCTGCTCTTTACAAATAAATCCACTCAGTTTTTATTACATATAACACGATAGTATACCATCAAAGTATGTCTTACATATAAAACAAATAAAGGCTGTCCTCAGAGTACACATATGACCATTTATATAACTACTTCATGCTCTTAATGCATTTTACTTTCCTGAATTGGTTATGTGGGGGGTGGGATTTAGCAGATCAGAGATTTTGCAAGCAGATAAAATACTGGATCTTCTAACATCATATAATTGTAAATTATTTTTTAAAAAAACAATGGTTGAAATGAATATTGCAGTAAGTTATGAGTGTCTTACATGAAATTCTCACATCAAAGATTAGTATCATTACAATACTTTACAACACTCCTCAAAACAAAGAAAATACTCTTCCTTCATCTTTTGCTGACTTCTAACCATGCTAGATAAATGTCAGTTTCGACTAGAAAGTCTTTATAATTCAGACATGTATTTAAATAGATTATATTTTTATTAGGTGTCCCTAGTGATCAAAGTAGTGGCACATCCTCACCTCTGTGTGACAGTGGTTTACATCTTAACTATCATCCCAATAATACGGTAAGAGAATGATTTATGAGACTGTCAAGAACTTGAAAATTTTTTTGATTAAGAAGTATGAACACAATCTAAGAGCGTGTTAACATTTTACTTTACATGAATTGAAACAGAGGTTGGTTAATATATGAATACGATTGGAAATGTTTTTATCCAAGTACTGGAAGTATTAAGTAAAATAGTAAATAATGAGTAGTGTTTTTACTGTTCATTAATATACAATAGGAAAGTCTATAATTTGTAAAGCCAATATAAATAAGTTTCTCCCCTTAACTGTGCTAATTGGTGATGATGGGATCCAGAGGATTATGACTGCAAAAGATATCTTCAATGTTTTTTCTCAAGGTTAATATATGATAGTATTGACTGGCCCAGAGACTCAAAAAACAACAATCAAAATTCTTTTCATCATTATCATTCAGTATATTTCTAAAACAGGCTAGATGGATTCAATCAGGAATATCTTGACTTTTGTTTTCTACAACAATTCACTAATTTCCTGGGGCCTTTGTATTTTTGTCATACTTTATGTGTTTGGGGCCTCAATACATCCTATGTTTTCCCCTTTGAACACCAGAATACATTGATATTAGAGAGTGTGCAAGTGTGTGATGTGTTTCTTTCATGGTGAATACTCAGAATTTTCTTCTTTAAATAAGGAAGGACCTCTGACACTCAGACCTGAATATCATCTCATTCATTGAATCAACTAACTATAATTTTCCCTTCAAATTAACTATAATCCTAGATGTTCTCATGCTTTTGCCACATACAAACATTTAGCTTTGGATCTCATTTGTTTATTGGGTTATCTTTATCTAGTTTTAGGACTTGTTTGGAGGACAAATAATTTTAGGTAATATTTATGTAGAGATATTGAAAATTCAAAAGGATTCATATTCAAAAGAATTCATATAGTTTTAAGCACCACTTTATATAGTTAAGCTTAGAACTGAAAACAAAGTTTTTGATATGCTGAGATTAGGCCCGAATGGGTTTTTGATTCCATTAAAATAGTCAACAACCAATTTATTTATTAATAATGAATGAAATATTGATGGATTGGTTGACTCTTGATGTTGACTCTTTACAGCCATATAGATAGATACCTCCATTGTGTCTCTAACTTTCAGGTCTCCCGATTGTGTACTCAAATCACTACCGCATCTGAGTCCATCTATCTTATTGATTGTTATCTTCTCTTTTTTTTCTACCTTTCTCAGTAATAGATCCTTCTTTTGAGGACTAGATTTTTGCATATGTCAAAAGTAGGATAATTTGAACCTGGTCATTTGTTTCTCAAGTGAGAATTCTAGGATGATTTGTTTGATGATACATTTGTTTGTTTTCTTGACTGTCCACAGTATTCTCAGGAGTCTGCTTGAAAACAGTAAAAATTATTTACTATCAGGGTGTACTTAACAAAATATATTGATATTTCAGATGAGAGGAAAATCTAATGGCCATGCAGGTTGGGAAAGAACAATGAAACAGACTAAATAGTTATTAATTGTAAATGCTTATTATAAAGTAAAATATCAAAGATATTTGACATCTGTTTTCAGGATACTCTTTCATGTTCTTCATGGCCGACATCTTCAGGTATTAGATGGGAAAAAAGATGGTGTGACCTCCGATTAATTCCTCTTCTTCATTCAAGATTTTCTCAGTATCTCCCAGGATCAGATATGTGCAGGTAAGTAGATATCATCTAGTGGTGATGATGGTTGATGATGATGATACATCTGCTATTCTGTGATCTAACTGTTATGAGTGGTTGGTTAATTTGGATTAACAAGTTTTACATTTCCTATTTTTAGGCTGCACATCAAGTAAATTGAATGAATGGGCAAGTTGCAAAATTTCCAATTGGCAAAGTTAAAGACAGTTTGAGATCTGGAAACATGGTCTTCCAATATGGCTACTTAGATCCATTATATTTCTTTAGGCAAAGTGCCAAAAAGACTATTAGCTGAAGACTTTCAATTCATTTTGCTTCAGCAATAAAGATTTTCTGTAGAATTCATAATTACTTATTACTTCATGCCACTAAATCAGTCCACAGTGTATTCTAGCAGTCAGCATAGATGTGCCGGACATAGTGATATGGAACACTTGGGTGGCTTTCCCATTCCCTTACATTGATAGATATGTCACAGGTTATCCTTTAATTTCACTTTGCCCAGATATTGTAGTACGTGAATCATAAAATTATGGAGCTAAAGTTGAAATCCTCAAACTCTTTCCCTGTTTAATTTTTGAAAAAAAAAACACATCATCATTGTCATTGTCCTCATGAAATAAAATTTAGCTCTGCCAGCCAAAATGAATTGTTTTATATTATTCAGTTGTTTTATATTATTATTTATATTGTTATTATATTTATTTTATATTATTGGGTAAGAGACAAATTTTGTGATTTATTTTATTAAAGTACTATTTTTTTCATATAGAATGTAGTAATTGTTTTGTTTTTGCCATTAATGTATTACTATTTACCTGTTTTATCTATACTTCTACTGAATTTTTGTAATTGTAAACTTACATACATGCTCATCACTTTATTTCTTTGGGGGACAATATTATAAGAATACAGATAATGAGTAAGGAAGAATAAAAACATTCTAATGTTGCACCTCCCCTGGATAAATAGATAGCTTTTGCATGCTATTTTCTCCTTTGTATAGGGCAGAGGTGGGGAGCGATGGTCCCTTTATGACTTGTGGACTGCAACTCTCAAAATTCCTGAATTATGGGAGCTGAAGTCCACAAGTCATAAAAGGGTTTCCCACCTCTGGTATAGGGGAACAGCAATGACATTCTTCCAGTTGACAGGTAGAGATGCAGTCTTTGCAAATTTTCTAAAACATGTCAAAGGCACTCCATAATTTATATGTTGACATTTCATGGCTTACCCTCACTAATCTTGAAACATTATCATTTTTCAACTTTCTTACCACATTTGTGATTACTTTTTAATCATGTATAAGTCACAAAGTCACTAAGTCACAAAGATTTTCAGCTTTCATTCCATTTTTACTATTTGACACATTGAAATCATTCCCACACAATTTCCTAAAATATTCCTTCCTGCATTATCTCACTTAGGTCTCAGCCTAAAATATTTCATCAATTCTTTACAAATAAATATTCCCTTATTGAATGTTAGATAACTTTTTAGGAGGTAGATATGATAGAATGAACATAGAAGCACAATTGTTGTAAAGGCTAAAGTTGCAAGACTGGAACCAAAAAGATTGGTGCCACACAGAACTATTACTAAGACATAAGTCAAGTGCTTTCCAAAGTTGAGAAATGTAAGGACTATGTACGGACCACAAAAAGAAAAGATAGATTTAAACCTTGGAGCAATTATATATAGGTGGCTGAATTGCTGGATTCTCTAGCAGCTGATCTTTATTATTGGGGTTTCTTGTGTCTGTAATAAAATAACTATTTCTACCTGAACCTTGTCCTTGACCCTTTCCACTGCTAGCTCCGAAGTGCTAATTATGCTTTACAAAGAAGTTGTATCCAGGCTGAAGCTCAGACAGTGATTTTAAAACTCTATTTCTATGGCCACTACAGAATAGAATTAGAAAACAAGACAGCAATAAGTGACACCACTAAATTTGGTGCAAATTTTATGTGCTCTATGTAGAATGTATAGAATTTAAATGTTATTTTTAGTTGACTTCTATCACCAATTACATTTTTAGTAATAGTAGGTGAATTACACTTTTATCTTATTGAAGGCCTTGAAGAGCTGAAAGCATTGGGTCAAAATGAGGCTGGACTCCAGCAAGTCAAAATAATCATGTATGGGGGAATGTTGCCTCAGGGTGCCAATAGTTTTTATTATAGTTGTCTGTTTCTTAAAACATTTTTATTGTTTTGTCAGCTGGTCTGGTTATGGCTCATGTATGAGCCACTGTATGAGTCGTATAAATGGGTGGGTGGATGAAATGTACTTAGTGAGTATAGATGATTTGGCATCCTTCAATTGAAACAAAAGATAAGACAAAGAATTTTAAAGACTGTATAATTCAAATGTAAATAGAAGAAAATAAATACAAATAAAATATAATTATAAATAAATATAAGCAAACTTCCCAACTGTACTTCTTGCTTAAAAAGTAATTTGATCTGTTTTAATTTTAGAAATGAAAATTTGTTATTTAGACATCTACGTAATATTTATGTAGAAAAATTGTGGTCTTAGTCATAATTAAGATCCTTGCAAAAAGTATGCCTCTTTACTCATGGAGAAAGATATCACTGACACTGTATAGATCTATAAAATTCCCTCCAAAATGATACAGGTAACTCTGAGTCAAAATCAGTAGACTCAGACTATACCACAATATCTGAAAAATACCTTGTACTGGCCGTTACAGTTTCTACAATCTGCCAAACTCCTACATTTTCAAGCTTCTTGTGTAAGAAAAGCAGCAGTGTAAGCAATTTGTATTCAGCTAGTCCTACATGATTTGCCAAATTTTATCTCATCATATGCCATGTAAAAGTGCTAAATATAAAAAGAATCATATAATAATAGTTTAAAAAATAGCAAGAGTTGGTGTCTAACTTGTATTGTGAAAAGTATATAATGGAGATGAATTTGTTCTGCAATATTTATTAAATTGGTAATATTAAATTGGCAGTGTTGGAATAGATCCCAAGTTAATCTATTTCATGTTTACAGACAAAATGCATTCCAAGTTGTTGCTGTGGATGGCATTTGCAGTGGAATAATTCAGTGTCTATCTGCTGAAGACTGTATTGATTGGCTGCAAGCAATAGCGATTAATATCTCCAATCTCACAAAGCACAATGTAAGTATATTTCTTAGAGGTTTATCGTATTTCCCACATATATTTGATCCCAATTCTCATAAGTGCCTCACAGGCCAAGTGCCGAATATTATGTGCATCAATTTTGATTAAAGCTTCCCCAGAGATGTCTACTCAAGTTCATTAGCAACTCAAATTCTGTGAAAATTCATTGAAAAACAAATCTTATCTTCACAATCATTTTATGATTATTAGTATTGCTTCCTTTTCATAATCCAAACTAGAGCTGAAAATAAAACTAGATCAAATTTGGCTTCTTTATTTTGTAGTCCTAGGAGACTCTCTCTGAGATAGATTCCTAGATTTATTTGCTTTACATTGTGAGTTCAGAACAATGGAATAAATTTAAAAACCAGGTGAGCAAGTTCATGCTGTATAAACTTGTTCAGTCAATACTATGGAATCAACAGATAAAATCAAATGTTTGCATTTGATTCATTAGATCAGATACATTATAATGTAAATAGTCAACTATTGGTCAAACTTACCTTAGTTCCTATTTCTTATATCTACATTGTCATCTCTATTTATTTATTTTATCCTTTTCAAGTTTTTCACTTCTCTGATCCTCCACTTCTTTAGGTCTTGTTCAATATCCCCAAACCAGAAATTTAGAGTCTAAAGTAATTGAGTTTAAAATATTTGTTTTTACCAGTCCTTCTTGTTATATATATATATTTTTAACTGCAGCCTACTAACTCTATATAAATGGAAGTATTATTTTCTATATTTTACTTAATTTATTATCAAATGTTCTCTATCTGAAAGCATTTAAAATTAATGCTGGGAATCCATTGAGAAATTGTATATTTCATGGAAATTTATATCCTCTTACAAAGCACTTTATTAATACTGAAAATTTGATGTATTGTAGAAACATGAGAAACATATAATTTGTCTGCCATATGCAAAGTTTATGCTACGCAAGCCAGTTACATTATTACTTATTCATCCATATAATGCTGCCTCTATATCTGACTATACATTTCTAACCTTTATGCTTATGCTAAAAAAAATTATGTTATTAATTTTAACTTGTGTTCCAGGCTATTTTTGATATTCATAATAATAAGTTTCTCACTTGTATCCAGCATTTAAAGCCAAATTACAATTGCCTCTGATTAACTCTGTAATTATAACTGTCAGCTGAAATGATGATGAATATCACATTGGTCCTAGAGGGTTTATTTTTGCAAGAACAAAACTTATTTAGTAAGCTAACATAAATTCTGCATAACATCAGTATGCTCTCACTGGTTTAAAAAAAAAAATGGGAGGAGAGAAGGGAGACAATTCACTTTGATACCATTACACTAAACATAGGATTTTAACTGTTAAAAAACAAGTAATGATCATCTTTCTTAAACCAGTAAAGATATCCCAATCAAGGAAAGAGTGCAATTTGTAAACCAGATAAAGCTATGCAGACTCGCACTGAGCATGAGCTATTATGCCAGGAAGCTACCCGAGACTGCACAGTCTCGAATATCCTATCACCCATCCCCTCCCACTGTGACTGTATGACTGTAACTTTGTCGCTTGTATCCTTATGATTTATATTGACTGTTTCCTAGTATGATTTGATTGCTTATTTGTACCTTATGACTATATTAAGTGTTGTACCTTATGATTCTTGATGAATGTATCTTTTCTTTTTATGTACACTGAGAGCATATGCACCAAGACAAATTCTTTGTGTGTCTAATCACATTTGGCCAATAAAGAATTCATTCATTCATTCATTCATTCATTCATTCAATAGGGAAGTGCAACCCAACCAGGGTCAAAGATGGAACATACCCAGATGTGGAGGGCTAAAACATCTGCAGCTACAGCAATGATTGTGAATTACTAGAATGAGGAATATCTAGCATAAAAACAGATTAAAACAATCATTAAATAAATAAAACCCATCATTTTGGTGAATTAAGAGAAATGGATTTCTGATCTACTTTTCAATTTAAACATTAGATGGCAATAGAAATCTAATAGCATAATGAATCATATTTAAGGACAAAAGCTATTACATTTAGCCACAGAATTATAGAGAAAATGCTTAACAACAATTAAGATATGATTAGATATATTTGGTATTCATCTAACTTTCAAAAGGTAGTGTTAGCACTGTTCAACATTTTTATATTTTTTGTTGGTATAAGATAATTCGGTTTAGGTCACTGATTGTGGTTTCCCTTGATATGCAATTAGAAATACTTCTGTAGCTATTAAATAAGTTCAGCTACAAAACAGGATGAACTACATTTGAATTTCATTCTTATTTGATGTTGGCAATAATGCCATTTTTCAGTATCTCAGAAGTAATAAAATCACCATAATTTATGGATTCTTGTTCCATTGAGGATTTTAGAATAAATAAATCAAGCTTTTGTAGGATTGAATAGTCTCAGCAGACTATGTTGCTCAAAAGCTATGCCAACATATCAGTCTGGGATAAACTTTATAAATTACCACTTAGCTTGACTCAGAGAATATTTTAGCTTGCTGATGTACAGAGTCAGGGTGAGTGATTATCTGCCAGTTGAAACGGCTTTACTTCATAGCATTTTTATTTCTAATGATGGCCAAAAATAATAGGATAAGAAAAGTCTGTCAAAGATGGGACAGAATTTATTCTCCCTCTTTATTGTTCAGCTGCATGACTCCAGAAACTTCTGTTATTTTTAAGAGATAAGCAACACAAAATCATGGTGGTGCTTTCATCTAGACTGAATGGTAGATAATCTGAAAAGCTGAATCTAAGAGAAGTGTAGAGTAGAGAGAAATACTTTCAGCAACCTCAGGATAAGGATAGTAAATGCAATGAAGTACTAGAAGATAGAAGATGGATATAATTCTTTATTAGCCAAGTGTGATTGGACACACAAGGAATTTGTCTTGATACAAATACTCTCAGTATACATAAAAGACAAGATACATTCATCAAGAGTCAAGAATCATAACGTACAACACTTAATGATAGTCACAAGGTACAACAAGCAATCAAATCATACTAGGAAACAGTCAATATAAATTGTAAGGATACAGGTGACAAAGTTACAGTCATACAGTCACAAGTGGGAGGGGAGGGGTGGAGTGATGAGGAGTGATGAGAAGATTAACAGTAATAGTAGTGTACAGTTTGTAAATCGTTGAACAGTGTTGAGGGAATTATTTGTTTAGCAGAGTGATGGCTTTCGAGAAAAAACTGTTCTTGTGTCTAGTTGTTCTGGTGTGCAGTGCTCTATAGCAGTGGTCCCCAACCTTTTTGTACCAGGACCGGTTTCAAGCAGAAACATTTTTCAAGGACCGGGGAGGAGAATCGAGTTGGAGTTTGCTTGCAGCGTTTCATTACCTGACTGGTAACATCTAATGTTGTTACCTAGTCGGGATGCCAGCAAACCACTAAGTTCAGGAGCGCCGGCCCTGCCTCCTCAGCCCCATCCCTCAGGTGTCTCCTCCCTCCCTCCTCAGGTGTCTGCCTGTCCTCTCTCAGTCACTCTATCGCTCCTCAGCAGCCCAGGAAGAAACGCTTCAAAGAAGCCGGGTGGGGGGTGGCTTTTCGCCACAGCTTCCCGGCCCGTTACCACCGCCGCGCTGGGTTCAATCCACAGTGCTCCATTCTACCTGCCTGCCTGCCTGCCTTCTTCGTTTCGAGCAGCTTCGGCTGATAAAAAGAGGCGAATAGTTTTATTCTCAGCGAAGCTGCTCCCAACAACCAGACAGGCAGGCAGGCAGAACGGAGCACTGTGGATTGAACCGCGAGCGGGCGGGCGGGCGGGTGGTGAAACGGGCGCCGGGAAGCTGCGCACAGGAAAGCCCCCGGCTTCTTTGAAGCAGTTTCTTCCTGGGCTGGTGGAGGAGCGAGAAGCGACTGAGAGAGCTGAGCCAGAGAGCAGGACAGGCTCGGTTGCTTCCTCCCTCCCCTTCTTTCATTTGTGTCCTTGATCCCCGATCCCAGCAGCATTCACCGAAGGCGAAGAAAGCCGCCATTTTTTTTATTTTTTTCTTTGCGGCCCGGTAAAGAGTGCTCCACAGCCCGGTACCGGTCCGCGGCCCGGTGGTTGGGGACCCCTGCTCTATAGCATCGTTTTGAGGGAAGGAGTTGAAGCAGTTTATGTCCGGGATGTGAGGGGTCTGTAAATAATTTCACAGCCCTCTTTTTGACTCATGCAGTATACAGGTCCTCGACTGAAGGCAGGTTGGTAGTAATAGTTTTTTCTGCACTCTGAAGTCTGTGTCTGTCCTGTTGGGTTGCAGAACCAAACCAGACAGTTATAGAGGTGCAGATGATAGACTCAATAATTCCTCTGTAGAACTGTATCAGCAGCTTCATGGGCAGTTTGAGCTTTCTGAGTTGGTGCAGAAAGAACATTCTTTGTTGTGCTTTTTTGATGACATTTTTGATGTTAGGTGTCCATTTTAAGTCATGTGATATAGTAGAACCTAGAAAATTAAAGGTCTCTATTGTTGATACTGTGTTGTCTAGTATTGTAAGAGGTGGTAGTATAAGAGTTTCTTTTAAGTCTACCACCATTTCTACGGATTTGAGTGTGTTCAGTTCCAGATTGTTCTGGTTACACCACGAGGCAAGTTGTACAACCTCCTGTCTGTATGTGGATTCATCGGTGTCTCAAATGAGACCAGTCATAGATTGTGATGTCAGAAGGGCTGTCAGTCTCTGATTTTCTATCTTCTGTATTATTTCATGGCCATACTCGTTTCTAAGAAGCTTCCAAATTCCTGTGCAATTACAATATGAATGCAAAACAAATTAATTTATCTCAGTGCAGACTTACAAATGTAGATACTACTGACATACTAGGTACTATTATGATTAGCCATAGGAAGGATGTTGTGCATGATGTATGTGGAAATTGTTTATCTCCAATCTAGCTCTGATTAGTCCCAGTAATGTATCTTCATATATATTATGAAGTGCCTTAAAAATATAAACCTAAAATGAGTGCCTTCAAAATATAAACCCAAAATGCTCTCAACTTTGATCGATTATTAGTATGGGTGAAAGATTAAATGCTTATTTTAAAGTGAAAGGGAAAGTTATTGTAAAATATGAAATGTAATCAGGTGTGTGTGTGTGTATGTATGTATGTTATTTTCTATATTCTAGCTTTATCTTAATTATTATTCCTGCTTGTGAAAGAACATTTTAGTCAAGCTTTTAATTAGCCTCACAATTAAAGCAATGTAACCGATATCAATTGATATTAAAATGTATGCATTTATATATTTCTCAATAATTAGTCTAAGGATTTTCAGTTTGAAACAATCTCAGCACGAAATGTAGTTGCAAGTTGTGGTGCTGCATGAACCAGATAGATGTGCAATCCTAGGCTTATCATTTTAAATTAATTTCTACCTTCCTTTGACATCTCACCTCTTGTCAATGCTCTGAAGAAAGGATTCTTCTTCACAGCAAGATCTTCAATACTACATTTACCAATGTACCTGGAAGGACTACACAGAGACAATGAGATTGAAAAAGGAAAGAAAAGAGGAAAGGCAACATTTTTCCCATCAAGGGAGATCAAACAAACCACAGGGAGAATAGGTTCTGTTATGAATGTGGCAAGGTAGGAAGCTTAGCTAAAGATTGTCAAAGTTGCCTGTGTAGATAAAAAGAATGTTAGAGGGAAGCAGAAAATAATGTTCCCTTTCTGAAAGTGTGGAGGCATATAAGGGATTAAAACTGGAGTTGCTTTCTGCAGTTGAGAAAAGCAGCTGAAGCTAGGAAGAAATGCTTCCCACTCCCACCTCCCCAAGGATATCTTCAGCTCATTGCTTCTCTCAAAGTATAGTAAAAGTTTACAATCTCAGAAACTTGAGAGAAGATAAGCTCAGTTAATCAGTTGTTCTCTCCCCCAACTCACAGTCCAGTCACAAGCATGCAAGGGATTGTTGCAGGTGTCTGGCTAATTGAGTCATACTGGCACTTTGGGAAATACGTTGATGTCCATAGACAGACTCAACCCACCAAGGCCCTTAGCCTATAAAAGTCTTGGGTATGTGCAAGAGAAAAGGAGGAACAAAACAAGTAGATAAGACACTGGGAAGCAATGTCTGGAATACACAATTACTGTATTATAGAAAGCAAGATGGGTCAACTGCCAGGACTACAAGCTAAGGACTATGTATTTATGTAGCTGTATCAATTTGCAAGAGTTGGGATTAGGAAGATGGAGTTAGCCAGAACAACAACGTAATCTGGGAGATATGTGTGCCACAATAATAAATTGTGTACAATTACCAGCTACTGTGTGATGTGTCTAGTCTTTGGAAAACAAAGAATTCTCACAATAACACCATAGGATCTTTTAAATATTGAGTTCAGTTCAAATAGGTGTTGGTAAAAAATACATGAAATTCTGAGAAATGAATACACCATACTTTAGGTAAAATTCAGAGCTTGTATCACTTGTACTTCACAACACAGCAAGGAATGCAGATTGTTGCAACATTGTGAAAATACACCATTATTGTTGGCAAAGGACCAACATTTAATATAATGGTTTCCATTTCTACTTCCACCTAAAAGGAAGGACATCACAACGATGTGATCCCCAATTTCTAACAGGACACTGTTTTATATATATATAGCAAAAGCATTTAGACTTATATACTCCCCCATAGTGCTTTATAGCACCTCTTGGATCCTCATTTTACTGACTTTGGAAGAATGGAAGCCTGAATCAACCTTGAGGCTGTTAGGATTGAACTCCTGACTGTGAGCAGAGCTAGCTTGCAATACTGCATTCTGACCACTGCACTATATACAATGTGTGTGTGTGTGTGTGTGTCTGTCTGTGTGTGTTTGTGTGTGTGTGTAAATACACACACACACACAAATATATGCGGATGCGCATGCACACACATAATCTATAATCAAAGCATTTAAACAGAATAACCTGTTTTTGTTCTTTTTAATGCTTAGGTGTTTAGAAATAGCATTTCTAATGGAGTATTCATGTTGGCCTCTGCACATTCTCTTTTCTGGGAAAGAACTGTTACTTAACTTTAATTGTGGAAATAAATGTTTATGCCTAACCAATAAATAAATGACCATTTTTATAATTGTCCTTCAAAAATAAAAACTCTTCCTCTATAGCATTTATTAAGCTCCTAAACTACATAAAGTCTAAGAACAATCATAAATTTCTAGGAAAAAAAAAACATTTTCCTGGTGTTATATAACCTATTTTAAAAAGGTATGCTCATAAGTTGTTGCCAGATCAATGATACACTTGTAAACTTATATATGTGCATGTAAACTAACTAAGAAGAATATAGGCAAATTAAAGCAATACTAAAAATTGTTTTCCATCTTTTATGCAATAATGGGTTGCAGAAGATAACAATATTATTTGGGGGCGATTTGCTTTTGTCCTTTTCTCATCAGAGATAATCTGGTTTACAAATCTGGATTGTTCCATGTAAGAAACACTCCTGCCCCCCCAATCTTTGTACAAAACAGGCAATTGTCTAAAGATACGTAGAGTTAGGTGCAACTTAGTGTCTTTTACGTTTTTGGTATATACTTGAGTTGTTTACTTTGTATTCTTAGTTCTGTTTTGTTCTATCTGTATTGTGCTTTTCTCTGGAAGTGCCTAAGGTGAAAGTATTTAGAAGTATGTTACAGTTTTCTCCAAGAAGACAGTATATTTTTAACCAGAGAATAATGTGGACTAGAATTTAATTGTGAGCTTAATAGAGACAGTATAGAAAATACATATTGACCTAGAATGAGTTCAGATCTATTTTAGATCTCAAAAGCCAGGTGAATAGCATCCTTTGGAGATTTGTTATTTTTCTCTTTTTTAAATAGTTTCTGGGAGCATGAAGCTGGGTCACATCTATTATGAGACTTTTGTATCAACATACATCCACACAAAAATCATCACAACGACGTGATCCCCAATTATAACTTCAAAAAAGGCAACTATGATCTTACAGACAACGATCTCTCATCCTTTGATTGGCAATTTCTATTCACTGGATGCAATACTGTTGAAGACCATTACAACATATTTTTACTTGAAGTCAAAAGAGTCATCAAACTATATGTACCAATAACAACTCCCAAAACCAGAAAAAACAGATTACCCATAACAATAAGGAAGCTTCAATCCAAAAAGAAATCACTTTGGTGGAAAAACAAATCTGGTCACGTTGCCAACTTCAAAAGCTGATACAAAAATTTATGCCACCAGATAAGGCTGAATGCACCGATTATCACATTAAACAAGAGGAAAACCTTCTAGGCACCAATTCCACCCGTGCTTTCTACAATTTTGTAAACAACAAACGAAAAGATTCAAGGTCCATCCCCCCCTGAAAGGACCTAATGGTAAAGACTGCAAATACAACACCATTAAAGCAAACCTCTTTAACACATTCTTTGGCTCAGTATTTGTAAACAGCAATGGATCATGCCCAGTATTTCCTAGTCAAACCACCGACAACTATAATGGTCTAATACATATCGATTTTACAGAAGACAATGTTGAAAAAGCACTACGCAATCTAAAACCATCTCTATCTATTGGACCAGATGGAATATGTGCCTGCTTCTTAAAAATGCTATCCATTGCCATAGCCAAACCTATAAGCATAATTTTTGAAAAATCTTTCAGGACCAGCTCCTTGCCAAACCTATGGTCACAAGCCACGGTCATCCCCATCTTCAAAAAGGGAGACCCCAGTCTAGTTGAAAATTACAGACCAATCTCTTTATGCTGCATCACCTGTAAAGTCATGGAATCAATTATTAACCAATCCATTATCCTCCACTTAGAGACAAACCACCTATTCTCTAATAAACAATTCGGTTTCAGAAAAACACTATCCTGTAACCTGCAACTCTTATACTGCAAAAACATATGGACTACACAACTCAGTCAGGGCAAAGCAATAGACGCAATCTACATAGACTTCTGTAAAGCCTTTGATTCAGTGGTACATGACAAACTACTACTAAAACTAAAATCTTATGGTATCTCTGGACACCTGCATAACTGGATAGAAGCATTCCTGTCAAACAGACAACAAATGGTCAAAATTGGGAATGTCCTATCAAATTCTGTACCTGTCAACAGTGGTTTCCCCCAAGGCAGTGGTTTAGGATCAACTCTCTTCATACTCTACATAAATGACCTCTGTGATCATATTAAGACCAACTGTGTTCTTTTTGCTGATGATATAAAGCTATTCAACACCATAGACAATACTGCTACCCTTCAAAAAGACCTCGACTGTGTATCAGAATGATCAAACAAATGGCAACTTCAAATCTCAACAAATAAATGCTCTGTCTTACATATTGGCAAAAAAAAAATCAGAAAATAAAATACAAGCTGAATAGTCAAGATCTTGTTGATGATCCAAACTCTGTCAAGGACCTTGGAGTACTAATCTCTAATGATCTAAGTGCTAGAGCCCATTGTAACTACATCGCCAAAAAGGCATTAAGTGTTTTAACCTAATCCTATGTAGCTTTTTCTCTGGTAATATCACACTACAAACTAGAGCATACAAAATATTTGCTAGACCAATACTTGAATACAGCTCATTAGTCTGGAACCCACATTATGTATCCAATATTAACACAGTTGAAAAAGTCCAGAAATATTTCACAAGAAGAGTTCTCCATTCCTCTACTTGTTCCAAAATACCTTATGCCATCAGACTTGAAATTGTAGACCTAGAAAACAGAACTACGCTGTCTTCGGTCCAATCTAAGTATAGTATATAAAATCATACATTGCAATGTCCTACCTGTCAATGAATACTTCAGCTTCAACCATAAAAATACAAGAGCACACAATAGATACAAACTCAAGGTTCACCGCACCAGACTTGATTGCAGGAAATACAACTTCAGTAACAGAGTGGTGAATGTCTGGAATACTCTACCTGACTCTGTGGTTTCTTCCCCAAACCCCCAAAATTTTAATTTTAGACTGTCTACTATTGACTTCACCCCTTTCCTAAGAGGTCTGTAGGGGGCGTGCATAAGCGCACCAACATGCCTACCGTCCCTGTCCTATTGTTTCTTTTTATTTTTCTTACATGTATCCATTTCATATATTCATAACTAAGTTTATACTTATACCTATTATCTTGTAAGTGATTGACAAATCAGATAAATAAATAAGTAAGTAAGTAAGTAAGTAAGTAAGTAAGTAAGTAAATAAATAAATAAATAAATAAATAAATAAATAAATAAATAAATAAATAAATAAATAAATAGTGTTTTGTTTGCATTCATCTATTCAGTATTTACCTCTCAGTCTATTTTACTTTTTCTCTGAATAAAAACATAAATTTTCTTCTGATTATTGCCATACAAAATATGAGATGTTTAGAAAAAGGTTATTTAACAGACATTTACAGAATTAAATTAATATAAAATCAAATAAACCAAAATGATATTTTAGTAAAATAATAGTAATATGCATAATAATAATGTTACATTTGATAAGAGAACATTTAAGTACAAAATTCAAGAATGACACTTTGTCAACCATCAAGATAGACCATAGTAGGAACTAAGTATGTGCATGTTAATTTTTTAATAATAAGATTATAGTAATAGAGTTGGCAAGTCCAATGAACTCCCCCTTGGCTTCATGAGAACAGAGATTGATGGTGGTCTTGAGACACTTATTCAGGTTTCAGTTTTGGTCTAGACTCAGATATCTTTTATCTCACTTGAATGTAGCTCTTTCCCATTTTTCAAAGGTTATTCCTTCTGCTCATTACACACCTTAAAATTATTTTTAAAAAGAACTACCTATTAATATATATCAGTTTCACAGAGGAAGTATATAATAATGCAATTTTGTGACTGAATCGTAATTGAATCAGTTTATTTATTAATCTATTTTTTCTTTTTACTTTTATAGATTAAAAAAATCAACAGGAATTTTCCTGTAAACCAGCAGGTAAGAGACAAATATATGTTTTGAAACCTTAATTCACAGTTGTTCTATATCAGGTAATCCTTGACTTACAACAGTTCATTTAGTAATCATTCAAAGTTACAATGGCATTGAAAAAAGTGACTTATGACCATTTTTCACACAACCATTGCAACATCTCCATGATCATGTGATCACATCCAAATGCTTCACAACTGACTCACACTTATGACGGTTGCAGGGTCCTGGGGTCATGTGATCAGCTTTTCTAACTTTCTGACAAGCAAAATCAATGGGGAAGCCAGATTCACTTAATAACCATGTTCTAACTTATCATCTGCGGTGATTCACTATTCAACTGTGTCACACAATGTTGTAAAATGGGGCAAAACTCATTTAACAAATGTCTCACTTAGCAACAGAAAATTTGGGCTCATTTCCTTTCCATTGGGCATGAATATTTATTTATTTTATTTATTTTATTTATTTATTTATTTATTTATTTATTTATTTATTTATTTATTTATTTGATTTGCCAATTGTTTACAAGATAATAAGTATAAGTGTATACATAGTTATGAATACATGAAATGGGTACATATAAGAAAAATAAAAGAATAAGAGAAACAATAGGACAGGGACGGTAGGCACGTTGGTGCGCTTATGCACGCCCCCTGTTGGGTAGAGAAGGGAAAGAGAGATTGAAAAACTGGCTGAGATGTCATGGAACATTGAAAATGAAGATGACATGATCATAGTAGCAGCCCAGCAGTGAAACCTGTAACACAGAAGCAGCTTCAACTTTACCAAAGTTCATTCCCTCGGGAGTCATGGTTCCCAGATTTTGGGCACATTCTAAAAGATAGTCCATTTGAGGTACCTTGGTTCAAAAAAATAAAAGACCTATGATGCACCATTTCACCCAGCTGAAGGTCATAATAATGAGAGGGAGAGGGAGAGAGAGAGCATGAAAGGCCAGGTTGAAAAGGCCAGTTAAAAAAGGAAATGTCTATTGTATTCAGAAGGGAAAAGGCTTTATTAGACAACATGAAGGTGACATATGAGGGCTTTTATATTTGGCTTGCCAAGTTAGGACACAAAGCACAGGTATGTTAGTTTTCTTGGAATACATCACTCCTGAGCAGCTGTTTATCAGTAACTAAAAAGGTCAGCACATGGGAGAGATGGAAGTAGTTGGAAAGGCAGTACATTTGAAAAATTACCCAGATTTATGTAAGAGGCCCTTCAGAATAAAGAGACTCACAACAGCATCAAGCCTAGGTTTTGAATTATCTCTGCCTAAAGTTTTTTTTTTTTTTTTTGTACTATGTAGAGCTTCAAATAATGTTTATTGCTATTCCAGCATCTTGAAATTGGTGGTAAAGTTCTAACTTTAACTCTGATCAAAAGACAGTCAATGTGTTTACATCATTTAAATTTCAGTGTCTTCTGAGATATGAATGAAGACTGTATGTTCTCTTTCCTAACTTCATTTCATGCTCTTAAAAAGGGAGAAAGAAAATAGAACTTTTCTGAATTTCTTTTCTGAACTGAAAATTTGTTTTTGTAGGTTTTCACATTCACACTACCAGAAGGTTTATGCTGTTAATCTCAAAACATGTTTAAAAAAGGTTTGTCTTTAGAATAAGGCAATGGCTTAAATAAAACTGTAATAGCACTTTGATTTTCCTGGTATTTATTTATCAAAGGAAAAACAGGTACACTTGAAAACAACAGGAAAACTGAACAAGCAAACACACTAAAGGTTTGTTCTAAAAATGGCCAACCAACTGCCCTAGTCTTCCAGAAAATGGGCCTGAGAGGGAATCATGCTGCACCAAAACTTGTTCACTCTGACTTCATGAATTGGTCCAACCTTTTTCAAAGCTAGTGAAGCTGATAGCCAGCACTACAAGTCAATTAATTATTTAGGCCTGCAGCATCCAGAAGTGTTGGGGTTGAGAGGAGAATGTGTCAAGAGAGAATAGACTGAAAAA
Organism: Notechis scutatus; assembly: GCF_049901735.1. Taxonomy (NCBI): domain Eukaryota; kingdom Metazoa; phylum Chordata; class Lepidosauria; order Squamata; family Elapidae; genus Notechis; species Notechis scutatus. Next base: position 168,649,106 of record NC_142011.1, read on the forward strand.
ACAGAGGACACATTCATAAAATATTCTTTTAGGTATTTTACTAGACAAAAATAATTTCATTTTTTTGTAACTGTTGATGTTCAAAATTCAAATTCTGCATTCCCAGACTGACATGTATTGAACATCTACATCTAAAAATACATTTGTCCTGCAACCATCTGTTATCAAAGAACACAGTGATCAGCCTCATTGTGAAGAGGAAGGCACAAAGCTGAAACAACAATGCTAAGTATGTATAAAAATACATAGGGGAGTTGGATTAAATTAAGCAGAAGTGTACACCAGGGTGTCAATTATGCAGTGATAATTCCTACATATTGCATTGTCAGCTGTCTGCAACTAAACATTGATTGTTCTGCATAGATGGGAGCTTGGGACTGCATTTGTTGTAAAGGCTTTGTTTATGAAACAATAGGATTCCTGAAAGAGATTTGGGAGGTGAACAAATGAAAAAAAATCATTACTATTTTAGATTCTTTTGAGAAACCATAGGACTTCAGTCTGTGATCATCTGTGGGGTTCCTTTGGAAAATGGTATATTGCTGTCTCCTTTGCTCTTATTAAAATATGTGCAGCATAGACATGATAGTTTTTTTAAATTGGATATTTATGAACATACTTGGGAAACAGGTTCTACCCACCTGCATATTTCAGTACTGGAACATAGAAATGCTGTAGGAGCTGCAATGAGACCTGTAGAATTAATTTTAGGTCATGGTTTACTGAACGTATTGTAGGTTTTGATACATACAAGTTGTATTGTTTTTCATGATAATATATTTTATAGTCAGCAACAACCAGCATTGTTTTTCATGATAATGTATTTTATAATCAGTAATAAAAAAATAGAAATTTTTAGAAACAATTGCTTATTGATCATCTTTGATTATTCATTAGACACTGAGTTTATCTACAAAACCAAATATCAGACTCTTATTTGCTCTTTAAGATGACTTTTTAAAATATTGGGGTACAACTGCATGTCAGGCAAAACTAACACTGAATTGTGTCCTTTAGACCAGTGGTCCCCAACCTTTTTGTACCAGGGACCGGTTTCAAGCAGAAAATTTTTGCAAGGACGGGGGGAGGGGGGAGAGAGAGAAGGAGGGGGCTTTTCCTGTCGCCGCAGCTATTCCGAAACGCCCGTTTCACCCCACCCCGCCCGCCCGCTTAATCCACAGTGTCCTTGCTTCTGCCTGCCTGCCTGCCTGCCTTAGTTTCTGGTTGTTTGGGAGCAGCTTCGGCTGAGAATAATAACTATTCGCCTCTTTACTCAGCGAAGCTGTTCCGATTCAACCATTAACGAAGGCAGGCAGGCAGGCAGAACGGAGCACTGGGTTGAGCCATGCAGCGCGGGCGGGCGGGCGGGCGAGCGGACGGGTGGGGGTGGGGAGAAACGGGCGCTTCGGCGACAGGAAAAGCCCCCTTCTTTGAAGCAGTTTCTTCCTGTGCTGGTGGAGGAGCGAGAGAGCGACTGAGAGAGCTGACCCAGAGAGAAGGACAGGCTTCGGTTGCTTCCTCCCTCCCCTTCTTTCATTTGTGTCCTTGATCCCTGATCCCAGCAGCATTCACCGAAGGTGAAGAAAGACGCCATTTTTTTAAAAAAATTATTTATGCCCGGTAGAGAGTGCTCCACGGCCCGGTGCCGGTCCGCGCCCGGTGGTTGGGGACCCCTGCTTTAGACTGTTGCCCTTTGTAAGGCTTCTCTCTTATAATATACGGTGAAATGTTATTTTTATTTGAAATTTTGAAATAGAAGGGAAAGTTCCAGTAAAAAATGTTATTTTGAAAATCATTTTATTGCTGTATAGATAAGCTTTTAGAATACCTTAGAGAAGAAAAATAATTTTGACATTCTTAATATGGTTTGAAAGCAATCTGGCATTATTTTACTTTCTCCATATATTAAAGTATTGAAATCCTGTCAAATAATAATGAATACATTCAACCCAGTGCCATAAATCTCCAAATATATAGCCTAACATAACAGCCATGCTGTTTATTGTAGGAGCTGCAGGATAGAAAAACTATCAGTGCCTTGAGTCGAAGCAATTTAAAGTCTGTCTTATTGACTAATGTGTGAAATATGGTATACATGCATCTTATAGTTTCATCTAGCTTATAGAAATTATGGACTTTATATTTCTTGATATTTACATTTGGCCCATATTTCTGCTGAGGCAGGTTTTCTTACTGACAGTAGAAGTAAGATGTATTTATAATTAAAGAATCAACAATAATTATTTTGATAAATATAGTTAAATATTGCATTTTAAGAACTTTACTTTGCTAGAGATGCACAAATGGACCCTTCAAATCTTCAAAGAACTTGTTCACTTCAGCAAAGAATCAAAGAAGCATGCCCTCAGAGCTGATTTCTGAAGCAATGTGGTTTTTTTGGTTCATCCAAGTTGGTTTACTCTGGGCTGTTTATAGCCCACATCAGTATACTGTGGCATTCCAAGAATGGAAGCGGTTTTCTATATCTGTGTAGTATCTATACATAGGTCTCTTCCAATGTTTGTGCTGGTGGAAAAGGTGAGAATTCTCCTTATAGCATTTGCTGAAAGATGTAGGAATATGGTGATGTAGAAGGCTGGATATCTCCTCAGAAGAGAAAGATCATAAACACCAGTACAATAGAAGCATACTATTTTAGATATCAGTCTTCCATTTAAACATCCTCTTTTTTAGAAAAAACTGATCAAAAATAACATTAGTGAACAGAAGCTTTGATCAAATTTTCCCCACTCAAATGGGATGTGTTTTTTATTTTGCTACATTATGGTGATAATATTTACTCAAAAATAAAATTGGGAAGAAACAGAGGAGGGAAATTCTTTTAAGAAATGTGGCCTGTATAAATAGATTAATAATCCTGTGCATCTTTTATTTGTCTGAAAAGGAAAGGCACAATAAATATTCCATAATACAATTCCATGATTTTTCTGGAACTGAAGATATATATTTTTCACTTAAGGAAAATATTGATCAAGAGAACATTCAGAGTTTATACCTTGCCGTATCCATGTCTAGAGTAAATAATCTCCTTTACTTTTTGCTTGTGACAATAGAACAGAAAGTAGTCTATGCATTTGTTCCTAGTGAAAATAAAGATTCCTTGCATTATACCTCATGTGTTCAGAGACATGTTTTTCCAAAGCAAATTGCATTGTCTCTACCTCTCTCTCCATGGTATATAATCTTCACAGAAACAAAGCCAGGATATTTTTCTCAAGTTTAACAATGTAGGATTGTTGCTGATTTTCTGTCCTTCCAAATCAATCTCTCTTGCTCCGCTTAAAGGCTTCAGCTGACTTTTTATAGAGGCTATATTTTGAACATTTTCAGGCCATAAAAATATCACTGGTGTTTGTATGGGGGGTGATACTTTAGGGAAGTTCCTGTATCCTTAGATTCCAACAAAACTTTGTGCTGGGTATCACTATAGTATTAAAAAAATAATACCTGAATTTGCATTTCTGTTTGGGAGAAAATACGCTTTATCTAATAGGAAAAAGAATATATTAATTTTCTGGGTAGGAAAAGTGATAGTATTTAGTTTAATTTAGCTTTGTTTTTATTAAAAAGAATCAGTTCCACAACTGTGTCATTAGTTATACATCAGTTGATGGACCTCTGTCATAAGAGTAAATATGGTTATCTATTGTAAGATTATTAAAAAAACCTAAGAGGAAATATATATTAAATTGCCCAAAATCTCACAGTAGTTTTCTTTCTGGGTCTACATTTGCCTTCATGCTTTACCCTTAATTTTAATACTAATTTAGTATACTTTCAGTATATGTCAGGTTCTATCTTTCAAATATAAATTTGAAGTATAATTTTAAATTATTGATTCTGAAGAGGAAAGATATTATGAAATGTTCCACTGCCAGATGTTATCAGGATCTTGAAAAAAAATTAATAAGAAAGGAAAACAATGTTTTGGGGAGAGGAGAATTTAGCTCAAACATTAGAACAGTATTTTCTTTGATGAATAAAAGCAAATAAAGATGTTCTGGGATAATGTTGCAAAATCCAATCTGGGTCAGTTAGTAGAACTAGAGGTTTACTCTTCAAATATTTAAAAGTATTTTCTTTTGCAGTACACTGTACCCCACCCCAATTTATTTATTTTTTATACATCTGAGTGGAGCTGTTTCAAAAACTAGCATAGTTTTTAAAGAATACATAGAAAAGCATAAGTGTAAATTAGGGATTTACAAAATCAGAGCTCTTGCTAAGATAAACCAGAGACATTGTGAGCAATTAGGGGTCCGTGTTCACAATATAAATAAGGAACAATTAAATAGTTGAGAAAATTTGTTTTCAAAGTTTTTATGTGCTATTTACAATATGGGTATTCTTAATGACATTACAGTAAGGTTCTTTAATTTTAAAAAAGAAATATTCAGGTGTAAGCACAAAGAAACATATGCATATGTATGTATGTATGCATGTATGTATGTAAATATATATGTGAAATGTAAAATGTGTCTACCCATGAAAACATGCATTATCGAAAGAAATAATGACAATATGATGTCAATAATTATCCAATTATTTTTATATAAATAATAGTACAACTGCTAGCAATTTTGAAGAAATATTTGCTCAGTATTTATTTTGACATCAGCACACTGCAAAATAACATTAACTGACAGTGGCTTGGCTTTGTGTTCTTATTTTTACTCCTTATCAAAACCTCACAGCAAAGAATTGGTCACAGTTCTAGGTTTTCTGAGATGGCATTGATTATTGAAGCTTTTTTCCCCTGGGCTCACACCTAATTGTGTAATTATTATATTAGTTATATTGTTAAATGAAATGATCATTACCCAAAACTGGGAAGACAGCATTTTAATTTTTTGAGGAATGTTGTCTAGATTGGGAATTGAACTAACATGCGAAGGCAAACAACATCTTATTATTAGCTACTCAAGTTCCTTGTTGTGCTACTTATATATATAGTATGTGTGTGGATGACCTTGAGGGATGAGTGGAAGAGATGCTGCATAGGATATGATCAGACAAGAGAGAGAAGAACACAGCAATTGCTTCACCATAATTGATCAGGCTGCTAAAAAGAGACAGTGGGAAATGTGTACTTTCAGACTTGCAAGTTTTTGTTAATATAAACAAAAAATAAAGTAGTATTAGCCCATCTAGTTGTGTTTCCTCTCTGATTTATCTGGGATGCTAATACTCATAGTTCAATAAATTGTTTATATTTTACTCTTATATAAAAGAGTAAAATGAGAAAATATTTTCATCTCATAATAGCAGCATAATTATAATTAGTCTGTGTGTGCATAATCTAAAGTTTGAAAATTGAATTATATTTCTTGATTATTTTATCTACTTTCAGCTAGAAGCGCTGATTTCTCTTTGTAAGATAAATTATATCTTCTCTGCTCCATAATTACGTTGTCATTTTTATCTTATAACTTTATTGTCAGATTCAATTAACTTTGATGTTTATGTACTAGTTCTTTTTTTATACAAATTTGAATTTTAAAATATTTGAAGAGTGATATATTATAAGATGCAGAAACAGTAGATTTTTGCAGTGTTAATAATCACTGGCAATATGTTTTATATTTCCTTGAAGCAGATTTATCTGAGATCATAAAAAATTAATTAATGCATAGGATTTTTTGTCTGTCTCAAAATGCGAGAAAATAAAAGTGAGATTTCCAGAAGATATTCCCACTAAACATTAATTAGACTTAAACTTGAGGACATTTAGCTGGCATTTCTGGGAGTTGTAATTTCATAACAGAAAACATACCTTTTCTCAAACATTAATTAAAATGATTTTAAACTTGATTTTAAGCTTAAATGAAATAATTCACTCTGTTAATAGTATAACACAAGCATGAGGTAAAGGATATTTAGATAGATTATGTGGACACATTGTAAAGATTTGTAATTTTCACAGTACAAGCAATGGCTGAGTGATTTGTGCAGAAACAAAGAATACATACATAAGTCTTCATAGATCACAACTGCTTTGCAGTATTAATGACTAAAAAGCAAACTATTGTTGGTAGCTACAGAAGTTCATACAGTATTATTTAGCTATGTAGACATTAGCTATGGCTTTAAGTGAGTTCTGCAGGAAATTAAACACTGAGGAGCCTCACCCAAAACTAGCTTTATATCCAGTGCTTAGCACTAATAAATTATCTCAAGCTCAGTAAATCTTCAAAGCTTCTGTTTAGTCCTGGGTTAATTTATATTTTGCAGCTATGATTTTTACAATAGGAAACATTCTGCTATTGATTTTAGAGGAGAATGAAAGGAGGGTGCAACATTCTAATATATGATAAATCCTGGAATAAAGACTTAAAGAAATACAAAGCAAAAACCTGTATAAAATGACTCCATTGAAATTGATAAAGAAGTTCTATGTCCTTGAACAAAATATAGAATTATTTTGAAAGAAATACAGCGGGATTCTACTAGTCATAAATGAATGATAACATTTCTACTTATTAGAAATAAATCATGTGACACAGAGGTGGTATTCAGAAGGTTCTGACCAGTTCGGTAGATGAAATTTTGAGTAATTCAGAGAACCGGCAAAATTGACTGGAGATTTTACAGAATCCTTCTCCTACCATGCTCACCAAGGTATGCCCACAGAACCGGTAGCAAAAAATTTAAATCCCACCACTGATGTGACAGGTACTTGAGAAATATTTCACATTCAAAAAAGTTCGATTGCTTAAAATTAGACGTATATTAACTTATGAAGCATGAGAATATTGTTTAAGTATAAATAGTATATACTGCTCATATTGTTTGGGTGGCTTGTTTTTAATCTTATAAGATTCACTTTTGTAAGATGGGTGCCTAAATATAAATAATATAAATAAATATAATAAAATGTGAAAATCAGGTCCATTGCCATAATATTTGACCTACTTTATAATTCCATAGAGCATATTTTTTCTTATATTAGAAAGTTTGAGGTTTGTTTTGGAACTACAGCTATATTAATCATTTGAAGAAAATATTGTCAGCGTGACTGCTGGAGGGATGTGGTAAAAAGTAGTTTCTTGTTGTAAAGGTATCATCACTGATAAAAGTTGTGAGCACTTCCTTCTCTGTGCTTTATTTCATATACATGGATGAAATATAGAAAAAATGAGAAAGAAAGAAAAGTATCAAAAGGGAGATACATCTCTCTCTCTCTCTTCTCCCTCCGTCCCTTATCTACTGATTGGAAAAAATGACTGTGCAGCCAAAAGAGCGTAAAAGTTTTCCTGACACTACCAATAAATAGCTAGTGGGGTGAGAATATACTTCCATTCAGTAATTTTGAAGCTCAAGGATCTTTAGTGGGAGTGACAGAAATTACTCATGTTCAATCCTATTCCAGCCTTCATAAGAGGCAGCTGGTGAAATTCTTTAAGACAAAGATGATTATAGATTGGCTAGGAGGCCCCATCAGGTACCTTACAGCAGTGGCATGAAGAAAAAGTCTCTGACAAGAAAACAGATAAATTGAGGGTTATGTCATGTAATGGATATCAGATAGGGAAAAGATATTGTGTACAAATTTATAAAAGCACTGAAAATAATAAACCAGCAAATAATAAAAATAGCCAAGAAAATGAGCAGTTATGAAGCTTGAATTACATATTATAGGCAGAATCCAATTTCACTGAAATCAGAAATATTTTGGCCAATCCATCAGGAAGTGACTACAGGGAACCAGTCAACACCTGATAAAGGAGAATAGTAGAGTTCTGAAGGTAGCTATGGGACAACCCAAAGAAATACAACAACAATGCATATGGATAAAGGAGGTAAACAAGGGGGGGGAGAAGCTGAAATTTAGAATAGAATAGAATAGAATAGAATAGAATAGAATAGAATAGAATAGAATACTTTATTGGCCAAGTGTGGTTGGACACACAAGGAATTTGTCTTGGTGTAAATACTCTCAGTATACATAAAGAAAAGGTACATTCATTAAGAATCAAGAATCATAACATACAACGCTTAATGATAGTCATAGGGTACAATCAACAATCAAATCATACTAGGAAACAGTCAATATAAATCGTATGGATACAAGCAACAAAGTTACAGTCCTACAATCACAAGTAGGAGGGGATGGGTGATAAGGAGTGATGAGAAGATTAACAGTAATAGTAGTGTACACTCTGTAAATAGTTGAATAGTGTTGAGGGAATTATTTGTTTAGCAGAGTGATGGCTTTCAGGAAAAAACTGTTCTTGTGTCTAGTTGTTTTGGTGTGTAGTGCTCTATAGCGTCGTTTTGAGGGAAGGAGTTGAAACAGTTTATGTCCGGGATGTGAGAGGTCTGTAAATATTTTCACAGCCCTCTTTTTGACTCATGCAGTATACAAGTCCTCAATTGATGGCAGGTGGGTAGTAATTGTTTTTTCTGCAGTCCTAATTATTCTCTGAAGTCTGTGTCTGCCCTGTTGGGTTGCAGAACCAAACCAGACAGTTATAGAGGTGCAGATGATAGACTCAATAATTCCTCTATAGAACTGTATCAGCAGCTCCTTGGCCAGTTTGAGCTTTCTGAGTTGGTGCAGAAAGAACATTCTTTGTTGTGCTTTTTTGATGATGTATTTGATGTTAGGTGTCCATTTTAGGTCATGTGATAAAGTAGAACCTAGAAATTTGAAGGTCTCTACTGTTGATACTGTGTTGTCTAGTATTGTAAGAGGTGGTAGTATGGGAGGGTTTCTTCTAAAGTCTACCACCGTTTCTACGGTTTTGAGTGTGTTCAGTTCCAGATTGTTCTGGTTACCCCACGAGGCAAGCTATATAATAATTTAAAACTTGTATTAAAAGAAGACATGGTGGGGGAAAGGGCAAGAAAGATCAAGAATTGGCCAACATCACATGTTTTTTTACTGAAACATCTGACTGATCTATACCCACAATTGCTAAGGACTTTAGTAACATACTGCAAGAAGGTGAAATTGAAGATTGGTTAACCTCTAATAAAACCTACCTGATAATGAAAGTTCCAACCAAAGGAGCAGCACTAAACAATTACAGACCAATTACCTGCTTACCAAAGGAGCCATGGTGGCACAATGGTTAGAATACAGTACTGCAGGCTACTTCTGCTGACTGCCAGCTGTCAGCAGTTTAGCAGTTCAATTCTTACTGGCTCAAGGTTTACCCAGCCTTCCTCCTTCCAGGTTGGTAAAATGGCCCAGATTGTTGGGGGCAATATGCTGACTCTGTAAACCACTTAGAGAGGGCTATAAAGCACTGTGAAGTGATGTATAAGTTTAAGTGCTATTACCAACAACTTTTAAATTATTTACTGGCATGGCAACTGATGCAGTTCAATAGCACCTAGGCTTTTCATCTAAGCAGGAAAAAAAAACCCACTCAAAAAGCAACAACAAAAAATCGACACCTAATGGATAAGATAATTTTGGGAAACTTTAAGAAGGAAGATCACTTTGAATGTAGCTGTTCTGACTAAGCTCCCAAACATGACAAACTCTGTGTAGTTAAATAAATGTTCCCTTTGCCAGCAGCCTGGTCATAAAGTCTTTCTCTCACAGCAGGCTAACAAGTCTGTCCAGCAGACCTTCCCCCTGCCTTTTATCCCCAGAGCTTCGCTAGCAGCGGGGGCTCTTCCATCCCAAGGATCAGCCTATAGATTTCCACTGCTCTCCTCTCCTCTACCTTCTGTGCATCCGTGTGTCAGATACTGGAACCAGCTGTCCTCCTCTTCCTCATCAGCCACTTCCAGACCTGGGGGCTGTTGACTCTCCATCTGAGGGCTGATGGATGACCCAGGCTCCGCCTCTATTTCTATCTCTGACAGATCCATTCCATTTTCCCCCTCAGAGCTCTGATTGCCTTGATGCTGGCCTTGACTCCCACATCACCTCCTCATTTGATTCAGCTGCTGGAGGGGCAAGCGGCTGACAGGCCACAACAGTAGATTAATTGATTAAAGAAGGCATTTGACTCCTTATCACATGAGTAGATAAGTGCCTAGAAATAACAGGAGTCAGTAGAAACATCAGAACCTTTGTGCCAAGATTAATGGCACAATGGTAGACATAGTTGCTGTCATCATTTATCAGTGCTGATAAACTGCGAGAGGTTAACAACATCAAGAGAGAAAATTACCACTATCACTATTTGTTATTGCATTAATTCCTGGATCCACAATACTGAAAAAGAGAGGCCCTGGCTATCAAACATCAGTAACATCAGCCAGACTATTCCACCTCATTTACATGGATAATGTGAAGATGAGTAGATAATAAATACATCATCTGAAATAGAATTGCTTCTCAACATTGTTTAAATATAGAGTCAAGATCACAACTGAGTTTGGACTGGACCAATGTGCACCCATACCATTAACAAGAGAAAAATAGTGAAAACTGAAGGAGTCAAGGTGCCCTATGGAAATAATATCAAGACTCTAGATGAAGATACAAATATCCAGGCAAAATCAAACACACTGAAATCACAGAAAAGGTTAATAGTGAACACATCAGAAAAATGAAATCTTAAAGTCTAAACTCAAAGACAGAAATACTATCAAGGTGATTAATCTTTGGGCAACTCCAATCATTAGATATGTGGCTGAAAAGTGGATTAGACTGAAGCAGAAATAAAAGCCCTGATAGGAGGATAAGAAGAATAATGACAGTGAATCATTTACTTCACCCATGCAACCAAAGACCCTAGATAGGCATGAATTTTTGCAAGAACACCAGTTGAAGAAGAAAAAAGGGCATTGGAAGAATACCCTTCATTGTCTGAAGGACAGTAAAGAAGAGACACTAAAACTATTATGCCGTGAAGGTTTACTGAATACTAAAGAGACTACACTGGCCTGAAAGAAAGAAAGATCAAATGAAGAATAGAAAAGAGACATAGCAAGGCAAAGTATTACATGGCAAATAACTAAACTAGCAGGCCACACAGATAACTACAAGACCTGGCAATGGCTAAGAGCAGGAAAACAAGAAAGAAATAATTCTGTCTGCGTTAAAGCAAATGCAACCTTACAAGCAAATGCATACAAAGCCAGCATTGAGAAGACAGCAACAGGAAATGCCTTCTCTGCAAAGAAGCTAAAGAAATACCTTGTTGGACCACCTAATTAGCTGCTGTAAAAACCTGACTACAAACAATGGCAAGACAAAGTAGCAACAATGGTGCATTGGAATAAATACTATTTGCCTGAAAATAAGAACTGTTGGGACCATAAAACAAAGAAAGTAATAGAAAATGAAGAAGAAAATGGAGATCTTCTTATCTTTATCTACTCTGGGATTTTAAAATTCAAACAGACAAGCATCTGCTGCACAACTCTTCGGACATAGTAATTGTTGATGAGACAAAAAAGTCTGTATAGTGGACATGGCAGTATGTGAAGACAGCAAAATAGAAGAGAAAGAACTGGAGAAAAATCACAAAGTATACAGATCTGTAAATAGAAGTAGAATGATTGTAGCAAAAAAAGAAAAGTTAGTACCAATAGTAAAAAGCACCTTGTGTATAATTCCAAAACATCTGGACCACGTGAACACATTGGTATTGTGACATAATCACATCAATTAATTGCAAAAGGAAGCCTTGCTTGGAACACTTTATATACTGTGGTGGTACCTTCAGTATTATTAAACAGTAACATCTGCTTCTCCCAGATCCTTGGGAAAGACTTGATAGGTGGATAAAAATATCAAAGCCAGTCTAAACATTTGGCTGACTTTGTGACCAACCGTAGTAATCCATATACCTAGGTACCGTCATTATTTATTTTGTTCATTGACCAAAATATTCAATACTAACATTAATTTCTTGGTATAATATGATGCATCACTGAGTAAGTGAAATTCATAATTTTAATAAAAGGCAAAATTAATGTGAATCACAAATACACGGATCAAAACATCGGACCAGAAGGCTTTTTGAACCTTTTTGAGCCAAAAATGCTTTTTGACCTGTAATGTATAAATTTAGAGATGGAATTATTCTATGATGAAAGTTGCCAGAATAAGAAACTTTTTCAGAATTGAAAAATTAAAAAAAAATAGAAGAAAGTCAATTTTGGTGGAAGATGGAAGGGTTAGTGACTACCTGAACCTTAATAGTATTGATGGAATAGTAACTATGCCTGTGTTCAATATTTCACATTCATTTCACAATCTGGTTTATAATCTTCTCAGATTATATTTTAGTATTGTAAAATCATCCTACTGATTTTTAAAAATCATGCTACGATTATTTTGAAGTAATTTTACTTCGCCTTGAGTGGCCAGAATATGAATTTTATTATGGAATAGCAACAGAAGCTGAACCAAATGTATAGGATTAAATTCCTCATTTGAATTCTTGCTTTAGGAAGAAGCAAATAAATACTGTTTCCGGTATTTTGCATTAATAATTTGACTGTGGTTATGCAGTCTGAACCAGAAGTGCTTTTTTATGTTTATAAATTTTTAACCAAAGAATGGGTTGTGTGTAAAATCGCTCTTAATCTCACGATATAGACAGACAAGGGGATAATGTTTCAAAGGCAATTGCTATTAAGTTTCATGAATGTTTTAGTCCTGGGGGAAAGTCTTGTATGAAATATCATTGAATTTATACAGAATCAATTGCTTTGTTCTGTTTGATGATGGGCAGTGTTAGAATCTTTATCAAGTAAGTATCTTAAGCTCTTTCAAGAAAACCTACTTAAATGAACAACATTTCTTACTACCATATCAAATAGCCTGTTTTTAATCATTCATGGTTAATTTTACTTGTATATACTGGGTCAAAATGCCTTGTTCAAGATTGAGAAGCAGATTCAGTTTTCATTACAAGGTTAATAGGTACTTATCATTTAACAACTTGATGAATGACAAATATAAATTATTCAACAGCAGTTTCCTATAACAAAGTTGTCACCTTTGCAAGAATCACATAAGCAGTAATTTAAATCCCATCTAAGCATATATATTGCAACTTCGTCCTCATGGCATCATCCCATTAAAAACAATTTTCGTTTATTTTCCTTTTTCTTTCTTTTCTTTTGGTGAAAATGCCTACTAATCTCTGTATAGTTACAAACAAAGCTGATGCGAATTCAGAATGTGATTACTTACTGATATAGCATGACTCTGTACATTCATAATCACATATTGTATGCATAGGGATTTTCACAAGGTCTGATTTTATCCAGTGAATTTCCAATTTCCGAATGATTATGTAAATCGACTGTTAGGGTTCTAGTCTTCTTGAATATTCAATGTGTGTGTCTTTTATATAAATGATAATATGTAGAAAGTAAAAATATGCTGTTTTTTTATGCCAGATAGTCTACATGGGCTGGACAGAGGAACGGGAACAAGATTCTCTTCAGGACAGGATATACACACCAAAGTTTCTTGCACTAAGGGGTTCTTCACTTTATAAATTTTTAGCACCTCCAGTAAGTATCATTCTGGATCTTGCTTCATAATTAAATGTACAGATAGGGGGGGTACACTGATTTGGAGATTTCATGTTAACTCATGCATTTAGTATCAGAAAAAGTATGAAAGGATGACAGAGAAAAGGTAATGGTGAAAAGTCAATAAGGATAGCAGTAATGGGAAATGATTTATAAGTACAACTTTAATGGAAAACTGATCTGAAAATAGATCCTACTCATTTAATTTATATTCATAAATTAAAGAAAGTCTTTTTGCAGTTCTTCCATTTTCATCAGGAGCAAGTTAAAAATAGCTCTCTTTCTATGTACCAACTTCCAAGAATGGTACATTCAAAGCCAGAAATAATTCACATTAGATAGCAAAAAAAATCCCCATTGTTTTTTCTATAAATCATAGCATGCCTTCTTGCCATCTCATTGCATATGCAGGTGTAGGTGGGTTAGTGGAATTGTTTTTCAAAATTGTATGGAAAATAAGTGTAATTAGTTTTTTGTGTACATTTTTACTCAAGGTTACAACATGGGACTGGACCCGAGCCGAAAGAACATTTTCTGTATATGAGATCATGTACAAAATATTCAAGGTACGAAGAATAAAAATAAATTTTATTTAAATAATTAAAAAAAATAATGGCATAAATATAAAAGGATAGCTGAATTTCCACAGAAATGAGCACTGGGTGGAAATTAGGATTGTATATTGCAATATGTAATCCTAATTTCTTTAAGGTCATGGCAAAATAACCTTAGGTCAAGGGGAGGAGAACCCTAAAGATTTTGCAGATTTTGAACAATCTGCAATTGTAAATGGTATGAGGGAATGACTTTGGGAGACCAGAGGAAGAACCACAGACCAGATAATCATCATGCAAGAGCTATTTCAGCCCACAAAAAAGAGGGGACCTGGGAAACATTTCAGAAGTGATCCTCCCTGGTTTTCTGAAGAGTAAAAGGGAGGGGAGAAATATTTTCAGACTTGCAAGATCCTGTTAATGTAGCCTTACAATAAAGACAGAGCTACTATTCATAGTTGATGCTTCTTGTCTAGATTACCTTGAAGAGCTAACATGAGGAATAATGGGAAATCAAAGCAATCTTTTACTCCTTTGTTTTTATCCTAAGATTACAAAAGTCAGAGTAGTAGGTAGCTCATTTCTATATGCCATCCAACCCTTTTCCTTCTCAAGGCTATCGAAGCAGCAGTTTTTAAAGTTATATGGTCAGAGGTGGCTTTTCATATTAATAATATTCAAAAGTACCACACAGGTAGTCCTTGACCACAATTAAGCCAAAATTTTCCACTGCTAAGCAAGACAGTTAAGTGAGTTTTATCCCAGTTCATGACCTTTCTTGTCACAGTTATTAAGTGAGTCATTGCAGTTCTTAAGTCAGTAACACAGTTTTTAAGTGAATCTGGCTTCCCCGTTTACTTTGCTTGTCCGAAGTTCACAAAATATGATCACATGACCCAGAGACACTGCAACTATCACAAATAAATGCCAATTGCCAAGTACCCAAATTTTGATTATGTGACCAGAAGGATGCTGCAATAGTCATAAGGGTGAAAAATGGTCATAAGTCACTTTTTCTATGCCACTGAAACTTTGAACAGTCATTAAATGAATGGTTGTAAGTTGCAGACTACTTATAGTGTTAATGAAAGAAGTTTTAATAGTATCAACTATGAAGTTCAACTTGTTGTGGCCCATCAACAGCCAGTGGAGCTGGCAGCAGATTCGGACAGTGAAGAGATTGGGGATGAATATGGGCCAGTCCTGGAGTCTGGAGAAGGCTCTGATGAGTGTTCTGCATTGGAGGCAGAGATGGGGCCAGGGTTGTCTGACAGTTATTAGCTGCCTTCAGAGTTGGACATCAGTGAGGCAGAAAAACAACTGGAGCCTGTTCCCAGTGTGCACATGCATAGAGTTGCCAGATGAAGGGAACAGCTAAGGAACAAGGGACAACTTCAAAGTTAAGCCACAGATGGACAGTGAATGGCCCCTCCCAAAGGGAATAAAAGAGGAGTGAAAAGGGGTAGGGTTTTGCAGGAGACAATTAGTTCATTCCTGCATTCTTGCCAAGTATTGTGGTATCTGAAAGATATTGGCCTGGCCACTCTCCAAGCCTGATAAAGGTCTGTAATTGTGAACTATCTTGAAAGACTGTTGGCTGGGACTTTGCTTGAGAGGAATTCACTGTAAATTAAATAAAAGGGATTTATGAGGACGAGGACTCGGCTTCATGCTGTTGGGGAAGCCTTACATCAGAACACAACTATTCTTATTTGATATTTTGCCATCTGTGCTTTTGCATTTTGTGAAAACATAGTAAACTAGAATTTAACTACACTATTAAATGTACAGGCTTATATCAAGCAAATAAATACTAATAACTTATTTGGAAGATTTTAAGCTATTAGCCAGTGTTTATGTGTGCAAGAGTACTTCCATATACAATATTTCTGGAATTGTTTATGCTGAAGTACAACTGTGTTTCATAATATATTATCTCTGGAATTATATATGCAGAAAATGCTGTTTGGCTAATGTATTTTATTAAAAGTTGAATTCAGAATAATCTTTTGCTAAATGCCACTTCATGATATCTGGTGCTAGAAAAATAAATTTATATTTATCACAAAGTTATGATATTTTTACAGCAAGTGCTAGATAACTTTGCAAGTATTGGATCCTGGTAATTGGTCATTCAGTTCTGAAGTTACTTGTCAGCAACATGTTTATTTAAGTTTAATTTAATATTCTTTCCAATCTTATAAATAGTGTCTAGTGAGTGTCATTTCAGCATGAGATACGATCCTGGGTATACTGTTTGCATTAGAATATTTTTCACATAAAATGTTGCATGAAAGCTATAATTAGTACCAACCCAGTCCCTTTGAATCAATTTATTGGAGGAGACATAAGTGCCTTATTTCCTAAATCTGCTCCTTTGTTTCTGCTTTTGGCTTTCTTTTTGCTTGCCTTAGAATACTTTCCAATGATAGGATATACTTTCCAATACTTTTCCTTTTCAAGTTCTTTCCTTTTTTTGACAATCTGTCTTTCTCTCCCTAATGATGCCTCTTGGCAATAGCCACTTGAGCCACAGTCAACTCTACTGATGGCATTATTTCTCTACTTAACTGAACATTGTAACTTCTGTCAAGGCAAATTTATATTAGTGGGTTGAAAAAAAAAATATCAATTCGGTTCTGGAGTTTGCATGTAACTACCACTATAGAAAAGTAAAATGGAAGTTACAACTGAAAATTATCAGACTGAGGTCATCTCCTTTTGTAGAATGATTACAAAACTATTCATATAGTGAAGAATATAAAATAGTTCAGTCAACCTGTGGAATTCTGTCAACTTTTGGTTCTATCTATCCAGTGATCTTGATCGATGAAATAAAGCTATGGAAGAAATCTTGTACAAATCTGGGGCCATTCTCTCAACATTAACCCAAGATCATGATAATTTCACTCAACTATACTAAAGCATGTTATTGTAAATGTTTTGAATACTATTAACATTCAATGGTCACATTTCAAAATAAATATTCCAGTACTGGGGAGGGTTGTAGAAAACTCACCCAAATAATTAAAGGCCAGAATATTGATTACTTAGTTTAGAAAACTAAACTAAAACAGGAACTGGCTATTTTTAGTTTAAAGCAGATGTGAGATATATTGAAATTTAAAACAGAGAAAGCATCCAATGAATGTGGATTTGGACGAGGAAAAAATGCTGGATTAAATTTTGGATTTTTTGGTTCTCATACCAGATAACGTTAAATTGGGATTATTTGACTTTATCTTCTAAGTAGGGCAATAGCTCAGCAGTCAAAGATGCTGAGCTTGTCAGCTGAAAAGCTTGATAGCTCGGCTTCAAGACCCAAACGCTGCATGACAAGGTGAACTCCTAATTACTTACCTCAGCTCCTGCCCACCTAGCAATTTGAAAGCATGAAAATGAAAGTAGATAAATAGAGATGAACAAGGCCCCCTAGAGTTGGAAATGATTGGACAGGGCAAACCTTTACCTTTACCTTCTACAGTATTTTACTCTACCTTAGCAATCTTTTCTGACCCCACCCCTACTCTTTAACAATTCACTCATTCTTTCCCCATTCCCAGGCCAAGTTTATTCCTTCATGATATAACTATGTTTTGTAGGATTCTCTGTTAACTTGAAAAATGAAGCTTATTTTTAATGAAAATGAGAAAATGTATATTGGTTTTGAAATTGGGAGGCCTGTGTAGGCCTAAGTCCTTCTAGAGAATAGTTTATTTTTTTAAAATAAAGCTGCTTTCATTTGCGAACTTGTATACTCTGCGATCATCAAAAATTATTCCTAATTCCACATAGCAGTACTTTCTTTGCTAAATTAAAAAGTAGCATTGAATGTAGAATGAACAAACAAGATAGAATGGAGCTATCAATTTTAATAGCTCTTAATTTCTTATTTTTCTGAGCTCCATTTTATCATGTCTATGCATTTGTGCTTAAAACCTCTCTGGGTAAAAAATTACTCAGAAAAGTTTTACTGTTTGCTACTATTCATATAGTATGCATTTTGTATGACCTTAAAATATTATTTGTCTAATAAATGTAGTCTTTGCAAACAGTTCTTTTATAGTGTGGGTCAAAAGCATCTGGGTTGGAGGGAGTCAGGGAAACGAAGATAATGGCTATGGCCTCTTGCCCAGAAGGCCTTTTTCAGTTACTTATCAAATTAAAGTTATGAAATAAAATAGGTCATGATGGATGGAGAAATGTATTTTTGCAAACAAAGGGGATGTGGTTCTTATTCTGGAAGCATCATGCATTTTCTCCTCATATTGTACCCCTCTCTTGCAATGTCCACTGAGCCCATTTTATTGTAATACATTTCACAACACCTACAGATGACATTCAATCAAGAAAGGTTATAATCTAAATCATACTCAAAATATTTTATTTAGTTCTTTACCAATATAATTATTTTGTATATGCTGATATACATCTTTTGCATTTTATTCAAATATCTTGGTTGATGAGTTTGTTACTGCTTTGATCAATAATGTACCTAGAGTGTCCACCATATCATCTAGACTGATATGTGTGTGAATCAGCTTTGTGACTTCACCCTTTTCATTCAATATCTCACCATATCTAACTGTTTGTTCTTTTTTATATATTATTGGATAGGAAAAAGCTTCAATAGTAGATAACCATAGTGGAATTTTTAAATAATATTGCTTTTTTATCTTCTCCCAGTTTAGAAACAATGCTTCTCGAATATAATGTCTTCTAAAATACCCCTGTGTTTTAGTTCCCTTATACCAGAGGAAGGCATGCCACCCTAACAGTAAGTCATGTCCTTCTAAATTCAAAAGTCTAGTAGTATTCCTTAGTGTTATCCACTCCTTTACCCACATCAGACTCATCGCTTGATAGTATAATTGCCAATTGGGCAAAGCAAATCCTCTTCTTATTCTTGCATCTTGTAGCAATTTAAGTTTTATTCTCAGTTTCTTCCCCTGCCAAATGTATTTTTGTCACGTCGAGCGACCAGTCCGTTGATTCGATTTTCCAGTCTGTTGCTGAATTCCCTTCAAGAATTAATTTAGCGGAGCCCTCGCAAGGGTGAGTGCCAAAGCACAAAGAAAAAGACACAAAACAAATAGTTTCTTTAGGTGAGGAAACACATCGCGCCTGGGGCAGATGGAATTGTCCCGGCGGCCCCTATTGCTTTGCGCTGTCCTCTTTTATTGTGCTGATTTAAAGACGGGGGTGCGGGGTGAATGCAGGAAACAATGAAGTTACAGAGTTAATCATTGAAACCAAGATACGTGACACAAGGAGCAAACTTCATGACTGATACTTTTCAGGTAAACATGTCTTAATACCAAATACACAGTTTTTAGCTGACACAGACTTTTGGAGTTAATCCTGTCAGTTTCAGTCCTGTCAGTGGAATTTGCCCTGAGAGGTGTACGTGCTAGGCAAGATTTGTTCTATGGCAAAATAGCTAAAGCAGGATAGCCACAATTCCTCCTTTTCTTTATTTTTGTGCTCATGATTCTAGGTAGAGTCCTTTCTCCTCCCGAGTAGTCCCATAAGGTGGCAACAAACCCTTCGGTTTGTTGATGCCTTGCAGAACCAACTCATACGAGGAAAAGTCCTCATCCCCCGAATCGTGGCTGGGCAGAGTTAACAAAACTTCTTTGGGAGAAAAGGAGTTAATAGTGTCTATTTCCTCCTCTTACTCTAGGTCAGAGGACCATTCCAGCAAAGGTTTTTTGACAAGATCTTTTGTGAGAAAGCTAACCGTTTTTGAGTATTGTTAACTTCATTATCAAGGGTATTCAAACGATCCCTCAAAAAGGTAACTAAACGTCCTAATACACATGGACCAATAGTACAAGCAAGAAGCAATAGCACAAGAGGACCTATTAGAGCAGACAATAGAGTGGTTAACCAGGGAGAAAAATTAAACATGCCTTGATACCATGGCTGACCTTGTTGTCGTTCATTCTCTCTATCCTTCAAACGTTTACGTAATTCAGCCATAGAATCTTTGACAACTCCTGAATGATCAGCATAAAAACAACATTCTTCCTTTATTGCTACACATAATCCCCCTTTGTTTAAAAATAACAAATCTAGACCTCTTCTGTTCTGAAGAGTCACTTCAGCTAGAGATGAGAGAGAAGTTTGGAGAGCAGAAATTGAAGTCTCTATGTGTTTGAGATCTTCATCTATTTGTAAACTGAGGGTTGCTAACTGTTGATGACCAACAGCTAGAGCCGCTACCCCAGTGGCTGCACCTGCGGCTCCAAGACCCAGCAATACAGATAGTGTTACAGCTGTTATGACTTCTCTTTTCTGACGAAGGGGGAATTGTGGAGGTTCAAGTTCATTAACAAGTTCCGACCCTGGATAAAAAGTGATCTTTGGGAGTAATTTTACCTGAATGCAAAAGGATCCCTGAGCAATAAGAACATCACCATGAGCACAAGCGGTGGCTCCAGTGGAGCAGGCCCATACAGAATTATTACCTGGGATAAAGAATTGTCCCTTGAGGCGAGCCTTGATATTGCCATTGGAGGTGGTATATAGAGGACCGTAGCCTCCAATGTTAAGGTTTGATCTTTCTTTTGGTAGATATACATTACAGTGATACCCAGATGAAACATTCTGACAATATTGGGAGTAATTAGCAGGTATGTGTCCTAGGCAAAATCCTTGACCTACTATGTCAGTGATAGTGATGGAGGAAGTGTTCCATCGGCATTGTGTGTCACTGGTGGAGTTACTAATGGGTTCATTGGAAGCTACTGCATCGTAGAATGGTGGCAAATCAGATAAGCAAAGCCAACATTGATCAGTTTTGGATGAATCATTAAGTGTAGTTGCTAGCAATGTGAAAGAAGAATTGACCAACTGTACTAATGGATTCACCTGGATATTGGGTTTTTGTAGAAAGTTTGATTTCAAATTGGGATTGGGACCAACATCGTAAGTGGACATGGATATCGAGAGACGAATTGTAAAAACATTCCCTTCATCTCCTTGACCATCCCACTGACGCCCTCCCCAAGTAAACCCAACCATCCATTGTTTTTTTGCAAGTGTCTTTCCTTGTGCAGTAAAGGTGATTATGAGTGGATTCATTCTTTGTCCACAACAAGGCCATGAAGAGCAGGAATGCTGTGCTTGGGCACGGGTAATATGAATATAGTCATTTTTGGTAGGTGCTTCCCACCAGATATGACCTGTGGACACACAACTCCATTTTTTACAATATCTGTCAACTACCCCACCGCAGGCAGAACGAGAAGTGCCAGTACTGTGGGCAGGGCAAAAATATAGTCTATAGTTGTCAGCAGGTGCTGGAGAGCAGGAGCCTTGCTTGTCCCATGTATCAGCTTGCAATTTTTTGTCTGCGAATTTTTCGACTCCTGTTCCCATTTCAGCAAAATCCATGAAAAGCTGAGGAAACCATGGCCATCGAGTATAGTTAGTGGTGGTATTTAAAATTTTTCCTTGAAAGTCAAGGATAGTCCAGGTATAAGTTTGAGGTTGATGTTCATTTGTAGAGGATGGTTGTATGCTTCGAGGAGTGCGACGATAGCCAAATCGTGGAATAGCATGAGACGCAGGCTGCTTAGAGATGGAGCTGTCACCGATGAAGGCAGGATACCGAAGATGGCGAGCTCGAATGAGAGCCGTAGTCTTGCGATGGGTGTCGTCATAGATGAGGTGGCGTCGTCGCACAACAGGTGGTTTGTAGCGATCAGGAACCCAGGAAGATGAATGATGCCATATGCAGTTGGTGACATCACAAGGTGGAAAGCAGCAACGAAGATGCCATCGTAGTTTGTCTCCAGGAAAAGGTAGCTCAGAATTAGCTAGAGAGGGCAATGTAAGGAAAACAGAGGATAGTGGAGGAGATGCCACTGAAGGAGTGGAAAGCAATAGAACAGTGTGATTGAAATAGGTGTGATTGTGGAAAAACCCCAAGCAAGAATAGGAACCTATAGTAAGCGAAGTGACATGTATAGTTAAAAAGATTAAACAAGGAGAATAGTAATAGTGAACAGTTATGTCAGAAGTAAGAGGAAGGAAACGACCGTTGTGTTGGAAAACATAATTACATGCAGGAAGGAGATTATCTTTAAAAACAAAAGTAACAGTGTCAGCAAGGAAAGCAAAAATAGCATCAGGAGATGCCCTAAATTGAGAAAAGACAGGAAGTATCGATATCAGAAGAAAGATTAGGATCAGAGTCAGGTTTGCCATGGTAAGGTCTGACACAGCGAGCAGGAACCCAAAGCACTCGATCAGGAAGTTGGACAGCAGCGTAACCCTTTCCCCAGATGATGAGCTGTGCAGGACCTTTCCACGCAGGATCTGGAAGCTGTCTGAAATAGACAAGAGGACGGGAAGAGGGAACTACTGGCTTGGTGAAGTGGCGGGAAGCCGCCGTGGCAGGAGGAGAGCCAGTAAGATTGAGAAAGTTAAGAGTATAAAGACAAACATTTAAGATATTTTGCAACGTTGGGAGGTTCGGGGGGCCTGAGCCTTTTTTCCCCAAGTGCCGATCAAGGGCCTGTTTCAAAGTTTGGTGCGATCTCTCCACAATCGCTTGACCTTGGCTGTTGAAGGGCAAGCCAAACTTATGGATGATGGCCCATTTATGACAAAACTCAGCAAAGGGAGAGCTGACATAAGCAGGACCATTATCTGTTTTGAGAATTTTTGGACATCCCAACGTTACGAATGATCGAATACAGTGATTAATAACATTTTTGGTAGCCTCTCCTCTTTGCAATGTTGCTATAATAAACCCTGAATAAGTATCTACTGATACATGAATGTATTTCCAGGGAGCAAAGGGAGGATAATGAGTGATGTCCATTTGCCACGTATCACAGGCTTGAGTACCCCTAGGATTAACGCCTTCAGGGATACCTTTGGCCTGCAAGCTACATGTTGGACATTGTTGAATTATTGCCGTGGCTTCTTGATATGTAATTTCAAATTGTCGCACTAGGGCTTTCCTGTTTTGATGAAAATAATCATGACTCTCCCCAGGTGAAGGCTGTTGGAGAAGGGGAGAGGAGGCCATAATTTTACAAGCCTCGTCTGCCATATGATTGCCTTCTGCTAGGAATCCAGGCAATTGCTGATGACTTCTGATATGGGCTACAAATAAGGGTTTCCCTCGTTTTTTCAACAGAGTCTGAAGCTGCAAAAAAAGTGTCATGAGAGAGGGAGGGGTAACAGGGGAGATATATGCATCGAAAATATGAGCAACCATCTGGGTAACATACATGCTATCAGATATTACATTTAAAGGTTGTTGTGAAAAAAGAGACAACGCCAATAGGAAGGCAGCTAATTCAGCTTGTTGTGCTGATGTTTGTGAAGTAGTTAAACGTTTATGCCATTGAGCATTTTCGTACCATGTACATGCTCCAATATTTTTTGAACCATCAGTAAATACAGTGAAGCCTTCCTTCAATGGCTGTTGGACAAAAGGTGATTGTAAAACAAAAGGAACTATCCGCAACACCTGCAGTCGTGAATCAGAGGGAAGGTGGCACGACACTTGGCCACACCAATCTTCCAACGCGTCCTGCAGTGTTGTGGAAGTCTGAAAAGAGGTTCCCATTGAGTGATCTTAAAAGGAATATACAATATAAAAATATCCATTCCCATCAGGGCTTTGGTTCTCTTACGCCCTTTTTCTATAAGAGAAGCCATTTGCGCTGCTCTAGTAAAAATAGATGTTTTTGGAGTGTGTGGTAGGTGTAGCCATTCCAAAATATGAAGATTTCTTGCATCTGATATTTGGACAATTATTGCAGTCAGTAGTTGATGAGTGGAAAGGATAGCAAGAGAAGGTGGTGTGTCTGTGAGTGCACGGTTTACCCATCGGGTGGCTAGGGCTGTGTTTACTTGTTTTAAAGCTTCTAGATGCTGATCTGAAAGATAGACCTTATCTGCAGGATTTTTCAATCCTACTAGTGCTTGAAAGAGTGGTGATAGCATCTGTGTGGTTAGAGCAAGATATGGTCGAGCCCAGTTAATAACCCCAAGCACTGCTGTAATTGAACCAGCGTGGTTGGCTGGGGAAGTGTGAGTGAAGGAATATGTGGAGATGCTGTGGAAGCTAAAACCTTGTGGCCTAAATATTGCATTGGGTAGTGAGACTGGATTTTTTCAGGTGCTTTATGTAACCCTGCTTTTGCTAATGTGGTCAAGAGGATCGGGAAGGTTTTTTGGACCGTCCCCTTTGGCCCATCGGCAGCAATTAAGATATCATCCATGTAATGATATACAAGAAAACTAGGAAATTGAGATCTATAAGGCCGCAGAGCCTCATTGACAAAAAATTGACACATAGTTGGTGAATTTAGCATACCTTGTGGAAGAACTTTCCATTGATACCTAGAGGTGGGTTTGGAGTTGTTAAGCTCTGCTACTGTAAAGGCAAAGATGATCCTATCCTTTTGTGCCAGAGGTATGGAAAAGAAACAGTCCTTTAAATCTATTATTATGAGATCAAATCCAGCTGGGATCAAATTAGGATTAGGCAGGCCACACTGCAGCGGTCCCATGGGTTGAATAATTAAATTAATGGCTTGAAGATCATTAAGGAGGCGCCATTTGCCAGATTTCTTTTTAATTACAAAGACTGGGGTGTTGTAAGGACTGGTGGATGGTTCAATATGTCCTTCTATTAACTGTTGATGGACAAGAAGATGTAAAGCCTCCAATTTTTCTTTGGTGAGAGGCCATTGATCCACCCAAACAGGAAGAGAGGTTTTAAGAGTAAGGGATAAAGGAGAAATAGACATTTAGATAGAAAAACTATGGCAGCTGAATATAAGCCTGAAATTGAGAGAGTAAATCACGTCCCCAGAGGTTACAATGTAGAGGAAGGATATAGGGTTTAAGATAAGCAGTTAAGGTAGAATGCTTAGTAGAAGCAGAGAGCCAATGAGAGCTGACCTTAGCAGCTTGGGCCCCACCTACGCCCTGCACTGAAGAAGCTTCTGTGAGAGACCAAGAAGAGGGCCATTCAGAGGAACGAATAACAGAAACGTCTGCACCGGTGTCAATCAGACCATCAAAAATGCGACCATTGAGTGTGACAGAAAGAGTGGGTTTTGAAGCTTGGACAGGCTGCTGTAATGCAAACAAGGAGAGAGGTTCAAAAAGAGGCAAAATTATAAGCGTAGCCACTACTGTCCCCTTTTTTAAAGAAAAGCAACGATCCCCTATTGCAGCCAAAGCAAGATTATTAAGAGCAGAAGAATCATATAAGTAAGGAGCAGCAACCACACCCTCTATGGTAAGGGAAGAATTGGGAATAAGTAAGACAGGTGTGGAGGGAGGCAGAGGTTTGAAAAGCGTTGTAGTTAAAGGAAGAGTAAAAACAGCACCAGGATCATCATACACAAGATCCTCTAACAGCACCACAGGAAATGTTGTGGCAGGTAATTCAGCCTTTGTGGCGGGGCTAGCTGAAGACCCCTCAATTAGTTTCCCGAAGGCTGAGAGAGAAAAGGATTAGAACGACATTGTGAAGCCCAATGATAGCCTTTCCGGCAGCGAGGACAGATGGTTTGTGGCTTAGATGAGGGAGGTGGACCTCTGGTTTGGCCACGAAGAGCGGCCCCACCCCCTGGCATGCGACATTGATTTTTAAAATGTCCGGGCTTGCCACAGTTAAAACAATTGCCGTTACGTGTTACAGCGAAAGCATCGGGAGGAGAAGTGGATGCGGAATTAGGATCCGATAATGAAGCAGTGATAGCAGTAGCAAGCATATTCATTTTATGAGTGGTTGTTCCTACAATTCTACAGAGTTGTAAAAACTCAGCCAATGTCACGCCTGGCTTATTAGCGACTGGCTGTAGAATTTTTTGACAGTCCTGATTTGCGTTGGAAAAAGCCAATTTTATAAGTAACTCTTGTTTGGCAGTAGAATTATCTATCTGTCGATCTAGGGCTGTCTGAAGGCGACTGATGAATGAAGCATATGGCTCATCAGGATTTTGCATAATTTTCAAAAATGTTTGGGTGGACTGCGAATCTGAATCATCCACTCGCTTTAAAGCATTCATAGCACACATATGAATAATGGCAAAACTGCGACGGGGGGAATTTTGTTGTTGTGCTAGAGTAGAGGATTGACCTTTTCCCATTAAATGATCTACAGTTACTCCAGCAGGCAAACCCCTACGAATTTCAGCCTCAACACCTTTTTCATATTCAGATTGCCACACAACATATTGCGCTGGAGTCATAAGCATAGAGAAAAGCATTTTCCAGTCATAAAGTAACATAACAGTATTAGCAGTGACCAAAGAATCAAGTATTCCCCGAGTAAAAGGAGAGTGTAATCCATAAGTTGTAACTGCATCTTTTATATTTTTTAAAACTTTAAACTCAATGTTGCTGTGAACATTGCCTCCCGCTGCACCAGGGATAATAGTCATAGGATAAGCAGAAGGATCTTCTGTTTCTAAAGGCAGAGGTGATGACAGAAGATTAGTTATAATACCTCCCACAGGTTTTATCGGAGAAGAGTCAGAAAGAGAAGATGGAGCGGAAGGAGGAGGGAAAGAAATGTCAGGATACGGAGGTGGTAAGGAAGAAATTGTATCAAGATGAGCCACAAGAGGCTTAGTAGTTTTTGCATGAGAAGAAGGGGAATCAGAGGAAACAGGGGAAAAAGAGGTTTCAGGAAGACTAGAAGGTGGATAAACAGTAGTTATAGCAGCCATTATCGCTCTCCAAGAAATGAGCATATCCATGGGAGCTCTAGGAATTTCGTGTAGATATTTCCCTAATTTTTCCCATAGAGAATGGCTGAGAGTTCCAGCAGATGGATAGGCTGGACAATGTGCCTCAATGTAAATTATAAATTTATTTAAAGATTTCTTAGAAATAGGGTACACAGTGGTACCATTGATTTTTTGAAAGGAATTAGCCTTCTTCACCAAATCGTAAAGTTCGTCCCTATGTCCTGACGAAACCTTGGAAAGTGAGGAGCCCATTACTTACGTTCGTACGGAGCCTATGCCAGGTGCGTAGAAATGGGAGTGAAGGCAATGCACCCCTAGACAGAAGTCACACCGTGAAACCAGAAAATCGAAGGGATCCCGGATGAATCGAGGGATCCCGGACGAGCCCCCAGCTGTCGCGTCGAGCGACCGGTCCGTTGATTCGATTTTCCAGTCTGTTGCTGAATTCCCTTCAAGAATTAATTTAGCGGAGCCCTCGCAAGGGTGAGTGCCAAAGCACAAAGAAAAAGACACAAAACAAATAGTTTCTTTAGGTGAGGAAACACATTGCGCCTGGGGCAGATGGAATTGTCCCGGCGGCCCCTATTGCTTTGCGCTGTCCTCTTTTATTGTGCTGATTTAAAGACGGGGGTGCGGGGTGAATGCAGGAAACAATGAAGTTACAGAGTTAATCATTGAAACCAAGATACGTGACACAAGGAGCAAACTTCATGACTGATACTTTTCAGGTAAACATGTCTTAATACCAAATACACAGTTTTTAGCTGACACAGACTTTTGGAGTTAATCCTGTCAGTTTCAGTCCTGTCAGTGGAATTTGCCCTGAGAGGTGTACGTGCTAGGCAAGATTTGTTCTATGGCAAAATAGCTAAAGCAGGATAGCCACATATTTTAGCACTATTTTGTTTAAATCTTCAAAAAATTCTTCCCCTAATCTGATTGGAATTGTCTGGAATAAATATAAGATTCTAGGCAATACATTCATCTTAATTGTAGATATTCTCCCAATTGGTGATAATTGTACATTTTCCCATTTTATCAAGTCTGTTGCAATCTGTTGTTTAAGTTTAAGATAATTATCCTCCTTAAGTGTGCTACATCTTGGTGTTATGTGTATCCTTAAATACTTAATCTTATTTGTAACCTGGATCCCCAAAACTTCCTCCAATTCTTTCTTTCATCTTACTAACATGTTCTTTGCTAAAATCTTTGTTTTATCTTCATTTATTTTCAAACCTGCTACTTTCCCATACTCTTCTAACTTTTCTATCAGTTTAGGTGCTGACTCCAATGGATCCTCTAATATAAATACCAGGTCATCTGCAAAAGCTTGTAATTTATACTCTTCTTTTTTAATTTTCATTCCTTTTATTTCTTTTTCTTCTCTGATGTTTCTATTCAGCACTTCCAGTGTTAACACAAACAACAGAGGTGACAGTGGATAGCCTTGTCTAGTCCCTTTTCTTATATCTATAAAGTCTGTTAACTCTCCATTTATCATAACCTTTGCAGTTTGTTTACAATATATCGTTTCTATGGCTTGAGTAAATTTTTTTTACCAAAGCCCATTTGGTCCAATTGTAACAGCATAAAATGCCAATTCAAATTATCAAAGGCTTTTTGTGCATCTAAAAACATCAGAGCCATTTGTTTTTCGGGATGTGCCTCATAGTATTCCAGTGTATCTAAAATTATTTTCATATTATCTTTAATCTGTCTCTTCGGCAGAAATCCATTTTGATCAGGGTGAATAAAATTGTTTAAGTATCTTTTCAGTCTTCCTGCCAGAAGTGAAGCAAAAATGTTATAGTCTGAATTTAATAGTGATATTGGTCTGTAGTTTTTAACTTGCTGTGTGTCTGTGTCCTCTTTCGGTACAAGTGTGATATATGCTTCTGACCATGTTTTGGGTATTCTCTTCTTTGTCATAACTTCATTCATCACTTCTAATAAGTGAAGATTCAATGTTTCCTGGAATGTCTTATAAAATTCCACTGGCAAACCGCCCGGACCTGGTACTTTCCCAATGTTTTCCCTTTTTAAAGCTTCTGTTAATTCTATCATTGTTATGTTACTTTTTTAACATTATTTCAATATCTTTGGGTATCTGAGGCACTGTACTTTTTTAGCCAGAAATAAATAAAAGATTGTAGACAAAAACAATGTAAGCTTTTGTCTTTAAGGGGTACCAGCAATAAAAACTTCTGAAAGGTATGACTTGACTATAAAATTTGATAAACTTTCTTTGTTGCTTTAGAACTTTCTATGCTTTTCAAAACAACTATCCACCAAATCAGTTGAATGAATGTGAACAGCATAGCAATCAGCATTTGCAATCATGAAAAAGAAATTATTTTTGCAACTATGTACCTCAGAAAGCTGATAATATTACTAAAGCAAGATGAAGGCTGATAGGAAGGTAATGATCAAGCAAGTTGTATGATTATCAGCTTCTCAAATTTATATCTAGAAAAGGGATAATGGAGCATCAGAATATGACTGCCTAGTGTGTCAAAATAATTGGAATTGACCTTAATTATAGCATAAAAATGCTTTTGTATATATTTATCATGTTCCCATCACATTGCCTTCATCTCATTCTGAATCTAGGATGAATCCATGAATGGCAGGCCTGAATCATTCTTTGCTGTTTTGATATTAAAATTGTATTTATTGCCTTTATTCTAATGTGATCCAAAGACAGTCTTAAGGTTTACAAAAATGGTTAGCTGTTGTCAATCTTTACCTTGGAAGAAAATCAGAGTACTTTTGTGATTTTAAAGAAAGGCAAGTTAGGAATCATCAGCAAGGGAAGATGGATACTTTTCTTCTGACCCAACATTAAATAATGAATAAAGAGCACTGCAATTCAATGGTGGGAAAGGTTTTCTGTCTCAGTATGTTGTGCTGCAACAGGTTAACACTATGTAATATGTTATTGACAAGTTTATTGAAAAAAATGAAAATAACCTCACAGATGGTGGGGGGACTGGAAACCAAGTCCTCTGAGGAAAATTGCAAGGAATTGTGTATGTATAGCTTGCACAAGGGAAGACTGAAGAGAGATATGAAGCAATCTTCAGATATCTAAAGTGTTGTCAGAGACAATAAGGAATAGACTTGCTCTTTATTGCCTGGAGAGAAATGCTAATGGGAAGTATAACTACAGGGAAGTAGATTCAGGCTGGATGTTAAGAAAAGTTTCTTCATAATAACTGACGTTAGTCAGTTGAATAGGTTGCTTCCTAAGTGGTAAGTTCCCCATCACTATCCTGAATCAAGCAGAGGGTTGGATTCGATGACTTTTCAGGTCACATCCAATTCAGTGAGATGATATTTTTGTAAAAGAATAATCTGCTGAGCAATGAGAATAATTTAGCCAAAATCTAAAGAATGAAGTTCTCCTTTTTAAAGACTTAACAAATATAATAGATATGATATACCTGTGTAGCAATGCAGCGATACCTTCAAATTTGTACTGATAATGCCTTGTGTGTGAATAAATGTGGATTGTTGATTTACATACTCTCAAGCATCAGAGGCCATACTTAACCATTGCTGGTTTTGTTATTAAAGTTTTTTTATAATGTTTTAATAGAAGTTTTATCGACAGTATGTATGCATTTTTATTTGCAAAGTGCAGCTCAGTAACATATACAGATCACAGACTGAGGTTCAATAGTAATTTCTGTTAAACAAGCTGAGACTTTTTCTACTCTTAACTCTCCCTGATTCCTAATTTGATTTATAGGCTGATTATTATAATATGTATTCAAATATGGCTTTGATTATCTCCAATCAGCCAAGGTAAAAGCAAATTGCATTTATTCTAATTAGCACATGAATTTATCAGTCTAGGTGTATATAGTAGTATTTAATCTAATCTAATTTACTCAATTTAATCTCTTTCTTTCCACTTTTCTAATTTCAAGGTGGCAGCTTTTAGCCACAGAATTGTTAATTAATAACCTCCCTTTTTAAATTTTTATTTTTTCAGACTAGCAATTTATAATAATTTGACTTAAAAAAAGAATCATAGCAAGATTGCCTGTCTAAATGAATTCTTACAGATTTTCACACGTATTTCAAACAGTGGTGGGATTCAATTTTTTTTACTACCGGTTCTGTGGGTATGGATTGGTGGGCATGGCAGGGGAAGGATACTATAAAATCTCCAGTCAGAGGTGGTATTTTCCAGTTATCTGAACTACTCAAAATTTCCGTGATCAGTTCTCCAGAATTGGTCAGAACCTGTTGAATACCACCTCTGATTTCAAAGTGTTAATCAAAAATAAAAGGACAAAGCAGCATGAAATACAAACCTGAACTAAATGAAGCAATATTGAAATAGAGTAATAGGAAGTAGCATAAAAAAATATCTTGAAGCAGGAATCTAATGTAAGAAATCTATGTGTAGAACTTAATCTAAGTAACAAGTCATCTTGAGTAAAGAAATGAGCCTTCATATTTTTAGGAGAGAGCGTGCATTGATACTGAAGAGCATGTGTTGATACTGAACTTTGAGTGGAGTGACAACTTATACCCACATTTTGGGGGACTGGGAAACAATTCCTAAATTGCACCTCACAACTTGCCTTGGAACGTATAATGTTTAAATTTTATTAGTGTAATTTCAGCTGTATAGGAGAACCATTAATAATAAAATATATGTTTTAGTCAGTATATTCTTAATTTAATTTATATAGAACCAGACAATTAAAATAAAGGCATAACATTTACATGGTACGTTACTCTGTGTAGGTACTTTGTTCTGCATCTAACATGTGCATCAATACTAGAAGAAATTTTAATTGATGTATGCAAGATTATATAACTCCAGGTTTTCATCAGGACAGTGATATACTGGATCGGCGAAAACACTGCTTTGGAGTACAATCTGAAATGGGAGAGGATCTCTACTTCTCTGTGGAATTAGAATGTGATCTTATACTATGGGAAAAGGCCTTCCAATCAGCAACTTTTTTTGAAGTGGAAAGAATACAGGTAAGACATATGGGATGCTCAATTTAGATTTTTTTTTTAGCTATGTCATTATGTGATTGATGATAGTGCTAGTACAATTCTGATATGGTTTTGTTTTGTATTGTTCTTAAAGCTAGCTTTGGGATATTCTAATCATAAAGCTTCTAATTAGCTGGCCTTCTGATTAGCAAGCTAGTTGGATATGAGCTGGATGTTTAATAGATCCACATATCTGTTAGATGGATGTGTATTCGAAGGGTGTCCACTGACTGTTTTATCATCAATTGAAATAAATTATTAGAGGGAATAATGCCTTTGGAATTGACAATTGGCCTTGTATTTTTCAATATTTTTATTCATGACATATGAGGTAGAGGGAAGGCTTATAAAACTTGCAGATTATACAAAACTAAGTGAATTAGATAAAACTCTAGAAGACAGAGAGAATTAGAAGGAACTTCATGGGTTAGATAAGTGGCTGAAAACAGCAGAATTTAATTTAATAGGTTAAGAAGTTATTTACTGAGGGAAAAAAAGTAAAATGCAAAGCTGTATGATGGGAGACACTTAACTTTCTAGTGGTACATAAAAACTTTGTAAAAATCACAAATTGAATAAAATTTGGCACTATGACATGACTGTTAAAAAGGCAAACATAAGTTTAGATTGAGTGCCAGTTTGGTGTAGTGGCTAAATTATCAGGCTATAAACTAGAGGATTGTTAATTCTAATTTTGCCTTAGGCACAAAGCCAGCTGGATCTTGGGTCAGTCACTTTTTCTCAGTACTAGAAAGGTGGCAATGGGCAAACCACGTCTGCAAAACCCTGCCAAGAAAACTACAGGGACTTGTTCAAGCAGTTTCTGGGAATCAGATAAGATGAAAGAAAATAGATTGAAACAATGAAAATGAGATCAGCTAAGGTCAACCAGGAGTGGAATGAGTATTCCCTGTCATTTAGAAATAGGGAATAGGGAAATAGGGCATACCTGGTTGACCTTAGAGGATCCCAAAAAACTAAGCAGTTAAGCAAATTCCAGGGCTGTAAACTAGACTGGGAAATTAAGGGAAAAACAGAAATCAACACAGATTTTATTTCACATTGGTCAGACCCCCCCCCCATGTACTCAGAGCGCTGAAGAAAGGCACTGTAGGTTAAAGGGACTATAAACTCCCTCAGGAGACACTGAGGGAATTAGAAAAGTTTATTCTCAAAAAATAGCTAACAAAGGAGGATACGATAATACTTTTCGAATACCCTGATGGGAAAAATACATAGAAGAAGGTACCCTTTTATCTCAGAGTGCCAGATATAGCATAATTATTTAGGTTACTGCAGGGCAATTAGTAAGTAGGAAAAACATTCTTAAATGTAAGAAATCTATAGGGGAACAATTAAAAGGAATGTGATGAGTTTCCCCTTCACTGGATATATTCAGAAAGTGAGCATGGCTGTTTTAATTTGGATTACTGTGCTAAGTAAGGGAATTGGGCTTGATGATTTAAATAACCCTTTCAGATCTCTACATTGTTAGTGTTATATTAATGACCTTTGTGTTAAAAAATATTTAAACCAAATACGTATTAGCTAGTTCTTGCATCCCAAGCATTCAGATGATGAATGCGAGAGTTTGGACTGTTTGATACTCTCAAACAAACCAAACGATAAGTTGTGCTATTAGCAGAGATTATGTGTTTTCTTCATCTTATTAGATTATACTGAGAACAGGAAAATAGACTGTTTAGCAGGACTTTTTATTTTCAGGAAAGTATTACAGGTGAAACTTGAAAAATTGGAATATCGTGCAAAAGTTCATTTATTTCAGTAATGCAACTTAAAGGTGAAACTGATATATGAGATAGACTCATTACATGCAAAGCAAGATAGTTCAAGCCATGATTTGTCATAATTGTGATGACTATGGCTTACAGCTCATGAAAACCCCAAATCCACAATCTCAGAAAATTAGAATATTACATGCAATCAATAAAACAAGGATTGTACATAGAACAATATCGGACCTCTGAAAAGTATAAGCATGCATATGTACTCAGAACTTGGTTTGGGCCCCCTTTGCAGCAATTACTACCTCAACGCGGCGTGGCATGGAAGCTATCAGCCTGTGGCACTGCTGAGATGTTATGGAAGACCAGGATGCTTCAATAGCGGCCTTCAGCTCTTCTGCATTGTTCGGTCTCATGTCTCTCATCTTTCTCTTGGCAATTCCCCATAGATTCTCTATGGGGTTCAGGTCAGGTGAGTTTGCTGAACAATCAAGCACAGTAATCCCATGGTCACTGAACCAGGTTGTGGTGCTTTTGGCAGTGTGGGCAGGTGCCAAGTCTTGCTGGAAAATGAAGTCAGCATCCCCATAAAGCTCGTCTGCGGAAGGAAGCATGAAGTGCTCCAAAATCTCCTGGTAGGTGGCTGCATTGACCCTGGACTTAATGAAGCACAGTGGACCCACACCAGCAGATGACATGGCTCCCCAAATCAACACAGACTGTGGAAACTTCACACTGGACTTCAAGCATCTTGCAGTGTGTGCCTCTCCATTCTTCCTCCAGACTCTGGGTCCTTGGTTGCCAAATGAGATACAAAAGTTGCTCTCATCAGAAAAGAGGACTTTGGACCACTGAGTAACAGACCAGTTCTGTTTTTCTTTAGCTCAGGTAAGATGCTTCTGACGTTTCTTGTTCAGGAGCGGCTTGACAAGAAGAATACGACATATGAAGCCCATGTCCAGGATCCATCTGTGTGTGGTGGCTCTTGATGCACTGACTCCAGCCTCAGTCCACTCCTTGTGAAAGTCCCCAACACTTTTGAATGGCCTTTTCCTGACAATCCTCTCCAGGCTGCGGTCATCCCTGCTGTTTGTGCACCTTTTTCTTCCACACTTTCCCCTTCCACATAACTTTCTATTAATGTGCTTTGATACAGCACTTTGGGAACATCCAACTTCTTTTGCAATTACCTTTTGAGGCTTTCCCTCCTTATGGAGGGTGTCAATGATGGGTTTTTTTTTTGCACAATTGTCAGGTCAGCAGTCTTTCCCATGATTGTGCTTCCTACTGAACCAGACTGAGAGACCATTTAAAGGCTCAGGAACCCTTGGCAGGTGGCTTAATTAGCTGATTAGAATGGGACACTTTGAGCCTAGAATATTGAACCTTTTCCCAATATTCAAATTTTCTGACATTGTGGATTTGGGGTTTTCATGAGCTGTAAGCCATAATCATCTCAATTATGACAAATCACAGCTTGAACTATCTTCTTTTGCATGTAATGAGTCTATCTCATATATTAGGTTCACCTTTTAAGTTGCATTACTGAAATAAATGAACTTTTGCACGATATTCTAATTTTTCGAGTTTCACCTGTATGTGATAGATTTAAATCTCGGAAACTTACTGAAAGCTTACTGAATGACCTTGGGCAAGATATTATAAGGATAACTTACCTCACAAGATTGTTCTTGAACACAGTAATTGCTCTGAACTCATTATGTAACAGTAAAGCTCAAGACAATAAAAATGAATAAAAAGAGCAGACTTCTGGGAAACAGAAGTCACTGAATTGAATTGATTTTAGTGTATGGAAGGAAAGTAAACTTAAAGAGCCCATTTTTAAAATAGAAAGTTAAAAAAGCCTTCCAGGACCCACAGAAACCCTTTTAAAAATGCTCCCATTACAGAATAATGTCCTCTTCTTTACCTAAACTTTTGAGAAGTATAGCCTATGCTCCAAGGATATGGGATGTATTTGTGTGGTCAATATTCTGCACAAAAGTATTGTCAAATCATATCTGGAAGCATCACTAAGAAAAATTTGCCCAACCTAATCAATATATTTCATAGACATTTTTGTTTAATATGCATTCAGCCAATATTATGTCATATATGCCTTACCTACATTTGATGATTGTTTTTTATGGTATGTGTGTGTTTAATTTTGACTATATATGTGGATTTGCTTTTCTTGTTTTGAGCAGTAGGGAGGGATATGGCTCCTACTGATCTGATTCTTCTTGGTAAACTGTGCATCTGGCAGATCATTAAAGCCATAAATAACCATGAATAACTGAAGGATGGTTTCCATGGATACAATCCTACTGGCTTACATAAACAGAATGAATAAGAGAATTGTTTGATTGGTAAAATATCTTACTTTTTCTCTCTCCACATAAATTTGCAAGTGGTGTTGCAAAAAAGTGTGTATATGTGTGTCTAAATAAATAAATAAGTGAAGAATCTTCGTCAAAGTGCAAAGTACAAATATTTTTGTATGAATTCAGATATAAATAGTTATAATAGTTCTGTGCATCTCAAATATGAAAAGATACCTCAACATTCTTCTAGCTAAGTCATTATAGTTTGGTTCATAGCAAAAAGGCAGTGAAACCATCAAATCAAATTGTTATGATGGTCAAAGACCAGCATACTATGAAACCAATATAGTTCATAGTATTGAATTTTTAAATGATATATCATTCTAATCCTGCTATGACTTTCTATTTTGCATTCTTACTAGGAAAACAAGAAAAACTTGTTTTGATTTACCCTGTAGACCTTTACACACCTTTAATATTCAAATTACCTAACCATTACATCTTTTAATTGACATTGATTGCTTTTTTAATAGTGCCTACGTTTTTTTATTTCAGAAAAGAAGTTCATTGAGCATTATAATATATTATTAATTCCAAATTTTTACATTTCTTATTAAATCAATTCAAATTGCAAATCTTGATCATTAAAAAATCATGCTTTAGGCTCTGTTCTTCAAGCAGAACAATTCACAGAGCCAATTTTAAGATTCTATATTTTTGCTAATGAGTACAAGTGACAAAATAAGTTACCGTATTTGCCGGCGTATAAGACGACCCGGCGTATAAGACGACCCCCCCACCACCAGAAACGCCCTCCAGAAATCCCGGGGCTGCAGCGGCAGGGCGGAGTGCCAGGGCCGTGGGAAGAGCAGGAAGGCTGCAGCCTCGGGCGGAGCGAGGCGAGCGGGATGAAGCGGAAGCGACGCAGGGATCCGGGAAGCCAGAGGCGCCTTCGCTGCGTCCAACAAGCATCCGAAAGCCGGCAGTGGATATACCGGCGTATAAGACGACCCCCCACTTGGAGGCATGTTTTTCGGGGCAAAAAGTCATCTTATACGCCGGCAAATACGGTACCTCTCATATAGAAAATCACTTCGTTGAATTTTTTATGGCTTTGCAGTGCATCAAATAGTAATAAAAATTAAAAAATCATTCTGTATGGCAAAATATTTATTGTAAATCAATCAATTAATGACATTTGTTTAGCCACCCATCTTAAAACCAAACCCAGGAATAAAAGTAATATATACTGCTAAAACAAAAACAAAATAGAAAATAGAAAAACCTGGTGCTGCAACTACACTTCATTGATGCAATCCATTACATTCTCATTCTTCCCTGCTTATCTACCAGGCATGTGGAAAGGACAAGGTCTCTGTGGAAGATTAAAAGGGTGAACATCTGGATATCTGTTCCAGGGACTACAACAGAAAAGGCTCACTTCTGAGGTCATAGAAGATGGCAATGTTTAAGGGAACTCTATCCATTCTGGCGGGATGGGCAAATACTTTCAGTGGTCCATCAAATAACCTGGTCCCATGCACACCACATAATAGTTTAAAGAAGGTAGTCATCACCATGAATTGGACTCTGATATTGAAAAGACCTCTGGTGTTATGTACTGTCTTGGCAGCATTCTTATTTTAATTTTGCAAAAGATTAATTAATATAAGCAGAGGAACTGTATTTGAAATGTAGCCTAAGATTAAAAGCCATAAAGTAAGAGGCTGAAAACTGACCTTTTGCCATTTGAGCTATCATGTACATTAAATTCTTTCCACCAATTTGTAATAATTGCTCAAAGCCATTATAATATTTAACCTTTCAAAGTTTTCTGGTAGGAATTGTGCTTGGCACTGATAGACTTGTAGGTGAATAATGTACTCACAGAAATAATGTATTGCACAATTGAGATGCCAGTGTATTTAGAAAAGAACTTTCTCATTTATTAAGCATAGGATAGAAAAAGTATCACCTTCATTACATAATTTAGATAACAATACGAATCCATCACCTATACAAAATCTTCAAAGGAAAAGGCACTTGTCAAATTGAAGAAGACTTCTGGGAAGATAAGATGACAACTATTTTGATTGAAAGCAACTTAAATTCCTTTTCTAGCATCTGTGGCATTGTATCAGTTTAAATCAGGATTAGGAGGAGCCATAAAATATTGAGAGTTCAAGTGATAAATCCATTGTTTATTTCTTAGATAGGCAAACTTTTGAAAATAATGGTATATTGCAAAGTGAAGATATTCGAGATACTAAATGTATTACTTGGCTATGTAATTTACCTTAGGAAAGCACATATTGAAAAGATGTACGCCAAGAAAATATTTTATTATTTGGGAAAAACTATAGGGTTGTCTGAGATTATCCATTTGTTTTATAAATATCTGCCAAACTAAGACATGAATCAATAAGTAATCAATTTGATTAAGAAGAATAAAAGAGAATTCATGTGAAAGCAATTTCAACCTCCCTTTGCTACTAAGCAACTTATTATACAGTATGTTTTATACAGACTTGATTAGCAATTATTGTAGCCTCAGTATAGAAATGTGCTAGTAATTTAATGTTGTGAATGCTATGCCTTGTAAATCTATAATTTTTTTTATATTAGTTTAGCATGTTCCAAGTTATCTTTTAGTAAAAGGCATATATTTTTCCACATATAGGTCAAGTACAAGCCACGGTGCTTGCTTATACCCAATTCACTTCCAGGCCTTCTTAAAAAGCTTGGTCAGTTGTCAGAAACAAACTATTCCAAAGAAGCAGGCCTGCAAACAACAAGGCTTCACTTTTGGATATATACAAGGGCTAGAATGAAAATGCTGCTAGATGTCAAGTGAGGCAAGGCATAGTTTTTTTTAAATCCAAACCTGTAGGCACCATTTATAGAGCCATGACAAGTGCATGAATTATACATAGTCCTTAATATCTGAGTTAAATCTTATTCTTTATCTTGCTCAGTAACAGATATAGTGTAAACATCATGGAAAATCCTTTTCAAGCAAAATGTCTATGCAGATTCTCAAGTCATCCAGGTCATGGTTGTCCCAAAGGTGCTTTTTCAAAAGGCAACTGGATTTTGTATTTTTTTGAAGATGTTCACTTCCTATCAGAACTGAAGAAGCTTTTTGGATGAGAAGCAAAATGTCTTTAAGGAAAAACAAAGTCCGGTTGCCTTTTGAAAAAGCATCTTTGGTCCTTCTCAAGCAATTATTGTGATGCCAACTGGGAAATAATTCCATCCTATGCATTGGTCAACAGAGTTATTATAAAAAATGAATGACATCCTTTGCATTCCTCTCTAACTTCTTTCTTGACTCAGAAGATAAGCATTGATTAGAAAGTTAAAAACAAAACAAAACAACAAAAATTAAAGAATACAACAATGGATTGTTTCATATTGTTGCTAATAAAACTGTATGATCCGTTTATAGAATGACCTGCTCACTTTTTTGGGGGGAGGGCACAGGATCATCTTCCTGGCCATGGTAAGAAATGAATGAAGACAGATATATGCGTACCAGGATAATGTTGCAGGATCCAGTCTGGCTTGGTCACCGGAACCAGAGGTTTTGTCTTCTGAGCTTTTGGACTCATGCTCAAGCCCATCCTCAGGGAACTTCTGTCTATCAAAATGGGTGTGAAAAGTACCCCAAGGATGGGCTCCAGCATGAGTCTAAAAGGTTGGAAGACTAAACCTCTGGTTCCGGTGACCGACTCAAATTGAATCCTGAGAAATGTTCATGCTATCTGGCAGACAAAGTCCATGGGGTTGCTCAGGATGAAATAGCACATTAAAGATGGTTTCATGTTTTGCAAAGCCAATGATTGCAGTTAAGAACAATTAGCCAACAAGGAGATGGACTCCTTCACCATTTCTGGGGGAAAGAAATGAGATTGCTCACATTGCCCTACATCTGATTGCAAGCATTTTATTGGACTCATTTGTTCAGATTTGTTCAGATTTTTCTTTTAACCACAATTTTACAAATTGAATATAGTCAGTGAAAGGCCATTTAATATGTTGCATTGTTTCCATTTTTCCAGTGTAAGACATATGCCTGTGTCTTGGAGAGTCATCTTATGGGGCTTACCATAGACTTTGGCATGGGCTTTGTATGCTTTGATGCTGCAACAAAGGTAAGTACAAAAGATTTCTATCAGTGATCCAATTCCAAGAATCACATAATGGAGTTATTTCAGTGATTGATGAATGGAAATAAATAAGAAAATGGTGAATAATGGACATGTGATGTTATAGTAATTTATACTTGGAGAAGGCTCTTACCAAAAGGTGCTAAGGTGAAACATATTGGAGAAAGTATTTCTGGTGAGAATATCATGTGTCAGGGAGAGAAAAAATTTAAAAAAAAATGATTGATTGAAAAAAAAAGATTATAAAATCAAATACAGGTCTTTTTTAAAAAAAATAGAATTGTGAAATTATGTTTTGCAATCTCAACATCTAACTTATTCTAGTAAAAAATAAGCCTTCTGAGACTATGACCTATAGACCTCTTCCATGTCTGATTTTTTTTTAAAAAAGAAGCAAAGCCTATCATCAGCACTGGATTTTATTTTCTTCTGCCATAGCAGAATATTTGAATAAGTAGAAAACAAGAGATAAAATGCAAAAAGTGATCCCAGCTAAAAGTATGTGCTTTGGACACAAATACTATAAAGTATCCAATGCAGACATCTACTCTTCTCTGGTCTTCTCCCCATTCTTTCTTGACTGCTGACTATATTCGTAATCCTACTGCCACATTCTCCATAACCCAATGCAATGAATCCTGGGTTATACAAAACTTCTATGCTGAAAGAACAGATACTGCATCCTAATCAGAGTACTGATGACCCTAAGATGAATTAAAGAGGAAAAACATAGAAGATTGCATTCATGCTGAATCACTAGGAGTTTGAAATGGACTGGCTTTGATTTGTAATTTGGTCAACTAAATTGAGCTACATTTCTCATCTTGCTGATTATTCCAGTTTACCAAGATCAGTTGCAAATCTATTATATAGTCATGTATACTTTGCTTTAAAATTGTATTACAATAATGGGATGAAAACTACTGCATGCAAAGCTAATATTTTTTAATTACAGTGTTCTACTTACATACAAGTTACTATTCCAAGAAGCTATTTGTAAGCCCATTTTCTTCATAAGTCAAACCAACATAAAAAACACCTCATACAGAATACCCTCAAAGTAGTAGTGAGCACCTCAGCTTCTTCTCACCCTTGCTCTTGGGGAATGGGTCTAAGTTGACATTCTCTCAGTGATGGGGGAGCCTCCTTCAGATCTGGAACACCTCTCTGGCATTGATCCGTTGCAGCTTTGGCCACTGGCACCAGAGTGGAGAAATCATCCCATAGGCCATTGGAACTCTTACTAAGGCCTGCCAGCAAGGCAGTGAGGTGCCACCACCCAACACAACTCTCAACTCACAGGCAGAGAAATTAGTTATATGCTGGTTAGTTTTGACCTATGAACAATGGTGGGGAGCCCCACACTACACCATTCTCCAGGGGGATAAGCGGGGGTTAATTTGGTGGAGGCTTCACAATAGCACGAGACCCATGGCTCCAGGTCCTATTAGCCATTCTGTCCCATTTTCCTGCCAAAAGCCTCTCTGCGGAGTTCAGAATAAATGCGGGTTTGGACCATTCTTCTGGGTAGTCTCAGATGGTGTCACTCAACTTTTTTTTCTTGTCCATCTGATTAATCACAGACTCCATAGGCTGACTCTCCCAGGTTGCTGTTCATGCCCCCCCCCCCGGCAATCCTCTTCCTTCCTGAGGAACTTGAATACTCTTTTCAGGTGGTCTGTACCAACCTCCACTCTCTTTAGGTGTAGGACGCAGCCATCCTTGATGGGAGGCTTGTGCTGCCAAGTGTCTATATGCAGTGCACCAAAAATCAATCCTTTCCTGCTTTTTTCCTGACTTCCATGACCCTCTAGATTGGACTTACAAATAGGTTTGTTCA
Organism: Notechis scutatus; assembly: GCF_049901735.1. Taxonomy (NCBI): domain Eukaryota; kingdom Metazoa; phylum Chordata; class Lepidosauria; order Squamata; family Elapidae; genus Notechis; species Notechis scutatus. The sequence goes on from NC_142011.1 coordinate 168,690,973, forward strand.
TATTGGAAAAAGTTTGCAACTCAAAAGTTTGTTAAATAGAGATTATACTGGCTCAGGGAAACAAAATCTGAGCAGATGCCTTTTCTTAACAATTAATTATTCTGACAACAGTGATAACTTCTAAGGATTTCAGACTAAAGTGCCTAGAATAGTTCCCTCTCTCTACCCTAACTTAGAACAAATGACACAAGCTGAAATAGCTTTCTATTTATAGATTGCTCTCAGGATTAGGTGATATTGTTCTAATCTACTGTAATTGTTATAGCAAAAAAAAACCACTCTCCACATTAGTCACAAGTCAGGTTGTAGTTCTGCAATGGTAATAGCAAAGCAAAGAAGAGCTTATGTTTTATAAATAAAGCCAAATATACATGTCCCAAGTTAATGTTGCAGGATCCAATCTGGGTCAGTCATCGGGACCAGAGGTTTAGTCTTCCAAGCTTTGGGACTCATGCTGGAGCCCATCTTCAGGGAAATTCTTTCTCACCAAAATGTCACATTCTGGTAAGAGAAAAGTTAACCTAAGGATGGGTTATCCTCTGGCCCTAGTGACTAATCCAAATTGGATCCTGCAGCTTATATTTTGTGTCTTGTTGTGCTTCTTCTTTCCTATAAAATGAAAACCAATAACCAGAAACTGTTTTCTTTGCTAAAATCCAGCTGATATAAAACTGTATGAACAGAGGATATTAATGTAGTTATGGGTTCATAATTATATCATTGTAGCAGAGAAAACTTAACACAACCACATTAATCAAAATACCTCTTGTGGTCCGCCAGTGGCCTGTGGAGCTGGCAACAGAGTCAGACAGTGGGGAGGAATATGGGCCAGTCCTGGAGTCTGGGGAGGACAAGGGATCTGTATCCAACATAGAGGTGGGGCCAGGGCCATCTGAAAATTATGTACTGACTCCAGAGCCTCCAGAATCTGACATCAATGAGGCAGAAGAACAAGGGAAGCCTGTTACCAGTGCATGCTTGCGCAGAGCTGCCAGAAGACAAGAACAGTTAAGACAAAAGGGGCGACTTGGGAGTAAGGCTTGGAGATGATTGGCCCCTCCCATAAGACATAAAGGAGGAGCAAAGGGACATGAGCCTTTGCAGAAAGCAACTTTGTTCGTTCTGGTCGGTTTAAACTCCGAAGCTCTGTGTTGACTTTGTGCTCCAATTGGCCTTGTTCAGCTAATTGGCAATTTAGTCGTTGGCAGCATTTCAAGGGAGATAAATGTGGGTGCTTATTAGCCTTATCCTGAAAAGACTCTGGCAGACTTCTGTTGGACAAACTGTTTGGGACTCATTACAGGCTGTGAATGAATATAATTCACAGCCGTTGAAATAAAAAGAGGGCTTTTGGGACTAAGCATGTGATTGTTACTGTCTCAGAAAGCCTTGATTAGAACAATACCCCACTAGCACAATGTATTGATCAAAGAGAAATACCAGCGGCCCTAGCAGACAGTAACCATTAGATTCAGATTCAGTCCTTGAAATACTTTTTCTAGCCTTGTGGCAACATACTTTGTTACTCACCTGAAGCAAGTAATTTGTTTTGACAAGTCCACGACATACCATCAACTCTCACATTACCATGATTACTGCAAGCTTGATCAGTGCTTTTCCGCTGATTTTTCCATCACAGAAACTTGCTTCAGGTCTTGTCAGGCAATACTACTAATTCTTCCAAACTACTTACCTGACCCAAGGACTAAATCTGATTTAGAACTATCCATGGGGCACACCCTGTATTCCATTACAACAGATGTGTGTGCATTTGTGTCAGATTAAGTTTTTTTTAGAGCTGACTTTTAAGAATTTCATTTTCCATATAGAAACTGCATATTTGGTAACTGCTTCTGTCAAATCACTCAGCAAAGTATTTTTCTAAAGGAATAAAACTCAAAATGGTCCAATTCTACTCTCCCAGGGGACAATGGACTCTTGAAACAAGTACCAGAAATAGGCCTAATACTATCTACAAGATAACTAAATACTACCTACCAGCCGCCGCCCCCAAAAAGGCTAGTGTGATCTATAATTTTAGTAACATTTAAACTTTATAAACAGAGCTAAATGTGTTATTTGCAGCTGAATGAGGACAGAACACAATCAACAGTAATGGGTTTTCTTTTGCACAGGTCACAAACAACACAACCATAGCAGGAATGCATTTCTCTATCTGCTAGAATTCTTTTCAGTTAGTTTCTTACCACCTAATAAGTATTCAAGAATACAGATGAAAATTCTTGTTTTAAATTCTGTTTTATGTTTGAAGCTATTGATTGTTTGTTTGATTGATTGATTGATTGGCATATCATACATGGACTTGTTTTAGTTGCCATATATTTTGAGAGCCAGGAAAGTCTACAGAGTAGTCTGGTTAACAACAGTTTGTTTAGTTCACACTGTCGCGCTATCCACAGTATGCCATAAGGAGGCGAAATAACACCCTAATAATATAATAATAATGTGATTTTTGTTAGAGAACACTGTTCATTAAAAAAAATGCAGGTTTAGCTTTTTTGGAACTCTATTTAAACAATTAAAAGTTTTCCCAATTTTTGCTACTATAATTTTGATATTATAAATCCTGTCTAAAGGGTCCAAAAGTTATGAATTATTGTACGTATGTTTCATTTTCATTATAGCAGTTATGATTTAGATTTGTATTCAGATTCAGCTCTTAAAATGCAAAGATCTGAATCTAAATACAGATCTAAACAGGGGTGGGATTCTACCAGTTTGGACCAGATTGGGAAAAATGCACGATCACTGAACTAGTTGTTATACCAGTGGAATCCCATCCCTGGATCTATAATGAAAATGAAACATATGTACAATAATTCATAGATGTGTATTTTATTTGATCTCTTAATAATTTTAACCATGCAACATTACTCTTATTTGTTAATTTTTGTATTGTATTTATTGCTGTTCTTGTTTGTTACATATTTCTCTTTTGATTTGTAAAAAAACATTATCAATTTATTTTTCATGCATTTATATCTGTTCTATTTTTTCATGCATTTCCATCTAAACAATATTAACTTCTTCCCAAAGTTCAAGTTTAGCATAATTAATCTCTTCAACCAACTTTTCTAATGAACATGGCTTTATTCCCCTTAGACATTAAATCCATCATTTTTCTTAATATTTGTATTCCTACGTATTTTCCCCAGTCATTAGAAAAAAATAATTATTCACTGTTAACATATTATACGCTAAATCAAATGAAGTCAATTACTTGTAAATCATTTCATTTATCTCATAATTACTTACAAGTAGCTCAACAAATTATTTAAAAATTGTCTTTCAATTAATTTGCAACTAGCTATTTAATGGGTTTCAACATACTAATTATTAGTGAGTTTTAATCAATTTCCAAGCACTTTGGTTTAAATTATTATATTTCAAGGATAAAAAAACTAATTAAAGGTCTTGTTCAAATGCAAGTAGCTTACAGCTTATGAACTCACAAAATTTCTATCTCCCATTCCATATATCTAATACTATAATTGTGTAGGAGGAATATAGATCTATATTCATTAGTCTGCTGTCACAGACCAATACAGATAATTCTCAATTTATGACCAAATTATTGTCAGGTTTCCAAGTGATGAAATCCATTTAAAAAGAAAAGAGCAAAGTCCATCTTCCAAAACAAATTTCTTTTATTTAGGAAAGCATCAAATTGGCAAAGTCTGTTGTAATTCCAGATCTGGCACAACCCGGAATTACACCACATAATATTGAAAATTAGCCCCTAAAAGTCACATTCCCCAATAGAAGTAAATCATTGTTGCCTGGTGTCATCCATCTCCACCTCCAGGTCTCAGCAAGGTCAGCTTTTGTTCCCGCGGGAAGGAGAACCACCTAGCTTAAACAACTCTCTCTATCTCTACTCCTCCCACCTTAGGAATGTGGCAAGCCCAAAACCCTTCCCCCTATAACCAGCAAAGAAAAAAAGGAATATATAATAAGGCTAAATAAAATGGCTACACATATGTCAATTTTGGGCTTGACAATTATGTTGCTAAGTGAGAAATTTATTAAGTGAGCTTTGCCCCATTTAACGACTTTTCTTGTCACATTTGTTAAGTGAATCACTGCAGTTGTTAAATTAGTAACATGGTTGTTCAGCTTCCCCATTAATTTTGCTTGTCAGAAGGTCACAAAAAGGAATCACATGATCCCAGGACACTGCAACCATCATAAATGTGAGAATTATTTCTTACTCACTGGAATAATATTTGGAGGTAGAAATACTGTGTGTTAACCAACATCTTCACAATCTAACATGAACACAGTACACCAGTTATTATTTTCTATGGCATTTTCACTGGAAAACCTAGTTATTTCATCATTAATAATATTTAGGACATTCAGATTTCAAGCATCTGAATTTTATTTATTATTAAACCCCAGATATTAGCCAGTACATATAAATTATTTTCAGTTGTCTATGAGAACCTGAGTTGTGCAGTCATATACATAGCAATAAAAATAATGCATGACTTTCTACTTCTATAGAACAGGTTATGGGGTACTTTGAAATCTCACTGCTTAGTCTCTCCCAAATATTAATGTTCTTAAATTGAGGCTTGATCTTACACTTATCTCCTAATAGATTATCTTTCTGGTATTAGTCAGAGGACAGGTTGAACAGATAATATAGAGTATAAATTGTTTCTCTTAATATAATACATCAACAAGCTGAATAATCAAGACCTTGTTGATGACCCCAACTATGTCAAGGACCTTGGAGTACTCATCTCTAATGATATAAGTGCTAGAGCCCACTGTAACTACATAGCCAAAAAGGCATTAAGAGTTGTTAACCTCATCCTGAATAGCTTTTTCTCCGGTAATATCACACTACTAACTAGAGCATACAAAACATTTGCTAGACCAATACTTGAATACAGTTCATCAGTCTGGAATCCACATTACATATCGGATATTAATACAGTTGAGAAAGTCCAGAAATATTTCACAAGAAGAGTTCTCCACTCCTCTAATCGTAGCAGAATACCTTATGCCACCAGGCTTGAAATTCTAGACCTAGAAAACCTAGAACTCCACCGCCTTCGGTCCGATCTAAGTATAGTATATAAAATCATACATTGCACTGTCCTACCGGTCAACTAATACTTCAGCTTCAACCATAACAATACAAGAGCACACAATAGATACAAACTCAAGGTAAACCGCACCAAACTTGATTGCAGGAAATACGACTTTAGCAATGGAGTGGTCAATGTCTGGAATACTCTACCTGACTCTGTGGTTTCTTCCCCAAACCTCAAAAACTTTAACCTTAGACTGTCTACTATTGACCTCACCCCTTTCCTAAGAGGTCTGTAGGGGGCGTCCATAAGTGCACCAATGTGCCTACTGTCCCTGTCCTATTGTTTCTTTTTTATTCGTATCCATTTCATGTGTTCATAACCATGCTTATACTTATACCTGTTATCTAATACTTGCTTGACAAATAAATGAATAATAATAACAAAAAAATTTATTGATTAATTACAAATAACCGTTTAGTTCCTTGCAAACAGTATAGTGGTTTCCAAAGTGGGTGGTACTGCCCCTGGGGGTGGGTGGGATGCCTTAGGGGGGCGCTAAGAGGCAAGGGAGCCAGCAGGGGGGTGCTAAGAGGTGGCAGGGGGGCATTCGAGGCACCAGGCCTGCAGGTTCAGTCATTAACTGTAGCACTACTCAGGAGCTGGGGCCTGCAATGTGCCGCCGCGGCCACCTTAGATGCGCTGTCCCTTGCTGCCTCTTAGCGCCCCTCTGCTGGCCCCTTGGAGATGCTAACAGGCAGCAGGGGGCATTCAAGGCTCCGGCTGGCCCTGCAGGTTCACCCATTGACTAGCACCGCTCCGGAGCCAGCACCTCCAATGCGGAAGTGGTGGCACATTATGTGCCGCTGTGGCCACATTCAACGCGCTGCCCTCTGCCTCCTCTTAGCACTCATCTGCTGACCCCCTTGGGGATGCTAAGAGGCGTCAGGGGGGCGTTCGAGGCGCTGGCCCTGCAGGTTCACCCATTGACTGTAGTAACGCTCCAGAGCCGGCACCTCCAATGCGGAAGTGGGGGCACGTTATGTGCCGCTGTGGCCACATTCGACGCACCGCCCCCTGCCGCCTCTTAGCACTCATCTGCTGACCCCCTTGGGGATGCTAAGAGGCGTCAGGGGGGCGTTCGAGGTGCTGGCCCTGCAGGTTCACCCATTGACTGTAGTAACGCTCCAGAGCCGGCACCTCCTATGCGGAAGCAGTAGCACATTATGTGCGGCTGCGTTTGACGCGCCCCCCACCTCTTAGCATCCCCAAGGAGGCCGGCAGAGGGGCACTAAGAGGTGGCAGGGGGCATTCGAGGCACCGGCCGGCCCTGCAGTTTCACCCATTGAGGTGCCGACTCCGGAGCAGTGCTACAATCAATGGGTGAACCTGCAGGGCTGGCACCTCAAACGCACCCCTGCCACCTCTTAGCATCCCTAAGGGGGCCAGCAGAGGGGCGGTAAGAGGCAGCAGGGGGGCGGCACGTTGAACACAGCCACGTAACATGTAACATGCCACCACTTCCGCATTGGAGGCGCCGGCTCTGGAGCATGCTAGACAATGGGTGAAACTGCAGAGCCGGCTGGTGCCCCCCTGCCACCTCTTAGCCAGCCCCCTTGGGGATGCTAAGAGACATCAAGGAGGCATTTGAGGCACCAGCCCTGCAGGCTCACCCCATTGACTGTTGTACCGCACCGGAACCGGCTCCCTCGAATGCGGCAGCATGTTGGGAAAAGCCGCCACCACTGCTTTCCCAAAGTGCCGCCGCTGTCACATTCTGTATGTCTATCCATCCGTCCGTCCATCCATCCATCCATCCATCCATCCATCCATCCATCCATCCATCCATCCAAAAGGTCTGTCTGTTTGCTTGCCTGCCTTCCTGCCTGCCTACCTATCTACCAGACCTACGTGTCTGTCTTTCTGTCTACCTCCCTACCTATCTACCTATCCATATATACATCCAAAAGGTATGTCTGTCTTCCTGCCTGCTTGCCTGCCTGCCTGCCTACCTGCCTACCTATCTACCTATCCATCCATCCATCCAAAAGATCTGTCTTCCTGCCTGCCTGTCTATCACCTACCTACCTACCTACCTACCTACCGATCGATCTATCTGTCTGTCTGTCTGCCTGCCTGCCTGCTTCTCTCTCTCTCTCTTTCTCTCTCTTTCTCTCTCTTTCTCTCTCTCTCCCCCTCCCCTCCCCTCCTCTCTCTCTCTCTCTCTCTCTCTCTCCATGTTCGAAGCGCCGGCCCCACAGGCACATTGGGAAAAAGAGCAAAGCCAGTCAGGGAGGGAGGGAAAGAGGGAGGAAAGGAAGGAGGGAGGGAGGGAGAGGGAGAGAGAGACACAAAGAGAGACCTGATGCATCAGATTGAATGAGGCCTAGTTTCGACTGAGACCCTTTTCCACATTGAAACATCTTTGCCAGCACATTGAAACCTCTTTGGCTTCTATTAAAGGTTTTGTGGACGAAACATGGTCAAGACTATCAGGAAGCTCTCACATTTTGTTGAGGCTTTAAATAGGATCCATTGGACCAGATCTCCACCCTAAAAATTACTTTTCCCCAATGTATTACAGTGCCAATTCTGAACAAGGCAAAACCAAAATGTACTGGTAAATTACAAGGAGAACACACACACACACACGCACACACACACACTCCCTTCTAACCCTGCTGGAGCAGGTGATTGGACTAGAATAGATATCTCATTATCTTTCCCCTCCCTCCTTCCCTTCTTTATTTCTTTTTCTTCCTGTCCCTTCCTTCTATCCCCCTTCTTTGTCTGTCCCTTTTTCTTTCTTTCCCTTTTCTCTTTCTTTTCTTCCTCTCTTTCTCTCTCTCTTTCTTTTCTCTCTCTCCATCCCTCTCTCAGGCTCACCCCTTTAGATCACGAGTCACCAAACTTTTGGACCTCAGGGACTACCAAACTCATAATTTTAAATCCCGGAGACCACTAATATGAATTTTAACTGACGGTGGCTTTCTGGCGTTGGTGGGGGAGAGAGAGAGATCTGATCCAACTTCTCTCTCTCCCTCTTTCTCACACACACAGGCAGGGGTGGGATTTAGACCCCTGATCTAAAGCTGTCAAAACTCCAAAAGCAGGTCAAGTAGCTCTGGGGAGGCTAGTCATAAATTAGAACACTTGCTAAACAACCAGCTATTAAGTGAGGACCACTTGTATTTGGTTTGCCAGTCACCTGGCCACGCCCACCGAGTCACATGACCAGCAAGCCACACCCTCAAATTAGGCCACGCCCACAGAAATTTGAATCCCACCCCTAGGTGGGGGGCATTGAGGATGAGTTTGTAGCACCAAGGGGGCGGTGGACTTAAAAAGTTTGGGAACCACTATACTATAGGTAGTCCTCAGTTAACAAAGGTAATTGGAACCAGAATAACAGGATAACAAAGCTGAAAAGAACCTTGGAGTCTTCTAGTGCAACCCACTGCTCAAACAGGAAACCCAATAACATTTCAGACAAATGGTTGTCCAATCTCTTCTTAAAAATTTCGAGTGTTGGAGCCCCCACAATTTCTGGTGGCAAGTTCTTCCACTGATTAATTGTTCTGTCATGTTATTTCTCTTTAGTTCTAGGTCAGTTCTCTCCTTGATTAGTTTCCATCCTTAATCAGCTTCTTGTTCTGCCTTCAGGTGGCTCTCTTCTTTATGGCAGCCCCTTAGATATTGGAACACTGCTATCATGTCACTCATAGTTATTCTTTTCATTAAACCAGACATACCCAATTCCTGCAACTGTTCTTCATATGTTTGGCGTACAGTCCCCAATCATCTTTGTTGCTCTTCTCTGCACTCTTTCTAGAGTCTTAACATCTTTTTTGTATTGTAGTGACCAAAACTGGGTGCAGTATTCGAAGAATGGTCTTACCAGGGCATTATACAGTGGTATGAACAACTCACATGATCTTGATTGTTAAAGGAGCCTAGAATTGCATTGCTTTTTTGGCAGCTACAGCACACTGCTGGATCATATTTAAATGATTGTCCACTAGGACTGATGGTACCTGGAATAGATGATACCTGTCTTGATAGTGCATTTGGCTTTTCTTGCCTAAATGTAGAATCTTCCTTTTGTCACCATTGAATATATTTTTGTTAAATAGGGCCCAGTGTTCAAGTCTGCTGAGATGCTTCTGTATCTTCTGCTTATCTTCTAGACTGTTGAATCTTCCTGCCAGCTTGGTGTCATCTGCAAATTTGATGAGTTCCTCTTCTATCCCTTCATTTAAATAATTAAATTTAGAATTTCTGTTACTAATCTATTTCTGATTTTAAGCAAGGATCATAGGGCATTAAGTGAGGACCACCTTACAACTTCCTGCCACCTTGCAATGAGCAAAGTCAATGGACAAGCTGGCAGGAAGTGGCAAGTCCCAGATATTTCACAAGGAGGCCAGTAGATGGCTAAGTGTACCATACTGATGTGGTAACTGTGTGGCAAGGCTGAGGTTGACTACGCCAGGTAGAGGATATTTATATACTTTTTTGTTGTGAGCTCAAGTTGGCATATATGGAGTTATCACTTAATTTTATTTATTTCTAACATAAGATGGACTGAGCTGACTAGATCATGACTTGGTCAGAACAACAGTGAATTCCATAGCTTCAATCTTCAACATTTCCACACATTATCTGACAAAGATATAAGTTATATATTTCATAGATTTTTTTTTAATTTTATGTAAGAAATTAATTTTATGTAAGACATAATATTCCACAAAAGTAGCATATTTTCATATAATATTTTACATAATCTGCAAAATTGCAGACCAAAACTTTTTGATTGCTGGGCAATGAAGCCTCATATGTACTAAAATCCACTCTGCATCTCCCCATCTCCAGCCTTCCACTCTTCAAGAGCAATTTTGTAATGTAATTCATGGGATGATAAATATGACTTTAACCAAATTTTCAGTGTACGACCTTTAATCTACTGTATATAGAGCTAGATTTAACAGGGGAGAATATTTAGCTGATTCCAGTATGGAATCTACTTAAATATTTTACTGAACTGATTTTTAAGAAGAAAGATAATATTTCTAATAGCCATGAACTTTTAAATTTTGCTTCTAGTTAATATTTTTTTAGACAAATTTAACTCCTCGGGGTCATTTTTCATTATATATTAACATTAATTATTATCATATAATTAATATTTTTAGCACAGGTATTTTGCCCTACTTGAAAGATAAGGTTTAATTAGAACACTTAGTAATCAATGAAGCAATAAATCCTTAACTCAATCTTTTATATGTCCAGTTAGAAAGTTAGAAATGGATTTAGTAAAATAGAGATACAATATACAAACACACAGATGCCCAAAACCTGGGGCATCTATAGATAGAATCAAGATCATAGCCATAACAGATGCCCAAAACCTGGGGCATCTATCAATAGAATCAAGATCATAGCCATAACTGAAAAAATATACCTCTTCCTCTTTTATGTGTTTTGCACTGGTCGTAGCTGCCATCTTGATTTTTTTCAATCTGCTGAAACTCCCAATATAAACACATTGATAAAAGTTCTCCCATAATTAACAGGTAAGAACATAGAAGACAATAACAAGTACCTTATTAAAACATCTCATCCCTTTTATGATTAACTAGAATAGTTGGTACTGAACATAAGAAGTTACACACTAGATATTTCCTTCCCCAGGGTAGATGCAACATGATCTCCCACAGAGAAAAAAATTCTATTATGGTAGATCACTCCAACCAGGCAGCTAATGATTCCTATGGAGTTATCCAAAAGTCTGGTAGGCATTTTGGCTGATCGGAATAAAGGGTAGCTGGGGCAGCTGACACTTAAGTAGTCATCATCTATCAGTCACCAACCTTCCTGGTGCTCTGAGGAATTTGGAGAGAGGAAGCAACAGAGGAAATCCCTAGAATACTACTAGAAGTTTCATCCTGAATATGGAAAAGAGGCACCCACAGATCATACAATATATTTTAATTCAGAATCAGCTTGCTTCTGAATATCACTTTTTTGCAGTAAACAAGCATAGACACTTGTCTTCATATTGTATTTTTTGGACTCCGCAAGATATCTGGCTGTCCACTGCTAATGTATTACTGCACTAAATGGGTCTTATTTTCTCAATGTTGCTTGCTCTAGAATTCAAATAGCTTTAGCACTTCCGTATTTTCTGAAATTGGGTTTTATTCATGGGCATCGAAGCTAATTGTGCAGCTTCCGATTAAAATTAAATAATTTGTGTGCCAAGCAAGAAAAAGGGCCCTAGAAATAATTGCGACTCTTCACCATGCCAAATTCAGCACCCAGTATACTGCAGGCTATTTTTATTCATGATGAGTATAAAATTGCAGGAAGTGTGGCTGATGCAAGGATGGTAATTCAAAGGCATAGCTAAATAGAATGGCTTTATAATACACATGATTGAAACTACTTTTTTTCTTGTTCAATGTTTTCATACCAAGGAAACCCATTTGATGCAGTAAAAAGAAGAATAAAAATAGGGTTCTTTTGGAACTTGTCATGGGAACTCAGTATCTTTTGCAGTAAAAATAAAATAAAACAAAAATAGGAAAAAAAATGCCTTGCAAGCACAGTAGTGCCCTGCCTGGTTAAACAGCATGCAGAAGAAACCATTTCCACTCTCCATTGTTTCCCTGTGCCACAATGGACAAACTTGCTTCTATTTTATTCTGTGGGGGTCTGGCCTCCTGAATGATGACCCTTCTAAAATGTAATTTGTTCAGAAGGAAAGGTTATCTGCTACCATAATAAACATTTGACACACTTGATACATTAAATCAGTCTGATAATAGAAAGACTGGAGCATTTGTTAGGCTATTATTATATGGGGAGTCATATGTCAATAGTGATTAAGGTGCTAGAGAAGAAGTCTGGTGATCAAGAATTCTGTGCGTCCCTTAGGCACAGAAGCTACCAAATGACTTTGGGCCAGCTACTCTCTGTCAGCCCAACCCGCCTCATGGGTTCATGTGGGAAAAAAACTAAGTGTTATACACTGCCTGGAGTTGTGCAGAGTAAAGGTAGGATATCAATCAGATAAATCAATAAGCACAATCTCTACCTGCTATTATAGAATCGTTAGCAAATCTTGCACAGTTATGCAGTTATAGCACTTTTGCGTTTTGTGTATTTATTTTGGCTTCTTCCTTCAGGCAGTCTTCGTTTATTCATGAATGTAAGTGGGTTTACTTCATTTATTTTAAGTCACTATATCCTTCAAGTATGGTTCCTGTGCATCTTATGTAAGCAAGGTATAAAACAAAGTCATTTTTTAAAAGTTGTTAAACTGCATAATCTGCTGTTTAAAATATTCAAATTTAAAGCCCTTTCTCAAAAAATTGGAAATTGTCAATTGGTATCGCAAAGATATCAGAATAAGCAGTAGGTGAACTTTTCTTGGAGCAAAAATTTTACAATCTCCATACTGAACCACCCAGAAACAATTTCTGTGAAGATCTTTAAATCTGAACAGTTGCGGATCCTTTTAGATTTAGAATATGCTTCATGCTAGCATCTTCTTCTGGTCTCCATTTTATAAGTATAAAGCAATGCATAAGAATATCCACCCGCAGGAACAGAAAAGTATAACTTGCCAGCATCTTGTTCCTAACACTGGGAAGCTTAGTCAAATTGCATCCTTCCTGCCACTCTAATCCAGCTCCAAGTTTGCTAAAAGTTTATGTAAACATTTTGTAACCAGCATTGTGCATATACAGTACATTTCTTCCCTTTATTTGGATCCTGCACCCATATTGACCATTTTTACCCCTTTTATTCATTCAGGGGCTTTTGGTCGCAACAAAAGAGTTACCAAAGAGTTGTCCAAAAAAAGGGAACGCTATTGAGCAATTGCTTGTAGATAATTTCTTAGTCATGCATGTACTTTGAAAATTCAATTCAAGCCTATTAACTGCAGGGAAGCTATTTTTCTCCCACCTCTCACTCAGCTACAAGCAGTCTAAATCTCTAGCCACCAGAGCCAGTAGTGAGGTTTCTCGGAAGTTGTAGGTAACCAGACACATTTCGCATTTCTACTTCACAGCAAAAAACAGCAGCAGAAAATATATCAGTAAGTCAGGTGTTGCTAAACTGGAAATGAAAGCTGTAATTTCCGTAGGATCACTGGGGCAAGGAACATTCTTTAATGGATGGAGTTTTCACCACTCTATCTTTTCACATTTGCTCCTAAAGTTCTTTCTATCTCTCCCTTTTCAGTTTCATGGAGCAGTATTGGTCCATAAGTTTAATAAAGGAATATTAAAGTATAGAGAAGACATCAGTGTTCTGTCTCTGGAAACCCTTCTAAAACAACAGTTGATTTAATAATAATTCACCAAATTAATGTTGATTTATAATTTATTTAAAGGCAACTACTTATTTTAAAATTAGTAGAAATCTAATACATGCCAAACTTTATTCAATTTACCTATTTAACTGGTTTGATTTGAAATGGCATGTTCATTTCCAATAATTTATTTCTAAAGATTTTCAGATATTTCCAAATTTTCCTCAACTCACATATGTTGAACACCCCCAGATTGCTCATACTATTATTTCTTTAGTCTTACCTCTCATGGTTTTGAGATGTGTGTGTTATGTGTTATTCCTGTTACTGAGACCAACATTTTTGACCACCCAAATGGCCATCTAAACTGAGGAATCTCCACAGGTGCCACCAATGGCATAAAAACCATGGGTGTAACTGGGTGACCAAAGTCACAACCTTTTTTTATGTAGGTGTGATAATATGGCAGAATGTTTCTATAGCCTATTACCAGACCTTGAGTGTTTCGGAACCAATGAGCGGATGAATGCACACACTCATCTCCACTTGTGTGAGCATCAGGCAAGCATATACATTTGTGTGCCATTTGCATGAGTGGCAGGTGCACGTGCCTGCTGCTCACATAAATGGAGCTGCACGTGCATGCACTTGCCCACTACTCATGTGGAACCATCCCCCACCCCAATCCACAATGCCAGAAAAGTTGGGGAACTCAGTTCTATAGTATATGGATAGAGTTTCTATAGCATAAAATTTGTCCACATATATGTGTGTGTATCAATATGTACATAATCACCCTTTTTATTATTTATGTAATTGTTTTCTTGGTATGCTTGTTGGGGGGGGAGAGGGGGGGAGAGAGAGAGAAATAGAGATAGGTAGGTAAGTAGGTAGGTAGACAGGCAGGCAGGAGAGAGGGAGGGAGGTGTGGGGAAGAGAAGAAATAGGATACTAGCTCAATGATTAACACTATCAGATATCTGTATCTTATCCTGCCTCTAATTTTTCATTTTTATATTACTAGGCAGAATGTTGGCCAACATAGATCATCTAAGTGTGGCTGTGTTATGATTTTATAACTGAGTTTCAATATCTATCATTACTGCTAAAGAAAATAATAACATTTTGATTACTATTTTCCCATATTAATTTACATTAATGTACAACTTTTGTTGTATGCTAAATCTTGCTTCACCTTTCTTCAGGGGCAGGTATATTCTTAATATGTATACTGGTATACTACACAAAGGATTATATATCTAGTTAACAGAATAGTTTTCTCTACATTTAAGGCTCTTAATCTTAATAGTTTTCCAAGACAGGAACAAACCCTGTCAACCCATGGTTTCTCTTATGTTGTGTCCCTTAAAGATTGATACTTTGTGATTGTATGACATCAACCAAATTGAACAGAGATACAGAATATTCCACAATATTCCTCCAGTTTAAAAAATGCAGTATTAAGCTAAAACTAAGCTTAACATAGGATAATATTAAATTTCAGAGAAGGATTCCAAAACTATGTCATATGAGAATAACATTCAACCAGTATACATTGAATGCATGTAGACTATGAAACAGAATCACATGATAAGTTCCACTCTGACTTTAGCATATTGAGAACTCTGTGCATGTCTAGTTGTAAATATCTTGGGATATCCAAGATATGTGTTTGGTAGATGGAGCTTATAGTATAGATGAAACTCAAAAAATTAGAACATCGTGCAAAAGTTCATTTTTTTTCAGTAATACAACTTAAAAGGTGAAACTAATATATGAGATAGACTCATTACATGCAAAGCAAGATTGTTCAAGCCGTGATTTGTCATAATTGTGATGATTATGGCTTACAGCTCATGAAAACCCCAAATCCACAATCTCAGAAAATTATAATTTTACATGCAATCAATAAAACAAGGATTGTACATAGAACAATATTGGACCTCTGAAAAGTATAAGCATGCATATGTACTCAGTACTTGGTTTGGGCCCCTTTGCAGCAATTACTACCTCAACGCGGCGTGGCATGGAAGCTGTCAGCCTGTGGCACTGCTGAGGTGTTATGGAAGACCAGGATGCTTCAATAGCGGCCTTCAGCTCTTCTGCATTGTTCAGTCTCATGTCTGTCATCTTTCTCTTGGCAATGCCCCATACATTCTCTATGGGGTTCAGGTCAGGTGAGTTTGCTGGCCAATCAAGCATAGTAATCCCATGGTCATTGAACCAGGTTTTGGTGCTTTTGACAGTGCTGGAAAATGAAGTCAGCATCCCCATAAAGCTCATCTGCGGAAGGAAGCATGAAGTGCTCCAAAATCTCCTGGTAGACGTCTGTGTTGACCCTGGACTTAATGAAGCACAGTAGACCAACATCAGCAGATGACATGGCTCCCAAATCAACACAGACTGTGGAAACTTCACACTGGACTTCAAGCATCTTGCAGTGTGTGCCTCTCCATTCTTCCTCCAGACTCTGGGTCCTTGGTTTCCAAATGAGATGCAAAAGTTGCTCTCATCAGAAAAGAGGACTTTGGACCACTGAGCATCAGACCAGTTCTGTTTTTCTTTCGCCCAGGTAAGACGCTTCTGATGTTGTTTGTTGTTCAGGAGCGGCTTGACAAGAGGAATATGACATTTGAAGTCCATGTCCAGGATCCGTCTGTGTGTGGTGGCTCTTGATGCCCTGACTCCAGCCTTGGTCCACTCCTTGTGAAAGTCCCCAACACTTTTGAATGGCCTTTTCCTGACAATCCTCTCCAGGCTGCAGTCATCCCTGCTGCTTGTGCACCTTTTTCTTCCACACTTTTCCCTTCTGCATAACTTTGTATTAATGTGCTTTGATACAGCACTTTGGGAACATCCAACTTCTTTTGCAATTACCTTTGAGGCTTTCCCTCCTTATGGAGGGTGTCAATGATGGTTTTCTGCACAACTGCCAGGTCAGCAGTCTTTCCCATGATTGTGATTCCTACTGAACCAGACTGAGAGACCATTTAAAAGCTCAGGAACCCTTTGCAGATGTACTGGCTTAATTAGCTGATTAGAGTGGGACACTTTGAGCCTAGAATATTGAACCTTTTCCCAATATTCTAACTTTCTGAGATTGTGGATTTGGGTTTTCATGAGCTGTAAGCCATAATCATCTCAATTATGACAAATCACAGCTTGAACTATCTTGCTTTGCATGTAATGAGTCTATCTCATATATTAGGTTCACCTTTTAAGTTGCATTACTGAAATAAATGAACTTTTGCACGATATTCTAATTTTTCGAGTTTCACCTGTACTTCATCAATTTTGGTTTAAAAGAAAGGATTAATTGTTCCATGGTGCATATTTGCATTACAGATGATATTTTAATTTCAAATGATCTATACATCTTAATGCTCATTCAAAATTTCCATTTATTAGTTACAAGCAACAAGTGTCACTTGCAGTTCCTTAGTATATCTTCAAATTGTCTCTAGATGGCATTCCTATTATCTCAATTTATATTGCTAACAGTTACAAATGACAGTAGCTACCAAATCACTGATTGCACAATGGGAAACTGATACTTTGTTTTAATAAAGATGACCAGAAAATAGAGGCAGATTACTACACTGACCATTAATTTAATAAAATGTAAATAAAGAACTTTTTTCTTCCTGATGTCTCTTTTCTGTTATTAAATAGTTCACTTCAGATAAGAGAGAAAATATATTTGCTAATATTGATATCATTGGTAGATTGAAAATTCCAAGATATGCATTTTCTCCTGTAGCAGTTTTTTACATTAATGTATATATGTATTTTTGTTGTTTTTCTTTTAGGCTGTACTATGGCGGTACAAGTTTTCCCAGCTTAAAGGGTCTTCAGATGATGGCAAGAGCAAAATTAAATTTTTATTTCAAAATCCCGATACTAAGCAGATTGAAGCAAAGGTAAAGAGAAGAACAAAATTCCTTTCCTATTATCAAATTATTGATAACTAAATAACTAAATAACAGGATGTACATATCGTCACCATTTTCTAACCAATTTGCCTGAGTCCAGAACATAGACAGAGCATTCTGTAATGAGTTCAGAACTGGCAATATAATTTAAGAGAAGAAAAACCAGCTTGTGTACTGATTAAAGCATCAGGTGGGCCATGAGTTCTATTCCTATATTCAGCCTGAAGCCAGCTGGGTGGGCAGGCACTCTCTGTGTCAGCCCTAGGAATGAGGCAAGGGCAATCACTTTCACAAAATGTTTCCAAGAAAACTGCAGGATTTGATCATACTGTCACTGGAAGTGAAAGTTAACTCAAAGGTGTGTGTGCGTGTGTGTGCATGTGCACATGCACACACAAAGTAGGAGTAGCAAACAAAAAAAAGTAGAAAAAAGAAAAATCATTTCTCTTTTAAAATATCAGGACTGATATGGGCCAATTATGGTACGTTCATTGTGTTATCACATCATATAGGCAGTAACTTCTGCTGCTGAAAAGTGGGAGATTGGAGGCTTGGAGGAAGAATCCGATAAATTTTATTATTTCCTAATTTTCCCTATTCATTAGAAATACATTGGATAAAATTTCCATTTCAAAAAAAATTATCCTGTTTTGATGTCTAACTACCAAAATAGGGGTATGCTTGAGGAATAGCCTGGCTAAGAAATGGGTAAAAGGGCTCTTTATATACAATATTCTGATATTTTGTTCTTCTGATACACAAAGTCTTGAACACACAGATTTTAAAATTTGTTTCAACTTTACCATCAGAATTTTTCTGAGTTTCTGCAGATTGATAAAAAATAAAATACAAAAGTATGGAAACTGACATTTATTTTAGATTATTGAAAAGAGCAAACTGCAAAGATCGTATCCATCACATAGTTTCTTTTTATTTAACTATCTTTTCCCAATTATTTGGAAATGTAAAATAATTATAATTGTACATTTATATATATAATTATAAATTTATATATTATAAAATCTAGATGTAAAGAAAGTAATTTTGTAGTAAGACAAAAATGTTTAGTTTCACAATGAATAACTGGGTGTATTATGAGTATATTTGATTTTCCTAAGCCTTTGTGTTTGTGTCTTTGCACAAACTTGGTGCTTTTACTACAATATATGATAAATAAATTTGTCTCTCATACCTGACCATTTTGCTTTCACTTTCAGGAATTGGAATTTTCAAATTTATTTGCAGTTCTGCATTGCATCCACTCATTCTTTGCAGCTAAAGTGGCATGTTTGGATCCGCTCTATGTTGGCAGTCAAGCCACAACTGCCACTACTTCTGCTTCTGTTGCTGCTTCTTCTTCTTCTGCTACTACTACTGCCACATCATCTGGCAGCTGCAAATTAAAACATATGACTTGATAACTCCCAGTCTTGTACTTGTATCCTTCCACAAGTATGTAAGACTGCTGTATAAATATTTATCAGCTTATTCCTTGGAGAACAGCAAGCATTAGAACTGAGTCAAGACATGTGGCACCTTTCTGTGGAACATGGTCATATGGGATCATAAATTAAATCTCAATTTGACAAAGCAGCAGTACACACTGAAGTTGAAAATCCCATTGTGGAACAATATCTTTTTACTATAATTTGATTGTGCTTTGACAGCATTCAAAGAAAAAGAAACAAAAATAACTGATACATCACCATGCTTAAGCATTTAATACAATTTTCAAATCTCAATAATAATACAGCGTATCATTTCTTTGTTTCCAAATGTTTTTTTATATGACAATTTACTCAACTCTGTATTTGAAGTAAAATTCTCTTGATAGACTATATATGAAAGAATGACAAGCAAAAGGCATAGAGCGTGTAAGACCAATGAAAAGTGATAACTCCTTAAAAAAGAAAAAGAAAGCACCTTAAATATCATTGCAATTTTGTGTAATTTGGTCAATTTTATTTTGCTTTCAAGCCATTATTGTAATGATCAATGTATAGCCATATTAGTCCAACAGTTTTAAAATTAAATATAAATATATTGAAGCCATTCACAATTGAAACCTACAATATAAGCCAGTTAGACTTTGTATTCAGAGAGAGCAGAAAAGGGCTTATGGGGGGATAGGAGGAATTTAAATAATTGTGTGTTCCTCTTACACAGTTGTTTCATAAAAACAAAATGTTGGAATATTTGTAACATTTGTCAGAGTGCCCCAATATACTTTATTTTTGTCTACATAAAATGTTGGATTACAAACGATTGTTATACACTGCCTGGAGTTGTGCAGAGTAAAGGTAGGATATCAATCAGATAAATCAATAAGCACAATCTCTACCTGCTATTATAGAATCGTTAGCAAATCTTGCACAGTTATGCAGTTATAGCACTTTTGCGTTTTGTGTATTTATTTTGGCTTCTTCCTTCAGGCAGTCTTCGTTTATTCATGAATGTAAGTGGGTTTACTTCATTTATTTTAAGTCACTATATCCTTCAAGTATGGTTCCTGTGCATCTTATGTAAGCAAGGTATAAAACAAAGTCATTTTTTAAAAGTTGTTAAACTGCATAATCTGCTGTTTAAAATATTCAAATTTAAAGCCCTTTCTCAAAAAATTGGAAATTGTCAATTGGTATCGCAAAGATATCAGAATAAGCAGTAGGTGAACTTTTCTTGGAGCAAAAATTTTACAATCTCCATACTGAACCACCCAGAAACAATTTCTGTGAAGATCTTTAAATCTGAACAGTTGCGGATCCTTTTAGATTTAGAATATGCTTCATGCTAGCATCTTCTTCTGGTCTCCATTTTATAAGTATAAAGCAATGCATAAGAATATCCACCCGCAGGAACAGAAAAGTATAACTTGCCAGCATCTTGTTCCTAACACTGGGAAGCTTAGTCAAATTGCATCCTTCCTGCCACTCTAATCCAGCTCCAAGTTTGCTAAAAGTTTATGTAAACATTTTGTAACCAGCATTGTGCATATACAGTACATTTCTTCCCTTTATTTGGATCCTGCACCCATATTGACCATTTTTACCCCTTTTATTCATTCAGGGGCTTTTGGTCGCAACAAAAGAGTTACCAAAGAGTTGTCCAAAAAAAGGGAGCTATTGAGCAATTGCTTGTAGATAATTTCTTAGTCATGCATGTACTTTGAAAATTCAATTCAAGCCTATTAACTGCAGGGAAGCTATTTTTCTCCCACCTCTCACTCAGCTACAAGCAGTCTAAATCTCTAGCCACCAGAGCCAGTAGTGAGGTTTCTCGGAAGTTGTAGGTAACCAGACACATTTCGCATTTCTACTTCACAGCAAAAAACAGCAGCAGAAAATATATCAGTAAGTCAGGTGTTGCTAAACTGGAAATGAAAGCTGTAATTTCCGTAGGATCACTGGGGCAAGGAACATTCTTTAATGGATGGAGTTTTCACCACTCTATCTTTTCACATTTGCTCCTAAAGTTCTTTCTATCTCTCCCTTTTCAGTTTCATGGAGCAGTATTGGTCCATAAGTTTAATAAAGGAATATTAAAGTATAGAGAAGACATCAGTGTTCTGTCTCTGGAAACCCTTCTAAAACAACAGTTGATTTAATAATAATTCACCAAATTAATGTTGATTTATAATTTATTTAAAGGCAACTACTTATTTTAAAATTAGTAGAAATCTAATACATGCCAAACTTTATTCAATTTACCTATTTAACTGGTTTGATTTGAAATGGCATGTTCATTTCCAAGAATTTATTTCTAAAGATTTTCAGATATTTCCAAATTTTCCTCAACTCACATATGTTGAACACCCCCAGATTGCTCATACTATTATTTCTTTAGTCTTACCTCTCATGGTTTTGAGATGTGTGTGTTATGTGTTATTCCTGTTACTGAGACCAACATTTTTGACCACCCAAATGGCCATCTAAACTGAGGAATCTCCACAGGTGCCACCAATGGCATAAAAACCATGGGTGTAACTGGGTGACCAAAGTCACAACCTTTTTTTATGTAGGTGTGATAATATGGCAGAATGTTTCTATAGCCTATTACCAGACCTTGAGTGTTTCGGAACCAATGAGCGGATGAATGCACACACTCATCTCCACTTGTGTGAGCATCAGGCAAGCATATACATTTGTGTGCCATTTGCATGAGTGGCAGGTGCACGTGCCTGCTGCTCACATAAATGGAGCTGCACGTGCATGCACTTGCCCACTACTCATGTGGAACCATCCCCACCCCAATCCACAATGCCAGAAAAGTTGGGGAACTCAGTTCTATAGTATATGGATAGAGTTTCTATAGCATAAAATTTGTCCACATATATGTGTGTGTATCAATATGTACATAATCACCCTTTTTATTATTTATGTAATTGTTTTCTTGGTATGCTTGTTGGGGGGGAGAGGGGGGAGAGAGAGAGAAATAGAGATAGGTAGGTAAGTAGGTAGGTAGACAGGCAGGCAGGAGAGAGGGAGGGAGGTGTGGGGAAGAGAAGAAATAGGATACTAGCTCAATGATTAACACTATCAGATATCTGTATCTTATCCTGCCTCTAATTTTTCATTTTTATATTACTAGGCAGAATGTTGGCCAACATAGATCATCTAAGTGTGGCTGTGTTATGATTTTATAACTGAGTTTCAATATCTATCATTACTGCTAAAGAAAATAATAACATTTTGATTACTATTTTCCCATATTAATTTACATTAATGTACAACTTTTGTTGTATGCTAAATCTTGCTTCACCTTTCTTCAGGGGCAGGTATATTCTTAATATGTATACTGGTATACTACACAAAGGATTATATATCTAGTTAACAGAATAGTTTTCTCTACATTTAAGGCTCTTAATCTTAATAGTTTTCCAAGACAGGAACAAACCCTGTCAACCCATGGTTTCTCTTATGTTGTGTCCCTTAAAGATTGATACTTTGTGATTGTATGACATCAACCAAATTGAACAGAGATACAGAATATTCCACAATATTCCTCCAGTTTAAAAATGCAGTATTAAGCTAAAACTAAGCTTAACATAGGATAATATTAAATTTCAGAGAAGGATTCCAAAACTATGTCATATGAGAATAACATTCAACCAGTATACATTGAATGCATGTAGACTATGAAACAGAATCACATGATAAGTTCCACTCTGACTTTAGCATATTGAGAACTCTGTGCATGTCTAGTTGTAAATATCTTGGGATATCCAAGATATGTGTTTGGTAGATGGAGCTTATAGTATAGATGAAACTCAAAAATTAGAACATCGTGCAAAAGTTCATTTTTTTCAGTAATACAACTTAAAAGGTGAAACTAATATATGAGATAGACTCATTACATGCAAAGCAAGATTGTTCAAGCCGTGATTTGTCATAATTGTGATGATTATGGCTTACAGCTCATGAAAACCCCAAATCCACAATCTCAGAAAATTATAATTTTACATGCAATCAATAAAACAAGGATTGTACATAGAACAATATTGGACCTCTGAAAAGTATAAGCATGCATATGTACTCAGTACTTGGTTTGGGCCCCCTTTGCAGCAATTACTACCTCAACGCGGCGTGGCATGGAAGCTGTCAGCCTGTGGCACTGCTGAGGTGTTATGGAAGACCAGGATGCTTCAATAGCGGCCTTCAGCTCTTCTGCATTGTTCAGTCTCATGTCTGTCATCTTTCTCTTGGCAATGCCCCATACATTCTCTATGGGGTTCAGGTCAGGTGAGTTTGCTGGCCAATCAAGCATAGTAATCCCATGGTCATTGAACCAGGTTTTGGTGCTTTTGACAGTGCTGGAAAATGAAGTCAGCATCCCCATAAAGCTCATCTGCGGAAGGAAGCATGAAGTGCTCCAAAATCTCCTGGTAGACGTCTGTGTTGACCCTGGACTTAATGAAGCACAGTAGACCAACATCAGCAGATGACATGGCTCCCCAAATCAACACAGACTGTGGAAACTTCACACTGGACTTCAAGCATCTTGCAGTGTGTGCCTCTCCATTCTTCCTCCAGACTCTGGGTCCTTGGTTTCCAAATGAGATGCAAAAGTTGCTCTCATCAGAAAAGAGGACTTTGGACCACTGAGCATCAGACCAGTTCTGTTTTTCTTTCGCCCAGGTAAGACGCTTCTGATGTTGTTTGTTGTTCAGGAGCGGCTTGACAAGAGGAATATGACATTTGAAGTCCATGTCCAGGATCCGTCTGTGTGTGGTGGCTCTTGATGCCCTGACTCCAGCCTTGGTCCACTCCTTGTGAAAGTCCCCAACACTTTTGAATGGCCTTTTCCTGACAATCCTCTCCAGGCTGCAGTCATCCCTGCTGCTTGTGCACCTTTTTCTTCCACACTTTTCCCTTCTGCATAACTTTGTATTAATGTGCTTTGATACAGCACTTTGGGAACATCCAACTTCTTTTGCAATTACCTTTTGAGGCTTTCCCTCCTTACGGAGGGTGTCAATGATGGTTTTCTGCACAACTGCCAGGTCAGCAGTCTTTCCCATGATTGTGATTCCTACTGAACCAGACTGAGAGACCATTTAAAAGCTCAGGAACCCTTTGCAGATGTACTGGCTTAATTAGCTGATTAGAGTGGGACACTTTGAGCCTAGAATATTGAACCTTTTCCCAATATTCTAACTTTCTGAGATTGTGGATTTGGGTTTTCATGAGCTGTAAGCCATAATCATCTCAATTATGACAAATCACAGCTTGAACTATCTTGCTTTGCATGTAATGAGTCTATCTCATATATTAGGTTCACCTTTTAAGTTGCATTACTGAAATAAATGAACTTTTGCACGATATTCTAATTTTTCGAGTTTCACCTGTACTTCATCAATTTTGGTTTAAAAGAAAGGATTAATTGTTCCATGGTGCATATTTGCATTACAGATGATATTTTAATTTCAAATGATCTATACATCTTAATGCTCATTCAAAATTTCCATTTATTAGTTACAAGCAACAAGTGTCACTTGCAGTTCCTTAGTATATCTTCAAATTGTCTCTAGATGGCATTCCTATTATCTCAATTTATATTGCTAACAGTTACAAATGACAGTAGCTACCAAATCACTGATTGCACAATGGGAAACTGATACTTTGTTTTAATAAAGATGACCAGAAAATAGAGGCAGATTACTACACTGACCATTAATTTAATAAAATGTAAATAAAGAACTTTTTTTCTTCCTGATGTCTCTTTTCTGTTATTAAATAGTTCACTTCAGATAAGAGAGAAAATATATTTGCTAATATTGATATCATTGGTAGATTGAAAATTCCAAGATATGCATTTTCTCCTGTAGCAGTTTTTACATTAATGTATATATGTATTTTTGTTGTTTTTCTTTTAGGCTGTACTATGGCGGTACAAGTTTTCCCAGCTTAAAGGGTCTTCAGATGATGGCAAGAGCAAAATTAAATTTTTATTTCAAAATCCCGATACTAAGCAGATTGAAGCAAAGGTAAAGAGAAGAACAAAATTCCTTTCCTATTATCAAATTATTGATAACTAAATAACTAAATAACAGGATGTACATATCGTCACCATTTTCTAACCAATTTGCCTGAGTCCAGAACATAGACAGAGCATTCTGTAATGAGTTCAGAACTGGCAATATAATTTAAGAGAAGAAAAACCAGCTTGTGTACTGATTAAAGCATCAGGTGGGCCATGAGTTCTATTCCTATATTCAGCCTGAAGCCAGCTGGGTGGGCAGGCACTCTCTGTGTCAGCCCTAGGAATGAGGCAAGGGCAATCACTTTCACAAAATGTTTCCAAGAAAACTGCAGGATTTGATCATACTGTCACTGGAAGTGAAAGTTAACTCAAAGGTGTGTGTGCGTGTGTGTGCATGTGCACATGCACACACAAAGTAGGAGTAGCAAACAAAAAAATAGAAAAAAAGAAAAATCATTTCTCTTTTAAAATATCAGGACTGATATGGGCCAATTATGGTACGTTCATTGTGTTATCACATCATATAGGCAGTAACTTCTGCTGCTGAAAAGTGGGAGATTGGAGGCTTGGAGGAAGAATCCGATAAATTTTATTATTTCCTAATTTTCCCTATTCATTAGAAATACATTGGATAAAATTTCCATTTCAAAAAAAATTATCCTGTTTTGATGTCTAACTACCAAAATAGGGGTATGCTTGAGGAATAGCCTGGCTAAGAAATGGGTAAAAGGGCTCTTTATATACAATATTCTGATATTTTGTTCTTCTGATACACAAAGTCTTGAACACACAGATTTTAAAATTTGTTTCAACTTTACCATCAGAATTTTTCTGAGTTTCTGCAGATTGATAAAAAATAAAATACAAAAGTATGGAAACTGACATTTATTTTAGATTATTGAAAAGAGCAAACTGCAAAGATCGTATCCATCACATAGTTTCTTTTTATTTAACTATCTTTTCCCAATTATTTGGAAATGTAAAATAATTATAATTGTACATTTATATATATAATTATAAATTTATATATTATAAAATCTAGATGTAAAGAAAGTAATTTTGTAGTAAGACAAAAATGTTTAGTTTCACAATGAATAACTGGGTGTATTATGAGTATATTTGATTTTCCTAAGCCTTTGTGTTTGTGTCTTTGCACAAACTTGGTGCTTTTACTACAATATATGATAAATAAATTTGTCTCTCATACCTGACCATTTTGCTTTCACTTTCAGGAATTGGAATTTTCAAATTTATTTGCAGTTCTGCATTGCATCCACTCATTCTTTGCAGCTAAAGTGGCATGTTTGGATCCGCTCTATGTTGGCAGTCAAGCCACAACTGCCACTACTTCTGCTTCTGTTGCTGCTTCTTCTTCTTCTGCTACTACTACTGCCACATCATCTGGCAGCTGCAAATTAAAACATATGACTTGATAACTCCCAGTCTTGTACTTGTATCCTTCCACAAGTATGTAAGACTGCTGTATAAATATTTATCAGCTTATTCCTTGGAGAACAGCAAGCATTAGAACTGAGTCAAGACATGTGGCACCTTTCTGTGGAACATGGTCATATGGGATCATAAATTAAATCTCAATTTGACAAAGCAGCAGTACACACTGAAGTTGAAAATCCCATTGTGGAACAATATCTTTTTACTATAATTTGATTGTGCTTTGACAGCATTCAAAGAAAAAGAAACAAAAATAACTGATACATCACCATGCTTAAGCATTTAATACAATTTTCAAATCTCAATAATAATACAGCGTATCATTTCTTTGTTTCCAAATGTTTTTTATATGACAATTTACTCAACTCTGTATTTGAAGTAAAATTCTCTTGATAGACTATATATGAAAGAATGACAAGCAAAAGGCATAGAGCGTGTAAGACCAATGAAAAGTGATAACTCCTTAAAAAAGAAAAAGAAAGCACCTTAAATATCATTGCAATTTTGTGTAATTTGGTCAATTTTATTTTGCTTTCAAGCCATTATTGTAATGATCAATGTATAGCCATATTAGTCCAACAGTTTTAAAATTAAATATAAATATATTGAAGCCATTCACAATTGAAACCTACAATATAAGCCAGTTAGACTTTGTATTCAGAGAGAGCAGAAAAGGGCTTATGGGGGGGATAGGAGGAATTTAAATAATTGTGTGTTCCTCTTACACAGTTGTTTCATAAAAACAAAATGTTGGAATATTTGTAACATTTGTCAGAGTGCCCCAATATACTTTATTTTTGTCTACATAAAATGTTGGATTACAAACGATTGAATGGAGCGGGGGTATCATTTTTTGTTTTTCCCTGGATTTATAATGGTTAGACTTTTCTTCTTCTTTCTGGTTTCATTTTAAGTGTTTCCTATTGCCTCTTTTTAATTATCACAACTGGAAGAGCTCAGGGCTAACAGTTTGCAAATCCTGCTGTATGGGAATTCTTTTCCTGCTATAGCAAGTTATTGTCCCCTGCCATTCAATCTAAAAAATATGAGCATTTATAACATCTACATTTTCTCAAACTTAACATTTTATTCTGGAGTAGAATATTGAAACTGAAGTATTAAAATGAAACAGTAGTGACTTAAAATTCTTAGCTTTAAATCAAGATTGCTTTGACCTGGCAACTCTTAATGGACAAGGACGGCAGCTTCCAGGTGCAGGTGTCCATTCTAAGACACACTGACATCACATGTATCATTGTCCCAATGATATTGGTTATACTGATGCAAATTACATAATACATGTCACTTGCATAACAACATCCTAAAACTTGTGCTGTCTCTTGCCTTCCTGTGTGTACACCTGCTTTCAACAGCATTCTTCATAAAAATTCCAAAAGTTTCTATCTCAGTATATTTGGGTTCATTAGTTTTTGGAAGGTTGCCTTAAATTCACAAAGTATTGTATTTCCAGATACAGATTTGATTTATTGGTGAAATCTAGTATTCAGAATGGTTTTAATATTACTTAATTAGAAGATAATGTTACATTATGCTTCCTGTTATTACATTTTATAAAGAAATTTCTTACAATCTTCCAGATTTTGTTCTTAATTCCCAAACACACTGATTTACTCTTGTACAAAGTTTAATTATAAACTCTTGTACAAAGTTTAATTTTTAAATGCAATTTTCATATTGTCTATCAAAAAGCAACTAAGAAATAAGTCCCTTATTCTTATAAGGGACTTATTTACATTTTTGTAGCTTAACTGACAATTATTAAAAATGACCCTACAATAAACCAGTTTTTTAAAAAAAATTCTCATAGTAGTTAGGAAAAGAATTGAGTTCTAAAAGTTCTAAAAAAAAAAACCTAAGATGGAATTCTTATCATTCTAATCCTAAACATATAAAAATCCCTTTCTAGATGTCTTCTTTAATAATTATCATCTTCAACTATAATATTTATAGATTGATTTTAATATACTCCTTATATGTGAAATATCAAGGGTTTTGAAAAGCAAATAAGAACACTTTTTGCTCATAATGTAAGGACTGGGTAGAACCTTCAAAACAGATGTTTAATAACTCATGGTAGGAAAAAGCATGGCCAAGTGGCTGTTCATACATTCAGAGGTAGCTGAGAGGAGCTTAGGGAGCAGCTATGAAAAAAGAAACATGACTGCTTTTGTGTGTTTGTGTGTGTGTGTGTGTGTGTGTGTGTGTAGAAGAGAGGAGAGAGAGATCCTCCTTCAACTCTCATATTTGAAAGTGCTTACAGTATTTCAACATATTTGCATAATCTGAGTAAGAAGAGAGTTCCTGTCTGACAATAAAGCGATCGTCCTAAATGCATTAGAAGAGCCAGCCACTGTGATATAACATTTTCTGTGTACTTTGTGCACACACACAAAATAACTAAAAGGAGGTATTTAAATTATTGAGGTGAAATTGTAAATTTTGAACTATTATATGAGTCAATAACCTGCTAAGGTTCCAACGAACAATTATGCTTTTCTTTCCATTAAATAAGCTTAGTTTTTCACTGGACATCATCATGCATGAATTAAGGGTGCATAAACAAGATTTAAATCAGTGTAACCAAATTTTATGTACAATTCTCTATTGCCATTAATCAAAAAATGCACAGGAATAACTTGGTTCTCTCTAGAGCATTCTAAATTTTGTATTATTTTATTTTCCACCAAAGTTGGTTCATCTCTACTTCTTTTGCCCCATCATGATTTACTACAAAAAAATGGGATGTGATTTTCTACAATCTGTGTGCCAACTTCTGTACAAAGCCACAGTAGTTATTTAGATTAATACACATATTTAGTATGCATGGACAAAAACAGTTTAAATGTGTTCACTTTACAAAATCAGCTAACTAGAAAATTGCCTTTCTGAATTTTGATCAAATGTAAAAACATAGCACAAACATATTATAATGTAAAATAGTAGCCTATTTTTTAAAAAGACTTATTCTATTTCAGTAACCTATAGTCTGATTATTTCTAGCTATCATTAACTTAATTTGAAAGAAAGAAATATATTTTAACTCCTAATGTCATCAACATTTCATATTATAGTTATACTATATCTTGATTTGAAATTTATAGCAGTAAGTTAGAGGGGGCCTGATACCCCATGCCACCCCATTTTCAAAGAAAAGAAAACAATTTTCTTTTGTGTTTCAGTTTTCATTGTATAATAGAGATAGCAAATGAAATTGGTACACTAAAAGAAAATAATGTTACTTGCAAAATGACACTTATCTGCCTGCTTTTCAAAAATTGGGAAGATTATTTAGTAATAAACTTCCTATTCTGCCTGAAATATATAAAAACAGGACAAAATGTTTGAAGAAAATACGTTAATGTACAAAGTTTAAAGATTGATAGAGTTATTGGTATTACCTAAACAAAATAATATATGTTATAATCAGGAAGCTGTATCATGGTTCGTGTATATGCTGTATATTAGAATACAAATTCTGTGAAATTGGAATATTATAACATTTTGTTAGGATGTTACTTAGCAATGTAACGTGATATATCAAAATACTTTCCTTGTACATGTATCATATTGGCACAAGGAGAGTTGGCCTATGATATGGGAAAACAAAGCCAAGATTCATTAGTGTCAACTATTTGATGCGAAAGCAGCCATTTGTAGGAAGTTTATCATAGCATTTACTGAAATTATCCCATATTGTTTACAGTTACTAATTCATAATAGCGTCTGACAGAATGACCCATTAGTCATTGGATTTGTCCATTTTTTGAATTGTCTAAATCAAGGAATCAATATGTTGATTCATTATATAAATTCACAACCACTATCTTTGGGGGAAAACAATCTAAATATTTATAACTGGAATAAATAAATATACTGACTTTAACAGAACCAGTGAAAAGTCAAGTATATGTGTAAAGCATGATTACATACAAAACAGCTACATTTATTATTCAACTTGTAATTCATGTAACAAAGAATATTCATTAATGGAATTATCTTGATTGTGCCTTAAAAAAATTATTGACATTCTGCACAATTATAGTATAATTACAATATATTCTTATAGTTGTGACCAGTATACCTGGTCATATGTCCCAAACTGGCTGCTATGAAATTATGTTAAAAGCCATAAAACAACATGACATTCAAATAGATCGATTTGAATTACATACCCAATTAGAATTAAGGGATTAATTATCTAGTCATACTTCATTTATTTAATGATTATATAATTTATTAATTGCTTGAAAAATGTATCATTTAAAATGAATATTTGAAGTCCACACATTTTAAAATAATCGAGGTTGAGAAACACTATTCTAAAGATCCTATACAAAGTAGAGAGGAAGTATCTATGGTGTTCAGTAGAGTCTCACGCCCTCTGAGGTTGCTCCTGGGTGAAAAAGCAAGAGACAAAAAAGCCATAAAAAATGTGAAGACTCTGGAACCCAGTAATAGAATAATAGAAACAGAAAAGGATAGCTTAAGCTTGCAATATGAGTTATTTTGAAAAGAGCATTTACATTTAAACGAAATGTCACCTTTCTATTTTTAAAGCCACAGCATAGAGCAAATATTGTTCATTTTAATATGAAGATTTCAGATTCATTGTTTCAATAGGCACTTTTAAACTATAACTTTTCTTGAAATGTTCAGAACTTCAGATATTGAGGAGGATGCATAGGTTTCATAGTATAGGCAGCATTATTTGACAAACAATTGCAGTGGTGGGATTCAAAAATTTTTCCTACCAGTTCTGTGGGTGTGGCTTGGTGAGTGCGGCAGGGGAAGGATACTGTAAAATCTCCAGTCAGAGGTAGCATTTGCTGGTTCTCCGAACTACTCAAAATTTCTGCTACCAGTTCTCCAGAACTGATCAGAACCTGCTGAATACCACCTCTGGAGTGGTGATATTAGGACACTGTGACTTCAGTCACTCCATAAGCACAAAGTCACCTAAGGAACCAATCATGGGGAAGTTACTCTCTTTCAGCCCTAGGAAGGAGGCAGTAGCAAGCCAATCCTACCACCACCACCCAAAAATATATTGACAAGAAAACTGCAGAAACTAATCTAGGAAGAATCACCAGGAGACAAAAACCAATTTGAAAACTCACACACACATACACACACACGAAACCCACATAGTTTAAAATAGCTCAGAATATTCAGATGTAAAAGAAATTGGTATTTAAGATGCTAAACTTCCTAACTGAAAAAGATGAAGATAGCAAGGGAATGGGATTAATATTTAATGAAGTCATCAAAGTATGTAGTCATGAAGGAGCATTCACCTATTTTTCTTTAAAACTTTTTTTTCCTCTATAAAACATTTTAAAAGAGAAGACACAGAATATTACAATTTCTAGAGAACTGTATTTATGACTCTGTCACTCCCAGAGCAAATACTCTGACTATAGTGATTCCAGATTCCCAGTTTTAATATGGTGATCTGTAGTAATAAGCTGTTGTGTGCAAATTGCTTGCAACTAATCTTCTACTCTATTGAAATCTACAGTATATTATAGTACATTATCTTACAGAAGCCTGTATACAACTGGATACAAACAATGAAGGCTTCTTCACTTTAGACAACAAAACTAATGATATAAAGAATGAAGCAGTCTGATGCCACTGTTGGTAGTGCTTACAATAACTTTGTAATACATTCTTCAGGTGAATAAAATATAAAATGTTCTTAACGTTTCATATAATAGTAGATTCAGTAATGTTTTTCAATAATACAGTATATCAGTTCTGCTGCCACTCACAACAAATTGTATATCATTTTCTCTACCACTATTATACTACAATTCTTAGGCTATTCTGTGTTATGGAAGACAGGATCAAAGGGCACAAGGAAACATTTAAATAGAAATATTGATGGCAGAGAATATTATAGCACGTGGCTGGTCATTTGAATTGAAATAATGTGTTCATAGGGTCTTCATTTGGAGTCTGCAGACATTTAAAGTTGACAATTCTGATTTTCATGAAAATAATTTGCAGTGTTTTAATAATATCAATTACCTTTAGAAAATGAATCCCAATGGAAATGACTGAAAATTGCATGAAATCTATATTTTTTATGTTACAAAATAGAAAATGCTTTGATTTGCTTGGGTTCAGATATTGGCCTACAGTTCAGACATAGATTATTCCTGTTGACAAAGTGCTCTATGAATCAGTGCGCACACAGAGTCACAGTGATTGCAGTCAGATCAATGCAAGCACGAAACCCCTAGCAAATATCTGCACTGAATGAAGAAATGTTTAATGAGTTTGTACGCATGCTTTCTTCCTTTTGATACAAACAGAGCCACTGAACAATCTGTGACAGAGCAGCAAGTTAAAGTATTGAAAAGGTTTACTTATAAAATTTAATTGGTCACAGGATTATAACCAAAGTATATCTCCAAATAATATGAACGAGAAATGAACAAAATTGTCATATGGTTATTATTAATCAATGAGAAGCTTTCTTGATTTAAAGTGTTGTCCCATTCAAATATTCTAAAGTTATCATTTTTAATCATTCTTATAATACTAAATTCTCAAACATTACTGAACAACATTGTTGCATTTATTTCTATAGTTTTAAGCATATTTTTCTCTCTATGATATAATTATGTCTAAGTAATATGTATATACAATATATATAGGGTTGGAAAATGACTATTTTTGAAGGAGATACAATTTCTTGGCAAAGAATATTAAAATAACGTCAGCTATGTTTCCCCTTATATAAAAAATGATCTGATTTAGGTTTATTCTCATTGCTTTGTATGTTGTAATATCTCATACATTTTAAATACTGACTGGGGAAAATGGCAGAGCAAATGTAAGATAAAGTATTATATATTTTATAAATACTGAAGTTTAAAAGACCTCATGAAATGTTCTAAATATTTATTTTGTTTTTAGTTACATTTGTGGCGATTTGTAATGTTTTGTGACTCATAAGCCATCTAGCTGTTTAAGCTCCTCAGTATACCTCTAATAAAACCTTTCCTGTTTCATTTTGTTTCCTTTATTTGTAATCAACTGTAATCAAAACAAAAATAAAACACATTTTTAAACTATTTCCGAAGTATCTGCTTATATAATATGTTTATTGTATATGCCTTCACTGTACATTCAAAGTTTTGTACTCAGGGCCAGCTCTAGGCTCAAACTAAGGTCCAGGGGAGCCAAATTTTAGGGAGCACCAAAATTGAAAAGACTTCTCAAAATTCAATAAAAAGTAAAAAACTGTAATCATATATTCTAACCAGTGGAATGTCTGAAGAGGAAAATATGCATAAAATCAAAAGTGTAAAGCTTAAAAAAGAAAAAAAAAGAATCAAGAAGGGGTCTTTTTTAAATGCCTAAAAAATTGGAAAATGAGCCAAACCAGAGAACACCAGAGTACAACTGGCTCAGGTGCCAAAATGTCTAGAGCCAGCCTTGTTTGTGTTGTTATGTAATAAGTGTGTACTATATACTAGGTCTGGTCCAGTGGTGGTATTCAATTTTTTTTACTACCAGTTCTGTGGGCGTGGCTTGGTGGGTGTGGTGTGTCTTGGTGGGCATGGCTTGGTGGGCATGGCAGGGAAAGGATACTACAAAATCCCATTCCCTCCCCATCCCACTAACCTGCTTTCCATCTCCGTTCTCATGTGCAGGGCAACCAAAGAAGACCTAGCCGATAAGCTGAGACTCGTGAGGCAGAGAATAGATGGGAGTGGGGCCAGTTAGAGAAGGTATTTGCTGG
The DNA here is from genome assembly GCF_049901735.1 of Notechis scutatus. Lineage (NCBI taxonomy): Eukaryota > Metazoa > Chordata > Lepidosauria > Squamata > Elapidae > Notechis > Notechis scutatus. Next base: position 168,724,990 of record NC_142011.1, read on the forward strand.
TTCTCCGAACTACTCAACATTTCCCCTACCGGTTCTCCAGAACCACCTCTAGTCTAGTCACATCTTTTAAAGGAGCCCTTTTGTATCACTTGAAAAAACACTTTTTCAACCGTTAGAACTTTTTGCATCACTCTGCAGACTTATTAAGCATTGCACTTTAAAATCAGCAAATTTTAAATACGAAGGACTGATTTTGGCAATCAGGTTTGGAATAATGTACAGGTAGTGTTCAAGATATGACAGGTCACTTAATGAATGTTCAAAGTTATAATAGATGCCTCCCTCAAAATTACATACCACCCTAGTTCAAAGTTACGAAGGCTGCAATAACCTGCAGTCATTCACCCTTACAATTAAAACAGGTACACTGCAGCACCCCTGACTCTCTCCCTTCCCATTCCACCACACATGCCCACCACCCCTACGCTTACCCCTTGAAGCTTTCCAGACCTCATTTTGGAAAGGAGAGCCCCAGAATAATTCCAGAATTATATCAGGCAGCCAAGCAATAATTCCCTCTGGAAAACCTTGAAAGTCTTCAAAAGGTAAGTAGGATGTTTGGCCTGGTGAGGTGGAAATCAGGCCTAAGACTTGGAGAGATCTCGTAGTAGTGGGAAAAGGTGTGTGGACCCAAGTAATGGGAAAGAGAATATAGGCTGTTTTGCAGGGGTGGAGGAGGCCTTCTGGGGGCAGGGCACAAGACCTGCAAGAGCCTCCCTCAACCCTGAGGCACTGATGAATGACTCATGTATTTGTTTAAAAATTCATTGGAAGACCAAGGATGTTATAATAATAAGAGATAATAACAAATAATCAGAGTTAGAAGGGACCTTGTAGGTCATCTAGTCCAAACCCCCGCCCAAGCAGGAGACCCTACACCATTTCTGACAAATGGCAGTCCAATCTCTTCTTGAAAGTCTCAAGTGATAGCACTCCCACAACTTCCGAGGGCAAACTGTTCCATTGGTTGATTGTTCTCACTGTCAGAAAGTTTTTCCTTATTTCCATGTTAAATCTCTTTGGGGGATGTTGGGGGGGCTTGCTTCATTTAATGATTGTCAAGACATGCAACTGTAATTAGCAGGCTCTATTACAGTCCTATCATGAACATTATACCAGAAAAATAAAAATCTTGTATCAATTTTCTGAGTGTAATATTCACAGTCAGTATGATATTTATCAAAAGTTAACCAATCTTCAATTTCACCTCCTTGCTGTCTGTTGCTAAAGTGCTTGGCGAACAGATGTTTCAACAAAAACCATGCAGATTCCCAGTGCTCATTACTTCTTGATCTCCTTTGCCCTTTTCTCCACTGCTTTTGCTGTTATTAAAAGTTTTTTTTAAGTTCAGATATTTTTATTTCCATCCATCTCCTTTACCCATGCTGCATTGTTGTTCTATTGCTTTGACTTATCCCATAGCTGCCCCCAGAACTGCACTGTTTTTTCTTTATCAGGTATTGACTGGTTCATTGCAGTCTCTCCATTCATGGAGTGATATAAACATTTCTGAGTCAACTGAAATTGGAGATTCTGACTACAGTGTGCAATTCAAATAGATTGGCTGATTTTCTTGACTTATTTATTCCTTTATCGTTTCCAACACTTCATTGCTCTTCCTTGTTTCTAGCTGATGCTTCTTGATTACAGATTTTTGGTCATCTTTTTTTTCAACTTCTTTTTTTTTCATCTGTTGTAGTTTGCTTGTATCTGAGCTTAGCATGCTAATCTTATTTCCCAATCTTATGTTCCATTTTGTTTGGCTTTTTTTCTTGTTTGTTGATTTTTTCATCCAATGTATTCAGCTGTAACTTCAGCCGTGCTGTACATTAGTTGTTGTTTTTTTCTTGCAGTGAGCTAGTGGTTGTATTTGATATTAGATACGTATGCTTGCTTTTTTTGTAACAAGCTTCAATTCAGACAACCTTATTCTGTTGTGTTTGCGTTGTTCTAGATGCTCAGATGTTCATTGTTCCAATTCATCTTGTTTTTCAGTTAGAGATATTTCTAAGGAGAAGGCAGAGAAGAGGGTGCCTAATTTGGGACTGAAAACAATTCAATAGTGATGCCAACTTCTACATTACTAATTTGCTCTTGTTTGTCTCTACAGTTTGAGCTACTTTTGGCAAGGCTTTGATTTCTTTGCCCTGGATAGACCCTTGCAGTTCTTCCAATTCTATTTCTGTGAATACTTTATTTCATATTATAAGCCAGTGTTGATCTGCTAGCCTTTATTCTGTTATTTCTTTCACTTGGTGTTGTTCTTTCCAGAACTGGTGTATTCTTTTCAGATATCCTCATTCCCATTGATCTTTGGTAATAACAGATCATTATTTCTTTGCTTGCAGTCTTTGTATATTTGCAACAGATAAACAGCAACTGCTGGCGTCTGCTGAGATCTGTGACCTATGGTTGAATTTCTGGCATAGCTCTCATCCTCCTTGGAGTACATTAAGTTCCACAATCATGTCAAAGTAGTGCAACACTGGGGGTCTTTCTAATAGAAAAATGATTTATTCTTTTTCCTTACTTTTTAAGCTGAATCAGAATCTTCATTAAGACTCATCGCTAAAATGCTAACAAATAAGAAACAAAGTCCTCTTTCTCTCTCAGATATGCTCCAGCTATTAGAAGATAAAATCACTGATTCTCAGGAAACTAGGGAAAATAAGGATTTATAGCTTCAATGAATATGCACATATCCAGGAACATCACAGGGAAAAGTAAAAAAAATGCAGTGGCTACACCCATGCAATCCCTGCCTGATGAACTAAAAAGAACAAAGTTTTGATTACATGGCTTTTAGCTGTCACCTTGACGTTTTTATATGGAGAAAGCTATTTCAAGATTGAGATTGAACTATTATTAAAATATTTGAGGGATCCTTGATTACTGATTTTTCTCCAACTACCTTTGGCCTTTCTGAGCCTTTGTATCAGTACAGGTATCCCTACAAAAATACAAGTAGGAATTAATAAAGAGAACTAGGCATCAATTTGGATCCAAGTGTGTTTATTCCCACAATGCAGTGGGAAATCTATATTTGTCCTCACAGCAAATGAAAAACCATCCCTATATTGGCATTCTACACTACACAAATTTGAAAATTTTACTAAGAAATGAATCACCTCAATTTTGATTTAATTTGAAACTATACCTAGTAGATCAACAAACTGCTTACTTATTAAACTAATCTGTGTTATTTTATAATGTATCAGTCTTGTCATTAAAACTTAATATATAGTTTTGTCATACTATAGATTACCATAATCTTCTTAGTGCTTTGATGCAATAATATATGATTGGCCTTGGAAGGAATCAATCTTGAAAAAATATTCTAACTGTATCAAATTAGTTTAATATTTTTGTACACATTAGCCATCCTATTTTGTTAACTGGCTCACAAATTGGAATGATCAGAGTAATATATGTATATGTATATTACCAAAAAAATTGTTCTTACAAAATCTGTTTCTTCTATCTGATTGATAATATGCTCCCATCCAAAAGCAACATCTGACTATAACTATCCAATGCACTTTTTCTACTGAATCCACACATGGATCAGCTTGTTTATATCATATTAATTGAAGATAAAAATGATTTAATTCTTCTTGCATCCCAAAGAATTGTGGAGATTTATCCAGCCCAGGACTAGATAAAAATTGCACCAGAGGAGTTACTGTTATTGGCCTTGAATGATTAAAAAAAAGATTTACTCAATGTTGAAATATTTTTGTTATCTCACTTGCTCCATATTTTCTTCCTATCAAATACAGAAAATTGCTGATATCCATAATCTTCTTATGCATTTGTACCATGCTGCTGAATGAAATTATTGAGTACAAGGTGTTGATTATTACTTGTCATTGCTTTATATTTAGGATTAAAGATGGATAATTTGAAACAAAGATTGGCTCAGGCTTCAGTTATTGGATACAAACTGTATAGATCCAAAAAACTAACTTACTTACTTTTTAAGAAAGCAAGAAGGATGAAGAAGATGAAGTAGATATTGATTGATTGATTGGTTGATTCATCATTCATTCATTCAGCCATTCATTCAATTTAAATGGCCTCCCATCCCAAACATATGATTCTGATGACTAACAAAGAATTAAAACAAGATAAAAATATCATAAAAAGCAACAAATATCTAATAGGAGCAATGACATGTGCTTACATCAGATATTTCTCTGAATTTTCTCTCACTGTGCTTATCTATATCTGCAATCTTCAGTTGTCTAATAAGATTGGTTATGTAGGTAGCAGGATAAAGTTAATCTATATCAAAAATATAAAACCAGTTTCTATGTAATGGTTTTACAATTTTGTCTAGCCTTCCTTCACTACTATTTCTGTTTGCAGCTTGTGTGATGAAATAAAACTGATCAGTAAAGGTAACAGATGTCTACTCTTGAAATCCGTGGCTTCTCTCTTCTGCAGATCACCAAAGTGAGAAGGACTTATGTGCTGACTGGAAACTTACGTGCTGACTGGAAATTAGCAACTGCAGAACACAGAAACTATTAGAGGGATTGTCCATGTGAGATAAAATGATTGCCACAATACATTTCTGCAGGGCTATTAAAAGAATATAAAATTCCAATTCTTCTTGAATGTGTTTGTAATGCTTCAAGGGCAAAAGCAAGGAATCCCTGTGCCTTTGTGGAGTGATAATTCCCAGGGACTCTCCTAGTTCTTGGATTATATGTCATTTCAAATCACTCAATGTCATTTGGGAACATTATCCAAGTGAAGCTTGCAGAGTGAAAGAGGTTCAAAGCAAAGTCAGCCCATCAGTAAGTAATCCCAAAAGTTGGTTAAAACAGTAAAAGTGCAGACTATGCTCAGTGAGTTAGGGCTCCACCAAGGGTAAGGCTCCACCTTACCCAGGAAACACTACAAAGAGACCTCCCTACAGTACATAACATCATCTGCCCATATGATTTTCATCAATATATTTTGATGAGAACTAAGAATAGCAAACAAATTTTATATATATGATCATTCAATATCATGCTCAGTGAGTTAGGGCTCCACCAAGGGTAAGGCTACACCTTACCCAGGAAACACTACAAAGAGACCTCCCTACAGTACATAACATCATCTGCCCATATGATTTTCATCAATATATTTTGATGAGAACTAAGAATAGCAAACAAATTTTATGATAAGATGCATTAATATTATATATATGATCATTCAATATCATGTTTTAGGGTCCACCAAGGGTAAGGCTACACCTTACCCAGGAAACACTACAAAGAGACCTCCCTACAGTACATAACATCATCTGCCCATATGATTTTCATCAATATATTTTGATGAGAACTAAGAATAGCAAACAAATTTTATGATAAGATGCATTAATATTATATATATGATCATTCAATATCATGTTTTAACAATAACATTTTGTTTTCTGATTCACTTCAAGTAAATCTTCAGGCTATGATGATTTTACAACCAAGGCAAAAACGGAATATTTCAATGCTATCCATGAATGTCCAAAAGTCAGCATTCACAAATCCCTGTTTCTACATATTAGTCAGCCTAAGACAGATGTGAAAAGTCATCAAAGTAAGCATTAACTAATTAACATTAACTAATAAATGTATTCTAACACTGAACTTTACATCATAGAAAATATTAATTCCATTAACCTTTGTACACTTGTATTTTATAATATTTGTGGTTTTTTATTTAAATATATTATGAAAATATTGCTTAAATTACTGTTGCATTTTTAAACCAAGACTTTAGCTATTTCACTATGGTGAAAGTCATTCATTTCTGCCTGGCACTGCACATCATGGTCTCCATGGTTCAGCATACAGAATATCTTACTGAGATTGACTCCCAACATCTTGATTTCCCTTAAGCAATAGCAGTAACACTTAAACTTATACAGAACCACTATGTAGTGCTTTACAACTTTCTTGAAGTGGTTTATAGAGTTGGCATATTTCCCCCAACAATCTGTGTCCTCATTTTTCCAACCTCAAAAGGATGAAAGGCTGAGTCAACCTTGAGCTAATTAGGATTGAACTGCTGGCAGTCAGCAGAATTATCCTGCAATGCTTCATTCTAACCACTGTGCCACCATGGTGCCTGATGATCTAACTCTACCAGTTGGCTTGGGGCCCCAATGGGGAAATATCATACTGGAGGTGTCTCCCTGTCCCTCACCGTGTTTTAATCATAATCTGTATTTTTTACTGTGATTAATTATACACATATATTTTATGGCTTTATTGCTTTTAATGTTGTAAGCCACTCAGTCAACTCGCATGAGAAGGGGAGCATTATTTATTTAATAATTAAATAAATAAACTCTGAGAACCACAGTTGTCTTGATCAGAGTTATTAAACAAATTTAATAATTAAATAAATAAACTCTGAGAACCACAGTTGTCTTGATCAGAGTTAGCTTTGTTTTGAAGATAAAAATATCTCATTCTCTTCCCACCCCATTTCCAATCAGATGAAAAATGCTATTAACCAAATAATGTAGAAATCAGAACCAGGAATCAGAAACCATTGGCAAGAGAAAATTTCAATTCCACATTATTCCTGTTGTTTCTATAATGCCTATAATATCCAGCAGTCCTGGATAACAATTTGATTGAGAATAGATACCCACCTACATTTTGCAGCATAGAATGTAGAAAATATGACAACAGTAAAACATCCATGGTACAATTAAAAGCAACAATGTTGTATTCCCTCCCAGTGTAAACCACATATTAAAAAAAACATGAACAATAAAAGTATACAAGATTAAAAAAATATGAAGTTCTAAAATTAAGAAAATGGTCATTAAAATAAAGTAAACCAATAGTACACAATCTATTTCTTGATTTCACTAGCAATAATAACAGAATTATTGGTGCATGCCAATAGATGTATAATTACTGTAGCTACCTAACGCATGGTCTAGGCTCATTAAAAAACAACAACCAGCTGGTATATACCCCTGCTGCTCACTAGTGAAAGATAATATTAAATGTTTATCCAATTCAGTGTGACCGTTGCATTCCTTCTTTGTGTTTTGTCAATGTCCCTTTTTTGCAACAACGTTTGTTATGTATCTTCAAGGTTTATTTCTAAATGCTTACACAAAGTAGATAGGTAATGTAAAGTAAATATCAGTTCTGATGATAAGAAATATTAATAGGGTTTTCTATCTAACCTTGAATGTGTTATTGATTGTGCTATCAAGTTCTGATGAAGCAACAATTCTCTAGGAATTGAGTTTGGAGAGTGAGCAGCCCCCTTTTTATGACCTTGTGATTCCTCTATTTGGAGTAGAGTCAGGGTGGCTGAATGGAGGTAAGCATTTGCTGGCCAGATGCCCTCTTGACATCTATGTGGAGTGAACAGCAAATATTTTCTCTTTGCACTCTGAAAAGAGAAACTATCACTATCTAGGATTGAACTCTCAACCTTCCCAGAGGGAGGAAAACACCTTACCTTTAGGCCACCAAGCCACAAGTTTGAAGCCCTTCTAAATTCACCACAAATCCAGTTTGATTTAGTCTTGCATAAACATAATTTTCTTGATGGTTGGGACTATAATATGCACCCTGTACACTTAGTCAACAGTTCAGTGGGGCTTTTACTGATTCTTTTTCTTTTTGCTCAGAATTGTCTAGAATTTTTTGTTCAGATTGTTTCTTCCAAACTTGAATGAAATCACCAAAATATTGTATTCATAGGCTTTAAAAGCTCACAATAGACAATGTTTGTGGTTAATAAAAATTCATGAAACAGCCCATTTTTGCCACATAATCTTCATATATTGAATAGTAATTTATTCCTTCCTTCACTAGACTCTCAGATGAACAAATCAAATCCCAATAAAGTCTAGTGAGAAAATTCAAATTGTACAAAACATCTTCATGATTGGCAAAACTTGTTAATTCTTACCTAAATCTGAAAATGTTTTAATTTCAACAAATAATGTGTGCCTTTGTTGAAAAGTGATGAACAAAATGTAATTTCCCAGATTTCCAACTTGATATTTCATTTCTAAAAGTAGAGTATATGTATTTGGGAACATAAGCTTATTAGCATAAGCTTATGTACTGCTTGTACTGCTTACTTCTGAGAAGACATGCATCAAATTTGTAAGATGTTAAACTTTTACGATTTTGTTTTAGCCATCATACTCCAATCTTTAACTCTTACTTAGAAACATAAACAATATTCATAGACATTTTTGGCAATTATTCTTGTGTCATGACCACAAGCAGATCTTTGATCAAATATTTTTGACTTACAGGTGCTTAGGTTCCTATACAATTTCCCAAGAAAGCAAAAATATATATCCAGCTATTGCTATAAAGCAACAAGAATTCCAGTGAAGTCTAAAAGTTTTGCTACATAGATGTAATTTTAATAGGGCATTTTGGAAATATATTATCACAGTTTATTAGACTAGTTGTTGAGTAGGTTCGTATAAATGTGCCACATGATATTTATGATTCTGTTATAATGGAAGGATTCCATGAGCACTTTAGTGGATTAAAAGGTAGGCAGGCTAACTCTAATTTTAACATAGCATTTCAATTTTTAAGTTTTATTACCAACATTTACTTACCAAAGAAGTAAAATGAGTTTTGAAACAAACAACTCTAAAATTTATCTGTTTTTGATTTTACCTGTTATTATTTATGTTAAAATAATCGAGCTTGTAGGTAGCTATTTGGCAACTTATATATTATTATCTTAATTCATATTGTAAATCAGTGATGTAATTTATTAATGATATATGATCTGGGAGAAGAGAGCTTGAATTGGAAACCTCAAATTAAACCTCCACTGTAGAGTTTTTCCTAAGTTGAAATCTTCTAGTTTGGAAATATTAAAAAATGAGCAAACATTTTTTTGCAAAATTCCTCTCATCTTAACCTTCCCCAAAGTCATCCCAATTCCCTTTAAGAGACTGAAATGAATACCAACATTCTTCTCTTTCATAACAAACAACCTTATGGATGGTTCAAAAGAGAAGTTTTAAAAAGCTGATAAATTTAACAAGTTAAGAAAAAAAGAAAATTTGCTAAATTTCATTTACCCTAACACAATTCATTACACATCTCTTAACATTTAATCTTTGCAAAACATCACTGCTTCCATCTCATCCATGTACCCTACTGTATATATGTATATATGTGTATATGTATAGTATACACATATACACATATATCACTGCTTCCATCTCATCCATGTACCCTACTGTATATATGTATATATGTGTATATGTATAGTATGTGCATGTGTTTGTAAATATAGATAATATGAGAAAGAGATGATAGGTAGGTAGGTAGGTAGGTATTAAAAACAAAAATTAAGCACAATGGAAAATATTGCTCTCCACTCTTATTTCCTCTTGCTATTTTGTAGTTGGTAGACATAATATATAATGAATATTCAATGAGTTTTAATTTTAGGATTACCCTGCTCATTCCAGAAAATGTCACATCTTTGTTGTGGAGCAAAAAATAGTCCAGGGGTGTGCAAATAATTTTATTGACTTCCTTATTATTATCTACAAGATTCCTCTACCTTCAAAAATGAATACCCTGCCATATATTCCTTGGCCAGCAGAAGGACATTCTTAATGCTGATTAGGAAAGGAAATGGGGCATACAGAAATGCTCAACCAATCAGCAGCACATACTATATTAGTGGGAGGAAAGTACTGGATATTTTAAGATCTACCAATCATGTACACTGTCATTTATTACTAGTCCATTTTTCCATAGATGCAATGAAATGATTTTCTGAGTTTATAGCAGAGTTGAATTGATTTTTTAAGATGGGAAAGATGTACTTTTTTGCAGTAATTTCCTTTGAAAATGTGGCTATTGTTGCCATACAAAATATAGGTTTTACATCATAACTGCTGGGTAGGGGGGAAATTGGAGAGCAGTTTGGTGTAGTGATTAAGGTACTAGGATAGAAAATAAGAGATCATGTATTCAAGTTCCATTTTGCCATAGAAGTCTGGTGGATGATATGGACCATTCACAGCTATTCAGCCCAACTCACCTTACAGAGTTGTTGTGAGGCAAATAGGAGGAGGAAGGTGTGATGGGTATGTTTGCCGCTTTGAGTTATTTGTAAAAAAATAATAAAGATAGGGTACATATAAATAAAATAAGAATATCATTCACTACAAATATATGGGCATACATAACAAATACCTGGGCATCTTTCAAGCTGACAACATCTAGCACACTGAAGTACCTGAGTTTTCTGGTAAAATACATGGAAAAGGGTTAGAAGTGAATACATCAGGAGAGTAAAGAAGATCTTTAAGTCCAAATTCAGTGGAGGAATTACCATTAAGGCAATGAACACTTGGCCAATGCCAGTCATTAGATACATAGCTCAAATAGTGGACTAGTTTAGTAGAATTAAAAATCCTGGATAGGAAGACCAAAAATGTAATGACAATACATCATGCCCTTCATCCTCAAAGAGATGTTGGCGGACTCTACTTACCAAGGAAAATACGTGGATATATGGAGTGTTGCAAATACATCAAAAGGTTGAAAAAGAAAAAAAGAGCATTGGAAGAATACCTGAAGGACAGTGAAGAAGATGCACTGAAGTCAGTATACCAGGAACAGAAGACCATGTGGTTAGTGTTGCAAGATCTCACAAACTGACTACAAACAATAGCATGCCAAAGTAGGAATATTGGTGAATTGGAACATCTGCAAGAAATATCATTTCTCCGAATGCAAGAACCATTAAGACCATAAAATGGAGAAAATATTAGAAAATGAATAAGCTAAATAGCTCTGGGGTTTAAAGTTCAAGCATACAGGGACTTGTGACATAATACTCCAAATTTAACAATTGTTGATTAAAAAGACAAAAAAGTTGGATAGTGGATGTGGCGGTAGATGGAGATAGCAGAATAGTAGAGAAAGAACTGAAGAAAATAAGAGACTTGTAAACAGAAATAGCAAAATGGTGGCAAAATATAATAAAACACAGGAAACATCCTATTAAGTAGAAATTCACTTAGGGTGTCATGGACCTTTCTCCGGACATGAGTTCAGAAGAAGAGGGTGTGTTTGAGTCTGCAAAGGAAAGTGTGGAGTCAAATGTTAGTCAGGATTGAGGCTCGGAGGGTGCTAGCCTGATGGAGCAGCCTCAGTGGGTTCAATCGGATGAGCAACCGGCTGAGGCTAAGTGAGGCAAACCACAGCTGTAGCCAAGAGGTCCAGATGAGGACTAGGAGCAGCTGCCACCTGTCAGCAGTGAGTAGGTGGAGTCCTCCTTCTGATCCAAGGACATGTAGAGCAGAGAGGAGACAGGCACAATGATGGTCATCTAGACTACTTGTGAGGAGCCCACCTCGCCTTCATGAAGGGCTACACCATTGCCTACTTAATCCCGCCCTGAGGACTTGAGTATTGCTGGAGCAATGTGCCCAGTTCTGTGCCCTATGTGCTTGTGCCATTTTCCCTGACTTGTTCAAATCATAGACTGCTTTCCTGGACTTTGTGTGTGCCTATTGTACTCAATTACTCAGTGACACTTGCTGTGCTGAGCTTAGAATCTGGACCTGTGCAAGAGGGGTGCAACAGGGATGCTTTCCAAGGACCTGTTGGGTGGGTTGAATAAACAGTTGTAGAACTCTTGCTGTGAGGAGGGGGGTGGGGCTGTACATATGGTTAGGATTATACCTCAATGAATTCAGAGAGCAAAACACATCATGAACAGGTTTATAAGGTGTTGGTATGCTTAAGTGGAGGGGACGCAGTGGCTCAGTGGCTAAGACACTGAACTTGTTGATCAGAAAGGTTGGCAGTTCAGTGGTTCGAATCCCTAGCACTGTGTAATGGAATGAGCTCCCGTTACTTATCCCAGCTTCTGCCAACCTAGCAGTTCGAATGCATGTAAAAATGCAAGTAGAAAAATAGGGAACACTTTTGTGGGAAGCTAACAACATTTGTGCACCTTCAGCACTTAGTCATGCCGACCACATTACCATGGAGACATCTTCAGACAGCGCTGGCTCTTTGGCTTTGTAATGGAGATGAACATTGCCCTTTAGAGCCGGAAGGGCCGAGCATGTACACCTATGCTTAGGTGGTCTCTTACATTTCAAAACTGCCTTATCTACATCGCTTGGTAAAATACTTGGGAAAATTCCTTGGAATGAAAATCCACTAAGGTTAGGCCTCCATGAATTTTCAGAATAAAAAGACATTGCCAATGATGTTTAGGATATCAGTATACTTACAAAGCCTTTCACATTTCAAATCTGCTTTATCTGCATTTCTTTAAAGGTAGTGTACTATTTGTTTTGACCACCTGCCAATTAGGAGACCCCCAATGGAAAATCTTCCCTAAGAAGTGAGAAGAATTCCCATGGGAAAAATACCCGTCTTTCCTCTTTCCTTCAAAACTGCTTGTTACCATGGAAAAGCTTATCTCTATTCATAAAATACAATGTTTCCTTAACCAATTAAGATAACCTTTGAAAGTCGGAGAAAGTAATAAACACTTAAGTGCTAAAGCCCATCCTCATTTAAAAGGCATGGAAATTTAACACCTATGTCCACCCTTTTTACACTCATGAAAGACAACAACAACAAAAACATATGCCTAACTGGAAAGATATTTTCTGATAAAGGAAAATAACAAAATATTTCCTTAAAGTTCCATTGAGCATAAAATCATATATCACACTCACACTTCTGTCATAAACACAATACCAAGGGCTCTAAAATTCTATAAATATCTTGCCAATGCAGCCATCAATTGTCAGCTGCCCCCAAAGCAAACTTTGTATTGTTTTTGGAAATAAGAAGAAATACCTTTCCAGCAGTTCATCTTGTGTTTTGATTGCTTGCATTCTTTTCCCAGCTTGGAAGAAAAAGGACCTAGGGAAATTCTCCCTACAGTAATACTAATAGTAATAGGGGCCTTGGTTGTAATATCAGAACAACTGGAGCACCACTTCAACAGCATTGGCATTGATAAAATCACCATCGGTCAATTGCAAAAGGCAGCTTTACACAACAGCTTATATCCTGTCGCAATACCTTTAACACCATGAAACAACATATTCTTAACCCAAGTCTTTGGGAAAGAGGCAATAGATTGATAAAAATGCCAAATAGTAGTTTCAACGTTTGGCTGTCTGTGGAACAACCCATAAGATTACAAAAACATATGAAAAAAAACAGTATCTGGAAAAATCAAGAAGATATAAATTCTATAGGAGCTCCTTAGAAATAAGAAGGCAAAGAAGTCCCTGTAGATTTTGCTCCACTAATTGTTGCCTGCTATAGAATCTTAGGAGTAGTAAGGGACAAAAAGTGCTCTGGATTTCTATCGATGCTAGGACAAAGCAATCTAAGAAAACATCTACCATCTCAAGATAGTACTCCTATAGGTTGGGGTTCAGTAAAAGGTTTTCAAGGGAAAAGAACTAAGATAGGGTCTTAGCTGTAGTCCTAAGGAACAGCCTACTGTTTGTTTCTTTGCAAATCTTTCTATATAATTGATAGAAAGCTACAGCAAAAAAGCTACTCTGTTCTAGGAGTTGTCAGATATCATTGATAATATTTGAGTCCTTTGACAGCTCTTGTAGAATTGTGTGTGTGTTTGTATGTAAGTGTATTTGGGCTGCTTTGCAATTAACTGCTAATGAGGACCAGCTCAATGATACTATTTCTTGGATGGGATTGTTTTTAAAAAATGTTTCTGCCAAGGATTTACACTGTTCTCTGAACACCTTTTTCTCATTTCCCTGCTTTCTAGTGTAGATTCCTTCATTGTCAGATGACCTTCTCCCCTTTCTATATATTTTTCCTGGGAGCTGTAGACAATAAAATGAAGCAAGATCATAAAAAGTGGAAAAAAGTGAAAGAAAAAGAAAGAAAGCCTTTGTTTATTAACTCCTGTGTGTGGGAGTTCGAAAGAAAAAAACCAACTATCTCCAACATACAATGATGCCCTACTGACTTTAATTTAAGTAGAGGACAAGTGGCCACTGGGGTTATGATAATGTCAAGTTTTCTCTCATATAAAAATGAAAAATTATAGAATTAGTTTTAAAATACAATAGAAAGAATTAACCTTTTGAAATTATTCAGCCCTGCAATACATTTCTGATAATCTTAATGAAAATAATCATATTTTTTTTGCTAAAGATTGGGCCTGAACAAGATACTTTCAATATTTATTATTTAAGTTTTTAAAAAGGCATCTTTTATCATGTTTGAAATAATGAGTGCTTCATTTGAAATACTGTTTTTATAGTGCATTTTAAAATTTATATAATTAACATTCTTTTATTGCCTTTATTTAGACAGCTGTACATTCACTATTACATTAATGAAATAATAGGAATTTTTCAAAACAATTCATCAGGCATTATCAGCAAAAGCAAATACTTTATGAAAAGGAACTAATGACATAACAAGAAGAAAATTATTCACTGTACAGCACTAGTAATATTCACAAGCACATTCACCATCTTTTTAAAAAGAGAATATGGATGCAATAGCAATCTTATTTTATTTATTTATTTATTTATTTGATTTGCCAATTGTTTACAAGATAATAAGTATAAATGTATACATAGTTGTGAATACATGAAATGGTTACATATAAGAAAAATAAAAGAATAGGAGAAACAATAGGACAGGGACGGTAGGCACGTTGGTGCGCTTTATGCACGCCCCCACAGACCTCTTAGGAAAGGGGTGAGGTCAATAGTAGACAGTCTAAGGTTAAAGTTTTTGGGGTTTGGGGAAGAAACTACAGAGTCGGGTAGAGTATTCCAGACATTGACCACTCTATTGCTGAAGTCGTATTTCCTGCAATCAAGTTTGGTGCGGTTTACTTTGAGTTTGTATCTATTGTGTGCTCTTGTGTTGTTATGGTTGAAGCTGAAGTATTCATTGACAGGTAGGACATTGCAATGTATGATTTTGTATACCATGCTTAAGTCAGACCGAAGACGGCGTAATTCAAGGTTTTCTAGTTCTAGAATTTCAAGTCTGGTGGCATAAGGTATTCTACAGCGAGTAGAGGAGTGGAGAACTCTTCTTGTGAAATATTTCTGGACTTTCTCAATTGTGCTAATATCAGATACGTAATGTGGATTCCAGACTGATGAACTGTATTCGAGTATTGGTCTAGCAAATGTTTTGTATGCTCTGTTAGTAGTGTGATATTACCAGAGAAAAAGCTACGTAGGATTAGGTTAACAACTCTTAATGCCTTTTTGGCTATGTAGTTGCAGTGTGCTCTAGCACTTAGATCATTAGAGGTGAGTATTCCAAGGTCCTTTACAGAGCTTGGGTCATCAACAAGATCTTGACTATTCAGCTTGTATTTTATTTTCTGATTTTTTTGCCAATATGTAAGACAGAGCATTTATTTGTTGAGATTTGAAGTTGCCATTTGTTTGACCATTCGGATACATAGTCAAGATCTTTTTGTAGGGTAGCAGTATTGTCTGTGGTATTGAACAGCTTTACATCATATCTGACTATATCTAGTAAGGTTACTCTTAAGAAATGCAGTTCTGTGTATGTTTGAGCTGTAGGCTGTTTTAAATGTACATTTTGGAAGTCTTTAACTTCAAAGCTACATATTTCCTTCATTTTAAAAGAATGAAATTTCTAAAATACAGTGTTAATTATTAATTTAGCAGAAAAGTTAGGTAAGAAATTCTTTTGGGATTTTTTTTCTTATTTATAAGTGAGAAATTATATGCTGTCTTTCTAGGATGCAAATTTGAGCTGTTCTAGCGAAGCAATTTGCATTACATTTTCAAACAGGTGAGAAACATGAAAATAGATGTCAGAAACAAAATTTACTTACAGGCTAACTAAATGAATTTTGAAACAACTTGGGAACATTTCAAGCTTTACCTAGATTATGATTCACCAAATTATTTTGGACTATTTTAACACTTATTTAGGGTATGATTTTTTTAAAAAAATAACACTTTATTATCCTTGAAATTTCACTATTATATCGTCATTAGCTGTTCTTTGTCCCTTTGATTGTTTCTATATAGTATAATAACAGCAGAGAACCCATCACTCTTCAGTTTTGGCTATGATTCCTACGAGTTTTGGTTTATTAATTTCTAGATGCCTGCAATCTGCAAATGGAGAGCCATTTAGTAGAGTGAAAAGTGTAATAGCACCTTACCCAACCAATTAAAAAAGTACTAATCAAGAAAAAGAAGGAAACCGCAACAGGTTTCTCCAGTGATCTCTTTCTAAATGGGAAAGAGAAGCAGAATTTATGATAAGAGAAGCTTTGGTTTGTTTCAGGATGTAGGAATAAGCTGAAATACATTTCAATGGTTTGCTTGTTTTTAAATGTAAATGCTGAAAGATGTCTTTGAAATGCAAGATGCCACGATGTTTCATCTGATAGATTAATATTATGTTTAAGGAAAAGCAACAACATATTTCCATAATTGCCATCTTAATGATGTTTGAGACAAAGTGGACTTTTAAACAGATGCCAAAAGACATACAAATTAAGTATCCTAAACTGGCTGGACCTGGCTTTTAACCAAAGCACTTCAGTGGGAAATTAAGTTATTTAAAATCTAAATAATCGCAAATATTTTTCTTAAATCACTTCATTTCTTGAGGCCCTGTGGCTATCAGTCTCCTACAAACTAAGAAGAAAAGACACATGAAATTAAGATTTTAAATTGGTTAAAAACTTTAGTGAGGAGAAACGTGTGTGTGTGCTTGCGTGTGTGACGGTGAATAAGTGAGTGATAGCATGATATAGCACCTTTATTATACATTTGCACATTATTCATAATGGATCTAGAGATAAATAGATCTTGGAAATAAGCTCTATAATAAGAATCAGTTACTTCCCTTTCCTCAGTCCAAAGTAATAACAAATCTGTCATGATGAGTTCTTATTGAGCTCATATTTAGCAGGCCAAAGTTCTACAGTACTCAGGAGATGGATGGGATGCATAAAGAGTTAATAATTTTAAAACTTTGTCCTGCAGGGATTTAACTGTAATCATTGCTTCTTTTTATGAGAAGTACACTTGATAGTATGATTCTAATAAAGGCTTTTGCTGTATCAAATCAGCAATGAAGCAGAATCCCTGCTGATTAAAAAAAAAATCTATCATCCTTTTTGAAAATCTATTGACTTAATACATTTGACCTTAGCCAAAATGCCAAGAAACTATACTTAATAAAATTATGATAATTAAAAAAAGAAAAATAAAAGAAAAATAAGAAAAAAAAAGATAACAAAATGAGGAGGAAAAGAGAAAGCAGCACATAATAATAAAGTTTATCATCTTTTTGTTTTAGCCAAGGGCATCTATGTAAAAATAAATGCTAGCAATTGGAAATAATCAGTTGGACAGTAGAATTTTAACATACTGTTAAAAATAAATGCATGAAAATTGAAAATTCTTGTCAAAATCCATGTTTCTTTGTGTACCAAAAATCTCTTTAGGTTGTTGGATTTTTTTTTTTTAATGCAACTTGGGGAGAATGTGAAAGGAGTCTTACTCTTTCTTCATTAAAAGACTCCAGTAGATCAGGCTTTCTTTACAAAAAAACAGTATATGTCAGCTGAATGAAACGGAGAGAACTTTCAGCATGTATATTCATGATAAGTACTTCACTTATTAGTATTTCATTAAGCTGATGCTTCTCCTTTTGTTTGGAAATCCTACTGCACATTAATGAGCCACTAATGTATTAAGTACCTCACTTTATTCTGAAAGCTCTCATTAGATTTTATTAAATTACTAATACATGCATTGAGCTTTCTGTGCTCTTTCCATGGAGATAATCTGTTCTCCATCTCGTTCAATCTGGGGCAATTTTTATAACACCGATCTGTATAAATCACATTTTTTTCCAATATCAGTGTCTATTACCTTAAAGATGGAAGATGGTAGGAGAACTTTCTTGAATGCCATTCAAGGAATTAAGACCTAATTTATTGTGAAGCCAGTCTGCTTTTACAGCACTTCAGACTGTTAGCTGTGTGCCAAGCAGACATTCTCAATCAACATTTTCTCTCAGGCATAATCTTGAGCTTGTTGCAAAAGGAAAAATCTCCTCAGGCTCAGTCCCTCTCCTCTGCTATTTTAGAAAGGAAAGGTAGAAGTTGTGTATCAAGGTTAGGTAAAAGGAGAAAAGTTGTGTTACTCTCCCAAATGTTGTACTTACTACTACAAGAACCTGGAAGATCAGGGAAGCAAGCAGGAATAGGGCTTTAAGAAATAAGTAATAACTTTACCTAAAGTATTTTCCAGGCTTACTTTTTTTTTTTTTAAGGGTGCTGTTATTTAAAATTTTATCACCTCTATTATCTATTGTCTCTACAGAAGCTCAATTATGGTTCATTTTTATGTAGCCCAGAACTTCTAAATAGGAGCAAACCAGAGTCATATTTTGGATAACTTAGAAATTTATACTTTCTGTTCAAGTTTATTTTAAGACATTGTAGCATAATATAAAATTTAGTTCACTATAAGTTCAGTAGTTCAGAATTTTTATTTTCTCTATCAATCGCTGTTTTGTACGTTCCTTAGAGTTAAAAATTTTTTTTTCTATATTCTCTCTTAAAACTTAATGTTTGATTTTATTTATCTCTTGTGACTAATCTCTTGTGACCTATCTCCCCATGAAAGAGGTTGATCTCTCTATTCAATTCCTCACTTTATAAGGTCGTAATAATACTATACAATTTAGTTATATCTTGATCATTTCTCTCTTTTTACTTGCCAGTAGGGCACATCCATTGTGGAAGCTTTATTTCTTTCACATGACAGAACCATGGAGCATATGTTTGGCATCCTGCTAGAAGTTACGTGGTTGCATTAAAAACTACCAAGCAGCTAGGATATACTGTAGATCTAGGGCATGTAAAGGTTCTGGGAGAGTTGCTTTGACACCTTCAAGCTTTCATCTTATATCTCAGGTCTGCCACAATACAGACCTTCTCTGATAACAAAAGTGACTATTTTGATAATGATTTGTTTAATTGGTAGTATAGGGTTAGTGGATCAGGTTAGTAAAACTGCAGAAACTGCACCATCTTGATATAAAATCCCAGTGGGTAGCATTTGCATGGTGTGTCATAATTTGTGCCACACATATGTCCATGTTCGAATCCCCTGTGTTACAGTAGATGCTCATGAGGACAGGGAAATTAGAATTAAAACCAAAACTGGGTGCAGTATACCAAGGCAGTATAAAGTGCTATTAACACTCTACATCATACTTTATAGAATGAAGCAAAAATATTCTATTCTGCATCTACAAGACCTCAAGCCTGAGTTTCAGCAAAAATCAATCTGCCCCGCCCCCGGAGAACTAAATATTAAATCTTACTATTGCCTATAATCTACTAAAACCCTACTCTAAGTTGCTTTTAAACAAAAAGGAAACATCATTTATTAGGAAGCATTTGTATCAATTATAATAATCTTCAAAACTAAAATCAAATTTGATGTTGATCTTGCTCTCCCAATGCCCACTTTTTAAAGCATAGGTTCTGCCACATGACTTGCAAATGGCCATACAATCATATAATCTGCACAATAATGACTAAACACAATATTGGGAAACTACTATTTTGCTAATAATATCTATTAGAAAACTATTTTTTTCGTTTGTAAAAATCTGTAAAAAATTTTTACAATACTTATGAATGAGGGTATTATTTGGTTTTGACTTTTTCTCCTCAACTTCCTGGCATTCAACTCTCTAGCCAAACATTATATGATAAGAAATGCCTAAGCCTTCCTTGGGAGCAATAGAGAAATAAAGTATGTGCAATTTAGTTTCATTAAATTGAAAAAAGATCCCAGAGTTTACTGGTGTTTCATAACTTACAAATATAGAAGAACTACATGAGTAAACTAATTCAGATTCTACACAGAATTAAGAGTGAATTCTTAAAAATGCTACCTCATTACCATTACATTCTCCTTTGTACATTACTGTTAATATGAAAACACCCTTCCTAACTTCCCTGATTATGTGCAATATTCTGTAAATGGAGCTCAAAAGATTAGTTAGATGTTAAATGCCACAGCTAAAGATTTTTGTTTTATATTTTATCATTACTAAACAGAGATAATTTTATGATAGGCCCCCTACTTTGCATAATAGTTACATAGTTTTTGTACAATTCATGATTTCATACATTAGAGGGAAGTAAGTCAGACTCTTTTCCATTTCCCAGGTGTCAATATTCCCCAGCTTTGTTCATGTAAACAAATAAAAATGTTAAACAGATAAAAATGAAGGGCCTTATATTTCTACCTATTCACATGGAGAGCATTCAGCATCACAGTTCAGAGATTTTGGAAATATATATTCTATTGAGTTTACATTTTCTGGCAGGTCCTTTCTTGGCTTTTTTTTTTTTTTTTTTTGCAAGCAGGGAATGACACCAACAGAATGAGTTTTTCATATTTTTAAAATCTATTTTCATTTGGTGCTGTCATTTTGATGAGGGTAATATCTAAACAATGTTTGCCAGCAGGCTCCAGTTGCAGTGTCTGCTGTATTTAGAAATGTGATGCCAACATGAGAGTACAAACATGGGTCAGTTTTGCTATTAAATCACAAAATCATACAGGTAGTCATCATTTAGTGACTGTCCAAAGTTACGATGGACCTCCCAGAGCTACTTCCAACCCATTTTCAAAGTTTTGACAGCAGTAACCTCTCATGTGATATTTTGGCAATCAGTTTGCATTCATGGTCATTTGCAGTGTCTGCAGACACATGACTCTGAATTTTGACATTTTTTTGTCAATTTACAGCATTTACAGCATTTCAGGCAAAAACTGACATTGGGGAAAGTGTGTTCACTTAACAACCATGGTGTTTTTTAATGACCATGGCATTTGCTTAATGACTTCCAGGAAAAAAAAAAGTTGTAAGATCAGGCATGGTTACACAAAAATAAATAGTGACCTTACATAGGGGAGATGAAATTGCCACTGTGTCTTTTCCTGCAAAATTTATAGGAAAAACTATGCTATTCCTCAAGGTACCACATTCTGGGGTATATCAGTGTAAATAGGATATTGACAGAACCATGGCAGAAAAAGCACTTCCCAGTGCTTTCCATTTTAATGTATATTTAGGCAGATGGTATCCTCTGAAATTTGTGGCAAAAAATGAAATAAGGCAGTAGTTAGTTATTCTGCTAACTAATTTACACTTATTTTACTGCGGCAACAACAGTGTACCTTTGCACATTATTAATATCTGACTTCTGTGTGTGCTGTCCACATAAAATCTTGTTTAATTGTATTTATCCTTTGTAGATACATTGAAGTTTGAAAAGCAGGCATGAAAAAAGCAGAGGCTGCTTTGTGAATAGGTTTTGTCAAATTGTGGGCAGATTTCCAAGTTCATTAGACTCTCTGGCCAAAAACTTAGCACAGTGACAGTAATCCTGCCACATCTGGAAAGTAGCAGGTTGGAAAGGAGACTGTTCTAATGTTATATTAAAATCTGCATACAGATTTCAGCTGCTAATAACATTTGTTCTATATTAAATAAACAAAATATTAGGCATTTAAATGAGTCATGTTGACTTAAAAGCTATTTAATTAATTATTAAATTGAACAGTTTAATAAAGACGTAGTCTTTATTTTATTTTTTTCTTTATTGCTATCATCACTATGAAATTCCTAGCCATAGCTCACTAATCATGGATAAAATAGCAACAATTGATAATTATACTATGCAATAAGACACATTAAGCATACAATTATTATTATTTTTTAAAAAAATTGCACATGGGGGCAGGGTGGGAGGGAAATAGTGTCCTGTTATCCCAAAAGTGCTTTTTCAAGAGGCAACTAGACTTTCTTGTTTTCCTTTGGAGACATTTTGCTTCTCATCCAAGAAGCTTCTTCAGCTTGGATGAGAAGTGAAACATCTTCAGAGTCAAATAAGAAAATCTAGTTGCCTCTTGAAAAAGCACCTTTGGGGCAACCATGACCTGAATGACTGATAATCTCCAAAGACAATGTCCTTATATTTTTCTGCAGCTATTATTGCAGAATAAATAATGTCCCCCCATAGAAGGTTCTTCTCTCTAGCCACATAGATGTTCTCCCTAATAGGGTGACAGCTGGTCAATACTCCAAGTGAACAATGAACTGGCTTCAATAAAATTCAATAAAATTACATTTTAATATAGTGTTGCCCCCAAAATGGGTCAGCTTGGTGCAGAAGCCAATCAGAGCTAGACACAAATGATGGACTTTCAGAAAACTTTTATTGAAGCGCTTCAGCAAAAGGGTCCCAGAGCTTAAAGGAGATGAGACCTTGAACAACAGCAAAGCATGATCTTTTATATAATTGATTTCCAGAAATGGGAAAGTAAAATTTCAAAAAGATGTCACCTTTTTTGGAATTCTATCTTGCTTTTAGTGTACATATCCATTAGTCTATGGAGTTGTGCCCTGCCAGAACATATACCTTGCTTAGGCTCTTCATATCCTTTGTTCCTACTTGCAGTTTCTGCTGCTTATCTTCTTGTTGCCAATTTTTTCTATCTAATTCCGAGTTATTACATTTCCTCCATTTCAAACTGACACATTATAGAGTTATATTCCTCTAACTTTTTACTCTTTCCTAGAATGGGGGTATACTGCTTCTTAATGGGTGACCGACCTGTCAGAGCACTAATCTTACTTATACATTAAATATTGTATAAGTAACATACAGACACATACATCAAGTTTTATAGTTTGTCAATTTTCAGCTCCATAGTCAATCAGTCCAGAAAAAAACTTGACAACCCCACTACTTACCAATTTATTCAAATATCTTCTTAGCACCCAGCTTTACATATGAAAACAATTTGAAGTATTGCCTTAGGATCAGTGTTACAATACTTTGATTGCTTTATTAATTCACACTAAATTCTTGCACTCTGAAACAGGAGGAATGCTTTCCTAGGGTTGTTGAAAGAGTAATTTGGCACATCTGCCACTTTGTAAATTATAC
Source organism: Notechis scutatus (assembly GCF_049901735.1). Lineage (NCBI taxonomy): Eukaryota > Metazoa > Chordata > Lepidosauria > Squamata > Elapidae > Notechis > Notechis scutatus. The sequence goes on from NC_142011.1 coordinate 168,748,030, forward strand.
TCAGAGAATGTAAAATATCTTCTCAGATTTCCTGGTTGTTTTCATTCCAAGTGTTACAAGCCTGACCTTGCTTAAATCTGCTTTTATCCAAGGTGGTCCTCTATCTGCTTTTTATATTTTGTTACATTTTATATTCGAAACGTTCAACATTTATCTTTCTATTTTAGTAACTAAAATGATTGTAATGATTATAATTTACAATTGTAATTGTCAATGACCAATTTAGTTCTATTTTACAGTACTGGTGAAATCTTCTCTGGATAAGTCACTTTAATATATCTAGTTTAGTCCTATTATATCTGAGTTGCAAACATAAAGATGGCATGATTAATGGGTTTTCAGTTACTGCAATTTAGATTCACAGTTGTCTAGATTCTGGGATTTTTTTAAAAAAAATAGTGATGTAATTGGTATATACAAGGACTGAAAAAGTTTGGTCTATTAAGCTTAATTCCAGAATTTTTATGAGTTTGCATTTTCATTTAAGAAAATATAGTCTTGAAAACATTTAATTCAGAATCTCATTTGCACTTCGGGAAACAAAATACCCTTACTAAGAAAAAAAATAATATTATAAAAATAAAACAATAAAAATCAGTGTTACAATACTTTGATTGCTTTATATTAAGAAAAGATTACCCTGTTTTTGAAAATAAATGAAAATTACTCCCAGATGAAATTAAAGTGCAGGGCAGATTTTCTGGGCCTGGGAAAATCTGGGAAAATCTTACACGCTAAAAAGAATGGATGTTTATATGAAAATGAAATAAAGTAATAGGTTTATACTATGTTCCAAAGATTCAATATGTTGCAATATGTTCTAAGACATTCCAAAAATAATTCCCATGGATTATTTTATGAGTTTCTATAACTAGAGGGATTGGGTGCAGGGAAAAGGAGGTCCTAATTCTGCTATATAGGGCTTTAATCGTACCCCATTTGGAAGATTGTGTCCAGTTCTGGAGACATCACTTAAAAAATGATAGTGATAAGATTGAGTGAGTTCAGAGACATTCAACAAAAATGATACAAGGTCTGAGGGACAAAACATATCAGGAGAGATTGGAAGAATTGAATATGTACAGTCTGGTGGGAAAGGAGGGGGACATGATCGAAAACTTTAAAAATATTAAGGTTCTAGAATTGAATAAGATTCTAGATGTCAATATTTTTAAGATTAAGCAAAAATCAAGAACATAGGGGCATAACCTCAAACTGACAGGAGAGAAGCCTGGTACCAACTTCCAGCAGAGGTAATGGATCAATCTTCAGTAACTGAATTCAAACATGGTTGGGATAAAAAAATGTCCACCATCTGACAAGAGGGCACAACAGCTCAGCTATTAAAGATGCTGAGCTTGTCAGCTGACAACCTAGATTCGAGACCTGAGTGCTGCACAATGGGGTAAGTTCCTGTTATTTGTCCCATCTCCTGCCCACCTAGAAGTTCAAAAGCATGAAAATGTGAGTAGATAAATAAGTACCACTTTGGTGGAAAGATAACAGCATTTCATGCATCTTGTCATATGGTCATGCTGGCCACATGACCCCAGAAAATGTCTTTGAACAATGCTGGCTTTCTTGGCTAAGAAACGGACATGAGGACTGCCCCCCAGAGTCAGACTCAACTGGAAAAGGAAAACTTTAACCTTTACTCCCACCATTTGACAAAAAATTAAAATAAAAAGTAAAATAAAAAGTAAAATATAAAAATAAGGAAATAAATAAGAAGGAAATTAAAAACAATGTCTTTTTCTGCCGTCAGTGTTCTAGATTTCTGTGTTTCTATTTATTTGAGCCTAAACTGTTGATAGATATTGGAATTATATTTTGGTAATCTTGTATAGAATTTAATAATGAAAACTTGTTTAACTTTTTAATTATTCTAATTAAGTCCCAGAACAAGGTTGGAGTCATTTTCACATTGTTCTGGGCTGATTTAGCTATGCCAGAACTTCAACCTTTTGGACTAGCAGTACATCATCTAAGTTTTCAAAAGATACAGTAGTGGTCACTGTAAAGGAAAGTAGAAATTGCTCCTTATTGTTCTTAATGAATGCTCCTTTTAAATCCTGCCCCAATGTAGTTTTATCTATTTTATAGACATATGGAAACAATTAATTTACTAAGCTAAGGATTTTTGTTTAGAGATACGTTGTTGGCTTTTCTGTTGATCAGAACTCCTATAGTTTTTACCCATTTGTGATTAACTGCTCAGTTTCTCATTTTACACAAGCTGCTTCCTGCACCATATTTTATAAACTGATGCAGACAAGGTTGATATATGGAACACACTATATTGAATTGAACTCTGAAATAGCCGATATATTGAACTCTGAAATAGCCGATCTTAGCTATTTTTGAAAATAAACTGGATTTCAATGTTTTATTTGTAGTTATTGCTGCCTGGCATACTGATAGGAGAGAAATTGAGAAATTTTCATTTGGCAAAAATTATGCTAATCAAAGTTATAAAACTAACATTAGCATTAAATATAAATATTTTATATTTCTTAAGGTAATATATGAATGCATACATGTATATGAGTATATATTTAAGATTTTTATTTGCTTCTTGCTGATTTTAATTGGCAACTATCTAATGGTATGGGAAAATTTAAATCTAGGATTTAAATTCTCTCTCTTTTTTTTTTTCCACGCTAGGCTGGGCTTGCCTTGCCATTGCCAAGTGATTACTTCAGATTAAATAATAGGATGATAATCAATGAAGGCAAGAGTTTGGGTCCAAAGAATAAAATGGGGAAAAGAGGAGAATCATTTGGGTTCTTTTCAAGAAGCAAATGCCTTGGTTGGGATTATTGAACTGTGAACAATTTCTTCAGTGCTGTATGGAAACATTTACAAGTTTTAGTTTGACTATTTTAGGATGACATTTTAGTTGCAGAGTTTGTCACAATGTAATTTGAAGCACAGGCAACCTCACAGAGACAAGAAATGAAATGTGCCTCATAATGTCATGACACAAATGCTACCCGCTTGTACTTTTGTGGAGCTTATGTCATGATGTCACAAGACATGTCATCAGTTACAATTTCTTTTGGTTTGAAGGAAGCAGCTTGTTCTAAGCTGTGAAGTATTATTCCATTTTTCCCAGTGAGCTTATATTATCTTCAGACATGTCAACAATCAGTAATACTTGAGGTAATTCAGGAAGTGCATCCTGAAAATTATTTCTTCATCTTTCATGACTTAAATGCTGTTCCATTTTTAAGTTTACAAAACCTCAAATTAGATGAAATTAGCAAACAAAATCTACTTATTTTTTTAGAATTGTTTTATGAAAAATAAATATACATTTCTAGTAACATATTTTGCTACTTAAACAATCAACACCATTTTCAATTATAAGTTAATTTAGCCTAGCAGGTATTTTAAGCAAGCAGGAAAGAAAATGGACCATAAAACATAATGAAATAATCACTTTTATTGTGTTCCTTCTTATCCCAAAGCAAGAAAGCTATTTCTTGGCACAAAGGGCTATCTTCAACAAGGCTTTCTATTTCTATGATTATCATCCTCTGAGGTAATCGATGACAAACCTGCTATGCTGGGAATGGGAGTTTTGAAACATATGGTTTAGGAATATATGTGGAGAGTCCCAGTCATCCAAGTCATGGTTGACCCAAAGGTGCTTTTTCAAGAGGCAACTGGACTTTCTGGTTTTTCTTTGAAGACAGGAAATCCTATACTATTTCAGACAAATGGTTGTCTAATCTCTTCTTTAAAACTTCTAGTACAGGAGCTTCACAACTTGTGGAGGCAAGTTTTTTCACTGATTAATTGTTTTAACTGTCAGGAAATTTTTTCTTAGTTCTAAGTTGCTTCTCTCTTTGATTAGTTTCCATCCAGATGTTCTGCTTCTCATCCAAGGAGTAAAGCTTGGAAGTGATTGCCCCTCCCCTAAGGTATAAAGGAGGTGCAAAGGTAGAGAAGCCTTTGCAGGAAGCAAAGTCGTTCTCTTTATTTGGATTAAACCTTGAAGCTCTGTGTGGACTTTGTACTTCAGTTGGTTTTTTACAGTTAATTTGACACTTTAGTTGTTGGCAGCAAGTCAAAGGAGATAACGTGGGTGCTTATCTTGAGGGACTATTTGGGACTCATTATGGGGTAGGAATGCACATAATTCCCAGAGTTGAAATAAAATAAGAGTTGTTTGGACTAAGCGTGTGCTTAATTACAGTCTCAGGAAGCCTTGGTCAGAACAGTTTCAATCTTTTAGCTTCTTCCTGCTTTTAAACCTTTACCAACCATCCCTTTATCTTGTAGGTTTTTTATTCTTATTTACTTTCCATAGAATAATTTATTCTGAAATGATATAAATGAATAGAAGATTATTAGGAACTTGCAAAGTCTTTTCATCAAGATAGGAATCATGATAGTAAGTTTTCATTTTATCCAATATGAGAAAGTGTTATATGTTGTGATTGCTGTTTTGATCCTTTTAACCCTAACTTACAGTAAATTTATATAAGAAGAGAAAAAAATAAATGAGAAAGGAATTAAACTGAACTAGAGCTTCATTTATTAAAATTCACAACAAAGTCAGCAGAAGCAAAGCCATTAATGTAAAAAAAATATTGCACAGGTACCTAGACTGTCTTAATCAAATTATCAAAGCAATATGTCTTTAAAGTGATTCTGAAAGCAGCTACAGTTTTTTTCTGGCTGATGAAAAATGTTCAGAGATTCATAGACAGAAAGAAGAGATATGACATTTCTATGAAACCTATGAAACCAAGTTAGCATCCTTATTGCCAGAATAACTAGAGCAACAAAATCAAGGAAAAGTTTTGGTTCATAGATTTAAGTTTATAAAACTTAGTTTTAACATACCCATATATGTATACAGTGATACCTTGGTACTCAACCTTAATTGGTTCCAGGAGGAGCAATGAGTATCAAACAAATTTTTCCCAAAGAAATAACGTTGTGAGTCACAAGACAGCGAACACTGACAAGTTCTAGCTTGTGCATTGAGTACCACACAAACAATGAGTACTGGGACAAAAAGCTCATATCAAAAGGTTTGATTACCAAATTTGATGAGTTTCAAATCAGTTGAGTTCCAAGATGCCATTGTGTGTGTGTGTGTGTGTGTGTCTGTGTGTGTGTATACACACACACACATTTAAATTTTGAGAATCATAGAATCTTGACCTGTGATGTTTTATATTCCTTATAGTGTAACCATTCTAAAATAGTATAGTTAAATTATTTTGTTGACAATATCTATTTTCTTTATAGAATTAAAACATTTTGTTCAATCTCATTGGCCTAACCTTCATAGATTTCTAAGATTGAGGACTGGTTGCTTCTCTATCCAGATCAATTTTAATTTATTCCCGCTCCTGCTAGGTTCTCTTATATTCACATGAAATGGAAACTGGTATATCATCAACAAATACTTGAGACAAGTATTCTTAACAATTTGGGGGAAACTAATCAACTTCACATTCAAAATAAGCAAAATAACTGACAACATAACTAGCATTTATTATGCAACAAAAGAATGTGACTCCAATAGAGGTCATTAGACAATACCGGTGGAGTTATTGGTGCTCCTGAGCTTGGTTATTTGCTTGCAGACATTTCATGACCCAATTTGTTGGTTCATGAAAGATGTAAGCAAACAATTAAGAATGTGATCCATAAAATTAGCATGCGGCTAGCATGCTACCTTTTAGAAAGAAGCAGTGAAAGGCTAATATAGCAATTACACATAGTCCTTGACTTACAACAATTCACAGTTCAAAGTTACAACAGCAGTGAAAAAGTGACATTTTTCACACTACGATCTTTGCAGCATTCCAGTGGTCATGTGATCAAAATTCAGATGCTTGGCAACTGCTTCATATTTATGATGATGAAGTGTCCCAGGGTCATGTGATCACCTTTTGAGACCTTCTGACAAGCAAAGTCAATGGGGGAGGGGGGCTCACTAAAAACAGCTGTGTTGCAGTGAATCACTTAACAACTCTGGCAAGAAAGTTCATAAAATGGGCCAAACTTCAGTTAACAACTATCTCACTTAGCAACAGAAATTTTGGGTGCAATTGTGATTGCAAGCCTGTATACAATTTGGGTTCAATTGTGGTTGCAGGTCTGTATACAATTTACAAACTATTTACACTGAAAACTATACCAATAGTTGTGACAATTATTAGCATCAAACACATAGTTAAGATTTCTGTGTGGGTGATTCCTGCCTTAGCACTAAAATTCCTGAGTAAAGTGTAAAATATGTTGATTTTTTTTCTCCTGCATTTGCATTCATTTTCTTTATTATGAATAAGATTTAGTTCAACCTTTTTCCTTCCTGATAAATGAATATAGTTTGTGTCTCTTTCCCTCTTCTCTTAAGCAGAATCTCATGAACACACAAAGCTGATGAAGTGAAACCTTTAAAAAGAATTTTACATTTGCAGTTTTCAAACAAACAGTCTTATCCATAGCATTTGGGGGAGAAATAATAAAGGATAGGATTGTTTGAATAACATCCAGCCTTTTCGTTTCAATTATGTGTTCTGAATTTACAGTTTTCATATCAATAATAGTGGTGGTTCAATTTGATTGATACAGTAACCAATAATGAGGATGGGAAGGGCTGAACAAAAGGTTCAACAATAATAGGCTATAATGGTCATCATTTCCATTAAGCTATATTTTTCCTTTGAAGGTAATTTATACAAGTCTATAACCTACAAATTTATATGTAATTCATAAAAAGAATAGTTTTGTGGTGTTGCATTTCCCTGAATTATATTCCTAGTTTATCTGGGAACATTAAGTTGGGGAAAGTTGGAAAGTTAGAAAGTTGGAGTAATGAAGCTAATGAAGCCTCAGTGGTGCAGTGGTTAGAGTGCAGTATTGCAGGATACTTCTGCCTGCAATTTGGCAGTTCAAATTCCACCAGGCTCAAGGTTGACTCAGTCTTCCATCCTTCTGAGGTGGGTAAAATGAAGACCCAAATTGTTTGGGGCAATATGCTGACTTTGTAAACCACTTAGAGAGGGCTGTAAGGTACTATGAAGCAGTATATAAATCTAAGTTATAGTAATTGATATTATGCAGCAACCCTGGGCTCTGTACACATCCTATGTAGTGTAATTTTAATATCTTGCTTTACAAGTATTATAAGGATGATTTGTCAGTCTAAAACCATATAGGACTCATTTATACATGAACACAACTAAATTGGAATGGGGAATAATTTTAGCAAATAAAATCCCCATGCACTTGGCTACTGTATACAAAAAGATAGTCCTATTCATGTAATAATCTGAACAATCAAATCCTGCCTTTTCCAGTTGTGGTAATATAATCTATTGATCATTTTCTGTAAGCCCTTTGTATAACTAGCAATAGGTCTAGGGATATGTAGGCATTCTTGGTGGGGGTAGGAGTACCTTTGCTCATGAGTGTCTCATCCTGTTTTGATCTGCAAGTTTAGAAGGAACAGGAAAATAGGTAAAAGTTCAAGGTACACAGTTGTGCTTTCTCATGGGACTTTCCAGACTTTCCCATGGGACTTTCCGTGGCTGTATGATCTCATCCTAGTAAGGTAACATCTGGGACTTTCCAAGATTGTATGTTCTCATGCTGGTGAGGTAATTCTGTTGAGGTCATTGTTTTCTGAATATGCATACTGTACTTTTGTTTTACTTTTTCTCAATAAATACTGCTACCTGAGTTCACTCAGGGCTGGCATTTTCTCAGACATTTTCCTGTGTCTCATTTCGAATGTCAGTCCACCACACCAGTGTCTAGTGTTATAAACTTATGGAATAATACATGCTTACAACAACCTTCTTTCAAATATGCATGCTAAGTATGTTAATATTTTAAGAGCTTTTCTCATATACAACTGAATACCTGCATAGAGCTGGTGTTCTGAACATAAATACCACATAACTTGGAAGAGGAGCTTGAAGAGCCATGAGAACTGGATTCTCAATCAGAACATGAAGATGATGATAAACAGCAATTAAAATTAAGTGATAGACTTATCTTTCTGAGAAGAAACCAAGCCTAGGCTGCTTATTAACATCATTCTTAATAGTGTTCTGACCCAAACCCTTTTCCAATAAAACAAACATGAACCAAAGGCAACAGAAACCTTTTAATGATTCTTACAAATCCCCGGTTAAAAGGCTGCTGCAAACTAATTAACTTTTTTTTTTAATAAAGTTTTATTTGGGTTTTCACACATACAAAATACAAGTAAAACATCTTTTTTGAAAATAGCATGGTCCCGGGTTGAACTTCTTTATACAGACACAAAACTCAATTTTATGCTCCTTTTTGTATTCTATTCCATATCTTATACTATTTTACATTTTCTATATAGTTTTTCCTCTCTTTTAATTTTCTCAATTTTATTTTGATTATTTCATCTCAATTCAAATAATTATATTTATACTTTTGTCTGTTCTGTTTCAATTTCATATTATCTTTTCTCATTAAACAAATTTTCTCCTGTAGTTACTAATTGGAGTATGACACCTTTATATCTTTTAATTACATCCATTCAACTCTTATTTAAACTTCAATATATACCTTAAGTTTATGACCTTCAACATAATACATAATACATAACTTCCGATCGAATTCTGCTTGGTACATTCTTATAATACACACTATATTCTTTTTAAAAAAAAAGATTGTAAATATGTGTAATATAAACCCTCATTCCATTCCAGTTCAGTTCTATCATTAATAATCATTAAAATCTTAACATCTTTAACACTTCTTTTCAATTAAATATCATATTTCCTTAAAAACACATATAATCTCCATAATTAATTTTTCCCTTATTTCTCTTCACACATGTTTTATAAATCATTAAATATACCTTTTGTTACATTTATTTATTGACAAGCATTCCACTGAATTACGATAGCTATTTTATCAGACATTTTAATCATACATTGCTTCATATTTTCTAAAATTATTTCTGCTTCTAATATAACCAAACTATTTTATGTACCTTTGCAGAATCCCTTTTTCCATTAAGTTTTCACCCATTATCTCTAAATAGGCCCCGTTTCTCTATATTTTGCTTCTGTCCTTTATAACTTCTTTTCCTTTCTTTCTTCCCTCTCATCTTCTCCCTCCCCCTTTTACCCCCTTGTCTCTCTAGTTCTAATTCTGCCTTCTGCATTTCCCTCTTCTGTTGCTTTCTGATTTTATACTTATTTTTCACTATAGTTTGGAGGGGGAGTTGTTTTTCCCACTCTTAAACTTTCCATTCTCTTTCCCCCCTTTCCTTTCCCCCCCCCATCTAAGATTACTTGTTTATTAAAGATGGCTTCTTCTTTGTTGCAATCTTCTTGTTCTGCAGGCATTTCTTGTTGTTTCTCATAATTCCAAAGCTCCATTTCTAAAAACTGAAATACGAAGCCAAAAGAACCTTTCCCTTTTTGTGCATCTTCTTTGTACTTTTTAAGTTCCATTTTCAGTTCTTCTAAAAGTGGAGCCATTTTAAACAGTTTTAAACAACCACCCGATTGATTTTAGTCATTCAAAACAATAACCAAGAATCCAGAAATCATCAAGTAATCCAGATAGTCCCGAGTTATATCTTCTTATTTCTTTTTCGACTTTCTCTTCCTGGGGTTTTTGTTGTATATTTCAGTTAGAATGTATCTTTTGGAAGTCTTGTTGAGATTTTGCTGTAAGTTCTTTTTTAATTCCAGGTAGTCTCCTCCCTTCCAGATCCTACCCTTTTATTCTTTTTCTCGCCTTTCCTGTTTTCAAAAGCTTTTAATTATCCAGAAATCTTTATTATCCCTTTGACTTTTTGTTTTCAGCATTAAATGCCTATTGATGTCAAAGTGGATTTTTTTCCAATTTCTTGCTCAAGTCTCTTAGCTGTCAGTATAGGAAAAGGAGAAAACCAAATCTTTTCCCTTTTCTCTCTCCTTCGCAGCTTAAAAATCTTCTTAGGGAACAATGTTATTGTTTTTAAACAGTTTCAATTCCAGGGTACTTTATTTGTTGCTTTTGCTGTTTGACCTGGTCAACCAAAACTTTCTCTCCTTATCTTCCTCCTGCACATTCTTTTCTGGTCGAGTTCTTCTTTGTGGTGGCCATTTCTGACCACCGCTGCAACCGCCTTCGGGAAAGGGAGTAATGGCCAGCTGGGGAGGAGAGATGCAGCTCTCCTCAACCCTGCAGGCAGTCTCCCCCCTCTTCACCACCTCTACAGGATGGCTTAGCCCTGAAACCAGCTGACTCGGGGCGCTCCAGCAGCGAGCACAGATCGAAGCTTCGCAGAGATGAGGTTTCGGTCTGTTGCTAAAGAAGCTCAAACTGGAAGTCCCGCAAACTAATTAACTTTGATAAACACAAGCCTCGCCAAAACTGTGCAAGGCTGCCAAGAATCACAGCTAAGAAATATTTTACAACACAAGAGTCTTCAATTACCAACTAAGATACTGCAATGTCCATGAGTCTGGAGTTTCAAAATGTCTTTGCTTCCTGCAAAGAACGTCTGATTCATAGCTGGCTTTTATCTTCTTGAAGAAGGGGCCATTACCTTGCAGCCTTATTCCTGAGTCACCTGTGCTGCTGCAGCTGTTCTTTCCTATGAACAGCCCTGCTCATACGCGCACTTGGCACAGGCTTCTCGGGAACCTTCTCATCACTGCTGCCAGCCCCCACAATCTTTGAAGACAGCAGTCTACTCCCTAGTGGTCCTGGTCCCTCATCTGAGTCCTTGCTCTCCTCAGTCATCCGCACCTGCTGTCAGCTAACCACAACAAAATAGCCATAAATGACTTTGCCATAATTCAGTTGGAAATTAACATGGTTTCAGGTGTTTAGCCTTCACTAGCTAAGGCTCTAATTGATGTAGATCATTTCTACAAAGTTATTGTTGTAAACTAACAGAATCTTCCCAAACAAAATTTCCTTTTTATTGTTAAACATTGTCAATGAAAGTTAACATTTCTTCTACTTCCATTTTCCATTTTTTCCTGATGTTCCTCCAAGGCTTGTAAAACCCCACTTAGTCTGTTATGGAGAATAATCTCCAAGGACTTCATGCATTTTAACACCTTTGATTGTTTACATACATATTTCTTTCTCATGTATTTGTTGATTAATAGGACTAAGCTGAAATGAGAACTTAAATATTTGGTGCCCATGAGAGTATTTTTTTTCCAAGTATGAAAAGTAAATAAAAACTTTTGCAGCCATGTTCTCCCCCGCCTCATTTCTGACACAACTAGGCCAATGTATTCTGTCTTGCCAGTGCGGCATGGTTGCCATAGTAACAGGATGTTCTCTTGTATTTTCATCTTTTCTAGGAGTTTACTAGTAAAAAGTAAAGAATAATTTCTTATGTCCTTCATCATGATTTATTTTGCCCTCCACAATAGTATGTCTAAAGTCGTGTGTGCTAGTTAGGATCACTCAGGAAAATAAACAAAACAAAAATGCTCAGCTTGGAACAGAAGAAGAATGAAAAATTATGAGTTGCTATGAACTGTAGTGAAAACTGTTCTCTTAAGACTTAGTTATTAGGGCTTTAGAAATAACATTTAGAACCTTCCTTATTGCTCTCAAGATGTTTGTATGTAAGAATTCAGCACACTGATAAATATTCTCTCAATGGTAAAAGTAAAAATTCTCACTTTAGCTCTGTAGGGGAGTTTGTTCTTGTTACTAGAGTCTGATACTGCATAACTACTAGTGAAATATACACATCCATTCATTGGACCAGGCTACTTTTCTTCCATATGTACTTTAAGAAAAATTGAGTAGCATCAAGTAGCATGGCACTATTCAACACAGTTTTTTTTTCCAGTTTTTCATTTGTGCACTTTACGATGGCATATTTTGCTTCAGATTGCTATAGATCTAGAATGGAATGGTCATTTTAACTGAAAATAGTAGCTGCAATTTTTTACTGGACCAGAATGGTTTCTTTCCCGCTGACATAATGCTTAGCCTTCAGAAGTCAACTTTTTATAGGCATCCATTATTCTTTTGCCCTAGTTTTCTCTCCAATATTACATTTTATATAGAGAGAGCTTTTAAGCTTTATTGTCGTGAGAGGGCTGAATAACTACTAATTTTGTTACACATTTCTCCATCACTGCAACTTCCCTGACTGCTTCTGCTCTTTGACTAAAGAATATTCTCCTGATTTTCCTTTGTCTTCTAAAATGTGTAAAAATAGAGAGCAGCATATAGCATAATTTTGTCATTAAACTGTATTTATTTGTACTCCTCAAGGTTAAGGTATTCCTCAAGTTAAAGCCATTGGTTAATCAACTGTTTAATGCTTCAGGTGGCCTCAGAAGCTTGCTGAAGATTTTCCAAAGTGTTGTGAGAATAGCACTTTTTTTTTTTTTCTTGCAAGGCAACCAGTCTGTCAGGCTAGCATGGCAAGCAAAGCACATGGTAGCAGGGTGATTGGAGTGCACCAAAGCCAGCAGAAGGTGTAGAATATAAAGTGACCAAAAGGACAGAGATGGGGAAATAGATGGGGGAGGCAGAATTGAAGAGGAGGGAATCTGGTCAGGATAGATCTGGGAGTGGTTTGAATCAGGGTAGATCCTTTCCTAAACACTGGTGGAATTCAGTCAATGACAGCATTGGGAAATGCTGGGATTGCTATTGTTAAGTATTGCAGTCATGTGATGTTGTGCTTTACAACTTCATTGCTCCATTAGCAACAGACATTCTGAACCCAGTTACTGTTAACAGAGGACTGCCTATATATTGGATAATTGTTTGTGAAATTTTAAATTTATTTCCTTCTAGAGCTGAAGGCAGATTACATTGGATCTCCCTTCATTTCCCCACCATGTAACCATCTGAGGTATTGTGGAGTGGACTGCAAAATAATTACTAGCTCAGCAGAAAGATTTGTAGGGAAGAGGAGTGCAAAAAAACTCAAAACAAAACAAGAAAGGCAAGCGCAAGTGCACAATCAAAGCCCTGTCCTTTTCTATGGATTGATGCACATTTTGGTTATATTTGCCATCATAATTTTTTTCATCCCACTGCCCCTTTACATCCTTCAGCTGAAAGTTACCTAATTGATTTTCATTCTGAGAATGGATTTGAAGTAGGATCTCTCTGGTCCTACTCAAATACCTTAATCATCACACCACATTGGCTTTCTGGATATGAAAAACTTTGGTTATCACTATGTTATTCTGGCTGTCTTGAAGAGTTGGCCTTGTCTGGTTTACATACAGGAACATAAACTCACATTTCATACAATTATCTGTTTTAGGCAGGGGTGGGAATCAACTGGTGTTACTTCCGGTTCGGTGATTATGTTTTACGTGATTACTTTTTGCTTTTTCAACCTCTGCTATGCCACACAAAGCAGCTGAGGTTGAAAAAGAAGGAAATAAAGGACAAGTAAGAGCCCGGGCAGGCGGTTGGTCCAAACAGCAGCAGACACAGAACCGGTTCTGTGTCTGTTGCTCTTCAGAGCTACCGGTTCTATAGAGCCAGGCAGAACCGGTAGCATACCACCCCTGGTTTTAGGAGACAGGCTCAAATATTTTGCCTTTATCCACCAAGTCTACTTTGTTTAAATCCAATTATTTAATCCTGTGATGATATAATTACATTATCAATAAGTTTAATTTTAAACAGAAAATTAACATTTTACCTAAAGAGAAAAGAAAGAGAAATTCTAGAGAACTTACAGTACCTCAAGTGGTTACATGGTAACCTTAATGAAGGTTCTTACGGTAGTTAAAAAAAGTCATGCTGAGTTTATAAACAAACAAATTGATAGATTCCAAACTCATGTTTAATTAAACTAGACTCACATAGCAGTAGTTCTGGATTGGTTTGATTAAATGAGAAAAAAGTTCTATTAATTCTAGAGAACAATACAATTGCCTGCAGGAACCAAAATAGATTCGGAGAATTACAGGCAAGTTACCCCAATTGCCTTGCATACACTATTACTAGTACAAGAATAGGTACATAATTGGCATAATTGACAATACAACTCACTGTGAAGTAAAACCTCTGGTTTCTTAATAGATCTGTCAAGTTCCCTTCAGCATAGCTCATATTTCATGAAAAGTTGCTTCTTGGCCAGTCACTTTCTTTTGTTGGTGTTCACAATACTTCAGCAAATACTGAAAAGTGAAAAAAAAAAAGCTTTTCTAATATTAGACTACTGTGTATAGCTAGACCCAAGGAAATAATTGAATTCAATTTGTAAATATAAGTAAAAATGTATGACAGTTGATAACAAATAGCACATAAGTAAAATAATTATGTCCAAGTATAGATATCTGAATGTCAGAAGATACGTTTTCTAGCTCAGCTTTCCAGAAATTATTACTTTAAAAAAAAAAACCTTTATCTTTACCTTAATGTCGATATAACAATGTAATGTAACAATCAGAAGGAGAGCCTTCTGTTATCTAATACAGCCCAGATGTTTCCTATAGTCTAACAATCAATAGTGTGTCTTCGTTTACTAATTAATTAAAAATTGAATTAAATAGAATCCATTTACTTAATTCTCATTCATTTTAAAAGCATTGCCGATAATGAATGGGTATAATGACTTCTCCTGGCTGCCCAGACTACACTCCTTGCCTTCCTGAACATAGGAATGGGGAAATTGGAAGCTAATCGGGCACATAAAAAGGTATGCTATTAAGTTAAATGTAATATACCGCCTTCATCTCCTTTCTGGTTCACTTTGTCTTATATCCTCTCTAAAATTACTGAATTATTTGGTAGGTTGAAAAGAATGTTTACCACACCTCATTTCTGATATGAATATTATATATACATATTGTTAGCTGTATGGCTTTTAAGTTGCTTTTATGATGGCTGTGCACTACTTTGTCTATTACACGTTACTACAGGTGAAACTCAAAAAATTAGAATATCGTGCAAAAGTTCATTTATTTCAGTAATGAAACTTAAAAGGTGAAACTAATATATGAGATAGACTCATTACTTGCAAATTAAGATAATTCTAGCCGTGATTTGTCATAATTGCGATGATTATGGCTTATAGCTCATGAAAACCCCAAATCCATAATCTCAGAAAATTAGAATATTGGGAAAAGGTTCAATATTCTAGGCTCAAAGTGTCCCTCTCTAATCAGCTAATTAAGCCATAACACCTGCAAGGGGTTCCTGAGCCTTTAAATGGTCTCTCAGTCTGGTCCAGTGGGAATCACAATCATGGGAAAGACTGCTGACCTGACAGTTGTGCAGAAAACCATCATTGACACCCTCCATAAGGAGGGAAAGCCTCAAAAGGTAATTGCAAAAGAAGTTGGATGTTCCCAAAGTGCTGTAACAAAGCACATTAATAGAAAGTTATGCGGAAAGGAAAAGTGTGGAAGAAAAAGGTGCACAAGCAGCAGGGATGACCACAGCCTGGAGAGGATTGTCAGGAAAAGGCCATTCAAAAGTGTTGGGGACTTTCACAAGGAGTGGACCAAGGCTGGAGTCAGTGCATCAAGAGCCACCACACACAGATGGATCCTGGACATGGGCTTCAAATGTCATATTCTTCTTGTCAAGCCGTTCCTGAACAACAAACAACGTCAGAAGTGTCTTACCTGGGCTAAAGAAAAACAGAAATGGTCTGTTGCTCCGTGGTCTAAAGTCCTCTTTTCTGATGAGGCCAACTTTTGCATCTCATTTGGAAACCAAGGACCCAGAGTCTGGAGGAAGAATGGAGAGGCACACACTGCAAGATGCTTGAAGTCAGTGAAGTTTTCACAGTCTGTGTTGAGCCATGTCATCTGCTGGTGTTGGTCCACTGTGCTTCATTAAGTCCAGGGTCAATGCAGCCGTCTACCAGGAGATTTTGGAGCACTTCATGCTTCCTTCCACAGATGAGCTTTATGGGGATGTTGACTTCATTTTCCAGCAGGACTTGGTACCTGCCCATACTGCCAAAAGCACCAAAACCTGGTTCAATGACCATGGGATTACTGTGCTTGATTGGCCAGCAAACTCTCCTGACCTGAACCCCATAGAGAATCTGTAGACCATTGCCAAGAGAAAGATGAGAGACATGAGACTGAACAATGCAGAAGAGCCTGAAGGCCGCTATTGAAGCATCCTGGACTTCCATAACACCTCAGCAGTAGCACAGGCTGATAGCTTCCGTGCCATGCCGCATTGAGGCAGTAATTGCTGCAAAAGGGGCCCAAACCAAGTACTGAGTACATATGCATGCTTATACTTTTCAGAGGTCCGATATTGTTCTATGTACAATCCTTGTTTTATTGATTGCATGTAATATTCTAATTTTCTGAGATTGTGGATTTGGGGTTTTCATGAACTGTAAACCATAATCATCACAATTATGACAAATCACGGCTTGAACTATCTTGCTTTGCATGTAATGAGTCTATCTCATATATTAGTTTCACCTTTTAAGTTGCATTACTGAAAAAAATGAACTTTTGCATGATATTGTAATTTTTCGAGTTTCACCTGTATAATGGAGAAACTTCTGAGTTACAGTACACTAAAGAAAGCATATTAAGGACTAGCTGCTAATTTTAAAGCTAAAGATACATTAAATTGTAAGGAGTAAGAATTCTCTTTCTTAAGCACTTCACTCTTTTTTTTTAGTTATTTCTTCCCTGACACTTCACTTGCAGTATTTATTTCTGCTGTAATAATACATCTTAATGTGTATTTAATTTTATATTTTGATTATTTCAAACCATTCTATAATCATAGTGTCTAACTGAAAATATAATATTTTTCCTTGGGTGTAAAATGTATCACTGAACTGTTTATAAATTATATGGAGCCTATTTCACTGGCTGTAAAACATTTCTCAATCCCTCACAATAATCACCTGGTTCATACCTTGAAGATACAGCATTATTAGAAAATCATAAATTATAAACAGTTTCAGGGAGCTCTTGAAATGAAGAACTGCATCCTACTAGTTGGACAGAGATGAAATGGCTTTATTAAATGATTATGACATAATTTTAGACTAACAGAAACAATATGGAAGAAATTGTTAGAAAATAATTATCTATCCCTGCAACTTTGTTAAGCCAGGATATGCCAATAAATTCTTCTTAACAGATAATTAAACCCATGATGAAGGATTGGTATAACATGTTTCCCTAATAGCCTTCTGCCCTCTTTTTAGCTTTCCTACCATCATCCAGTGAAGTATTCTGAATTTATGAATATTCTGCTTTGCCTGCATACTTGGTCTGCTAGAGACTCTCATTCTTCCATTTATCAGTATTTGGAAAATATATGGCATTTAATACTACATGTAAGAATATCTACCTCCCCTGCAATGGTCCTAAACCAATTTGAAGCACTTCAACTCTTCTGTGAATAAAATAATATCCATGAATGAAGGCAAATACATATCTCAGGCTAATGTTGCATGATTCAATCTGGGTCAGTCACTAGGACCAAAAGTTGTCTTCCGAGCATTCGGACTCATGCTGAAGCCCATCTTCAGGGAATTCCTGTCTAGCAGAGTGTGCTGTTCTGAGTGTGGTATTTATAGTACCTGTTCTAAGTGGCTTTTAAGATGTTGATTGGGGTTTCTTGATGGCTGGCTTTTAAGTCATTAGTTGTCATTTGCTTGCCCTCACCTTCTAAGTACTTGACATGCTGGTGGTAAATCAGCACTCCTGTTGCCTGATGAGGGCCAGTTTCCCAGGCTTCAATCACTTCCCTGGCTGTTTTTGTGCCTGCTCATCCAACAATCTTAGTAGTAGTAACACATTCAATTTGGTAGTTACTAAGCTGAAAAGACAAAACCTGGTGACTGACCCAGATTGGATCCTGCAAAATAATATCCAATAATATGAGACACTGTGACATATTCAAACTCTTGTGGAGGTTGTCCTGCTAGCAACAAGTGAATAGATCAGATCCAGTGGATGTTGTTAGAAACCAGCTCTCTCTTTGTTCTCTTCCCATTATTATGTATACTTTGGTTGGCCTGGAATATTTGACATCATTTTCCTAGTAACTACTCAAAATGAATACAATTGAACATGTATGGTCCAGATTGCTAAATGATCATTCTCCTTTTTAATACAAGAACAATCTAATTCATGTTCTTAAATATTTTTCCTATGTCATCTCAGCAAACAGCTATTTCTCAAAGTAAAAATAGTGGCCACAAAAACTTTGTCATTTAATGTCTTAATGAGGGGAAAAAAAGTAATATCCTGCCATATTTGTCATGGGCTATTTGACAAACTGGTCTCAATTAACTACAGATAGTGCCACATAGGTAAAATGTTCATTCTGCGGTTTGGTATGCAATGGTCAATGCAGTATATCAATATGCATATGTACATAAATTCTTATATTTAGGACAATTATATGCTCCTAAATATAGCTGAGATAATATGTGTAATCATGTGCCTAAGAATCATTCTTGTTTGCTGCCATCTTCTGTTTACAGAAGAATGATGCAAGCAAAAACATATGTATGGCAGCAAATCTTTTTTCCTATCTCTGGTAAAAGAGAACATAGAACAGCACAAAAGCAGCCATGTTGTTCTATTTGATATCCTTGTGTTTTAAGTCAATTATAGTTATAAAGATAAGAACAGTCCTGTTGGATCAGAGCAGACATCTTTAGTCCAGCTTCTTCTAGCCTATACTGACATGAACCACAGTGCAAGCTGTTTATCTGAGCTTAAAAATTAGGTTAGGTGAGGTCTACTTAGATAGGATGCAACCAGGATATTCTAAGGGTTTAAGGTAGATTGAAAAGTTGAAAAAATTTCCCAGAAGACATTGGCAGAGCCCTTTCATACTGTTACTAAGAAATTGGTATGAATGTGGACATATGGTCCCCAGGAACTGAGACCAATTTTACTCTTTTTCCCAAAGCAAGGTTCTGCAAATTGCTTCAAAAATGTGCAACCCACTTGTGGCCCTGAGTTTCCCTATTTTCTGTGTGTTTTTTTTAGAAAATTAAAGAAAACTAAAGGAAGTTTTGTAAATCAAGCAGTGGAATTCACAAGTACTAAATTGTGAGTTAAACTGTTTATGCAAAAGTTTAGGAAGTTTGGGGTTTTGTCTTTAAAAATGTCTCAACTGATTTAAAGTCATTTACAGGGATTTATATAAAATTGCATACTAGAACAGGGATCTCCAACCTTGTGGACTTCAACTCCCAGCTGGCTGAAGAATTCTGGGAGTTGAAGTCCACAAGTCATAAAGTGGCCAAGGTTGGAGATCCCTGTACTAGAAGACTGAATTAGACTTAGACTTGTCTTTGAATAAATTTATTACCACTTTTGAACATATAGTAATCGGCATACATTAAAATGAAATTTCACTGCATACAGCTCTCAAAGGGTCTCCACCTCCAATATACACTACATAAACATGACTAAATAAATAAACATATAAAATTATACATATACCCACATATATTATATGACATGGAAAAACAACACAGTCTTTGTGCTGAATTGCTGAATATGTAGAAAGCATTATTATTTTGCATTATATAGTGACAGTATATAATCTTTCAGTGGGAATAGCTGCAGTATAAATTAGAAGTTAAAAAGTTATATTTATTTGATAGACAGCTACCAAACTTAGATGAATAAGCTTAATAAAGATCTGTGTTGCTGATAAAACTCAGCAATCCAACTGAGATAATCCAGCATTGTTTATAAAAGACAACAGGAAGGAAGAGAAATCTGAAATTCCATCTTCTAATTCATCAAGGTTCATCCAGGGGTGGGTTTCTACCAGTTCTGTCCACCTCTGTAGAACCGGTAGCTCTGAAGAGCAGCAGACATAGAACTGCTGATGTTTTTGCCCACCTGCCCACACGGGCTATTACCTGATCTTTATTTCCTGATTTTTCAACTTCAGCTGCCGAACGAGGCACAGCTGCAGTTAAAAAAGCAGGAAAAGAGGGCTGTTTCAAAGGCTGCTTCTCTGCACGCAGCATGCTGATGACGATTTACAGGTGCGCGGCTCCAGTGTGCAGGGAAGCTTGTAAATCCCGAACTGGTAGTTAACCCTGTTGTATCCCACCCCTGGGTTCATCTCAACATTCATGCTTTTTTGTCATCTGGCCAGCATCAGGAAGCTTTTTGACATGTATCATTCTGAGTGATTGAATGAATGTGAAATGATTATGATGCTTATTCTTAAATGAAGGTTTAAAACTCTGAAATAAAGACTTTAAAAAGCTTTTAAAGTGTCCAGTCTTTTTGTAACAGTAGTGGGAAATCATTTTGGCATTTTATCAAGAACTCCACGGGGATGTGTCCATGAAGACACCAGGAATCAAATCCAACTTGAAGGACACTTTATTTTTAACCCAATTGAATGCTCATTTAAAACTCTATGGATGGCTGAAAAATGCAGCCTTGAAGCATGTTATGGAAATATAGTATTTTCTTAACTATCTTCATTTAATTTCAGTGTATAGAATAAACTTATTTTACCTTGGAAACATGTTTTTATCATTGTTTTTTTTTTCTTTTAGATATTTATGAAACTGTGCTCTGGTTTCTTAAAAAAATCAGGTGTTTATAAAATAATAGCAGTAAACAGCAAAATTGTAATGAAAAACTAATATGTTCTTTAAATCTATCATTCACAATCCCAAGTCTCTTCTACTTCTTTGTAAACTGTATATACTCTTATATTTCTGCATGTATTTCTGGTGACCAATTTATGGATCCATAACATCCATACTTAATACTTCTTTAAAGAGTGAATTTCATCAATCCTTGGCAGGCAAAGTCTTTTAACTTAGTTTCCCAAAGATAGACTATAACTTGATCCAACCTATTTTATTTTTCCTTTAACAAATGCCAAATTTAAGTAAATTTAATATTTGGACATTATGCATATCCTAAATAATACTATTATTTTCTCAATATATTTATTAAGCTTATATATAGAAAAACAGCAACATTTTTTTCAGATAAGATGTGTAATTTATTGATTTATTTTATTTTATTGATTTATTTATTTTATCTGTCAAGCAAGTATTAGATAACAGGTCTAAGTATAAACATGATTATAAATACATGAAATGGATATGAATAAAAAGAAACATTAGGACGGGGCAGTAAGCACATTGGTGCACTTATGCAAGGTCAACAGTGGACAGTCTAAGGTTAATGTTTTTGGGGTTTGGGGAAGAAACCACAGAATCAGGTAGTGTATTCCAGACATTGACCACTCTCTTGCTGAAGTTGTATTTTCTGCAATCAAGTTTGGTGTGGTTTACCTTGAGTTTGTATCTATTGTGTGGTCTTGTATTGTTGTGGTTGAAGCAGAAGTAGTCATTAATGGGTAGGACATTGCAGTAGATAATTTTATGTACTACACTACTCTTCATGTCTGTGTGCTTCTTTAATTAAGCATCAGCTATGAAGCAGCTTTATTGTCTTTTTTAAAAGAAACCTCTGAGACTCTATTTAAAGTAGTTATGCATCATGCCTTTTAGCTGGTGACACTATCAACATAACAGTTCACTTTGTATCCAGTTAGCCCAATACCAGAGGTGGTATTCAGCAGGTTCTAAGGTGGTATTCAATTTTTTTTACTACTGGTTCTGTGGGCGTGGCTTAATTTGTGGGTGTGGTTTGGTGGTCATTTGACTGGGTGGGCATGTCTTTGTGGCCATGTGGGTGGGCGTGGCCAGGTGATCATGTGACCAGCAAACCAAATACAAGTGATCCTCGCTTAATGGCCGGTTGCTTAGCAAGTGTTCTAATTTATGACTGATCTCCCCAGAGTTACTTGACCTGTTTTGGAGTTTTGACAGCCACACACACACACACACACACACACACACACACACTTACTTCTAAGCCTGCTATTCTATGATTCTGTAAGGATCTCCTGCTGAAGGAGCAGGGTTGGACTAGATGACTTCCGAGATCCCTTGCAGGCCAGCCCTAGATCGCTGTGTGCTTCAAAGAGTCTTCAGAAGCCAGAGTTTGTGTCCTTCCTTCCTCTCCTTTTTTTTCTCTCTCCCTCCCTCCCTCCTTCCATGTATTTATCTACCCATACATATATCTCATTCACGGTCTCCTCCCTCCCTCCCTCCCTCCCTCTCTTTCTTTTTTTTTTCTTTCTTTGTCCCTTCCTTCCATCTCTCCCTGTCTTTGTCTATCCCTTTTCTTCCTTTCACTTCCTTTCTCTTTTTTCTTTCTTTCTCTTTTCTCTTTCTTTTCTTTCTTGTCTCTCTCCCTTCCTTTCTCATTCCCTCTTTTTCTCTTTCCCTCTCTTTTTCTCTCTCTTTCTCTCTCTCTCCTCCCCCTCTGTGTGTCTCTCTCTATGGGTCTCTCCCCCGTATCTCTCTCTCTCTCTCTCTCTCTGCCCCTCTCCTTATCTTCCCCTCTCTCTTCCCTACTCTCTCTCTCTCTCTCTTTCTCTCTCTGTGTGTGTCAGGGTCTGTCTGTCTGTCTCTGTCTCTCTCTCTCAAAGCCACGGCTGGGCCAAGCGCTCTTCGCTACTTTCAAGGGACGCTTCCAGTGCAGCTGGTGATCCTTCTTCAGCTAGTCCCTTCAGGCGACCGTTCTCCTCCTCCACTCGCAACCGGCAGCCATGGCGGGTCTGGGAGGGTGGTGTGCACATGTGAGGAGGAGAAGGAGGAGGAGAAAAGTCACCTGAAGGGACGCTTCCAGTGTGGCTGGTGATCCTTGTTCAGACAGCCCCTTCAGGTGACCATTCTTCTTCTCTCACAACTGGCGGCCGTGGCCGGTCCGGGAGGAGAGTGGCATGCACAGGTTGGAAGAGAAATGGGAAGGCAGGACCCAGGAGCCTTTTTTGACATCTGCTGTGCACGCCCATTCTCTTACCCCAGGGTATCTACACTTTAGGAATGGGTACTTAAAGAGAGCAGAGGCATTACAATAGGTTGCCACGAGGAGGGTGATAGTTCTATTCCATAGAACTGAGTTATTAGTAACAGCGTTATTGGAGTGGGCTTCTGTGGGGCTTAATGGAAAGGAGGGAGAACATTTTATCAATGAGGAGGTTTGGGCAAATGAAGATTTGAGCGGAGCAGTTGGAGGTTTAGTTTTCACAGAGACAAATGCGGACATGTTTCTCTAACAGGATAGGAAACTCTCAGAATAAATAAAAACAGCTCCTTTGTTCATGGTCAGAGTGCATTTTATAGCTGAATAACTACCTACAGAGTCACAGAAACTTGGGCAGAATAGCCCTCCACGAGGTGAATCAGATGTAATAGCTTGGCGGTTGCTTGTGCAAGCGGTGAACATAGGAGCTTCCACAGGGCATGAACCACCCAAGTGGAAGGTTCATCCCCCTCTCCCTAACCTGAAGGAGGAGGAAAGCTGCATTGACTTGCTTTCTGCTGGTTGTCGTGCGGAGCACAGTGAGTGATGGCATTCGGGGTGGCGGGGTGAGGGGGAGGGAGGGAGAGAGGTTGAGCTTTGCAATATGCTGCGGGGTGGAGCTCTGCAGCGTTTGGGGGTCTGTTGAGCTTGGCAGCATGGAATGGAAGGTGGGGGGGATTTGCAGACTACAATGGCAGGGCTGGGGGAAAGGAGAAGAGCCAAAAAGGAGGGATTTGTGGGCAGTAGGTCTCAGAAGAGAGCACGCGCAAAAGCTCTTTCCATTCTTCCCAGGCCTTTTCTGCCTTCGCGGGTGGCATCTTCCGCAGCATCAGCCCCACCCCATTTTCCTTCCCTTATCTCTTTCATGACCTGAGGCAGGGTGGGGGAATTGAGCAGGTGTGTGGTGGGGTGGAGGGCTGAGAGGGGGCAAGTGCTGAAACAGAATCACTGAGGGGAAGGCAGCGTAGGAAAGAGGCAGCTGGCCAGACCCACGCACAGAGCAAGCAGAGCAGTGGGTGGGAAGCCCCTGAAAGAGGACGGGGGAGAGGAGGAAGGAGAACTGCAGGCAGTCCGAGGCACCTTGTTTTACGTGCTCAGCTGGTCGACTCTCCTGATGCAGCCAGCTTCTTTAGCTTGGGGTGGCTGATGGCTGGGGGCGGGGTGAGTCCTGCCACAGAAACCACCACCACTGCTGCTACCAGGACTACTACTGAGATTGCTGCTGGTTTGGCTCTCTCTGTGTGTTTTCCCCCCCTACTTTCAATGAGTAACACCGAGGCTGGCACTTGAGATAGAGGTCCCACAATTGGCTGCCACCAAGGAGGCGGCGGCAGCAAAATTCAGCAATGGGGGCAAGCTGAAGCAAAAATGCAGTCTTCTCCTTCATTGGGGGGGGGGTAGGGTTGCTGCGCATGGACGGGGGTGGGTAGGTGGGAATGGCAAGCACATACGCGCATCTGCTTCTGTGTGGCTGGAGCTGGAGGCACTGGCTATGCTAAATGGAAATCGATCAGACGCTTCCAGTACAGCTGGCGATCCTTGTTCTGCCAGTCCCTTCAGGTGACCCTTCTCCTCCTCCACTCATGACCAGCACACACACACATAGACACAGAGACTGGGGAAGAAAGAGGGGAAGATAGGGACCCGACTGCTTCTCTATCCTCTGCCGTCACCCTTACCTTCTCAGGCCAGGTGAGGGAGGGGAGGGTGAGGGGCAGGACCAGCCGCTTCAGGCAAAGTGAAGAGGCATCGGCCAATCATGGGTGAGTAGAAACCTGGGAATGGTGGCTCTTGGCTCAGCTGGCCTGACGGGCTACTGCAGACATTCATGACAAGAGGGGTGAGAAGCCCCAGGGTATCCGCCCACCCACCTGCTGGCTAGCTGGGCTGAGCTGGCCTGGGCTGGAAGAGGTGCATCTGCCACCGGGAGAAGGAAGAAAACATGCTCCAGGAGGGTGAGCAGGCAGGTGGATGTCCTGGGGCTGCTGTACATGCACACTGCATGTGTAGCAGCTGCACATGCAGTGCACATATGCAGCAGCCCTGGGACATCCACCCAAGCTGCACCATGGCCACCACATGATACAGAAAGCTAGGAGAGCAACCGGGGCAAGCAGGCGACTGAATGACCGGGTAACCTGGTTCCGAGGCGTGGCCAGCCAGGGGTCACCACCAGTTCTGCAACCCATGCCAAATCACCACTACCAGTTCTCCTGAATAGGTACAAACTGGTTGAATACCACCTCTGGTTCTGACCAGTTCTGGAGAACCGGTAGTGGAAATTTTGAGTAGTTTGGAGAACCAGAAAATACCACCTCTGACTGGCCCCACCCCCATCTATTCTCTGCCTCCTGAGTCCCAGCTGATCGGCTGGGTCTTCTTTTGTTGTCCTGCACAGGATAATGGAGCTGGAAAGCAGGTTAGTGGGGTTGAGAGGGAATGGGATTTTGCAGTATCCTTCCCCTGGAATTGGGCAGGAATGGAGATTTTACAGTATCCTTCCCCTGCCATGCCCACCAAGCCACACCCACAGAACCAGTGGTAAAAAAAATTCAATCCCACCACTGCCCAATACCCTGACAAATTAAAGACCCAGGGCTGATGAAGGAAGTGCAATGTTTTTTGGAAAGTCATATCTTTACGTATCTTGCTAAGCCTCAGTGCAGATTATTTGCTTTGTGTGTTCTGTGAATAAAGCCATTCTGGTTTCCAAGCCATAGAAAAAAAATTATTTATTCATTTATTTATTTATTTGATTTGATTTGATTTGATTTGTCAATCACTTACAAGATAATAGGTATAAGTATAAATTGTTTGCTTTTGCAAAGGAAACCTGGCTTATAACTAAATATACTCTGGATATTTCAGATAAATACAGTATATATCAAATAAATAATGATAAATATCAAATAATGTTTAGAGAAGTTTCCAGTAATATTCATTTTAGTATGTTCTGAGATTATTATCCAGAACAGTAGTTTTTCAGTAATGCATAACAGCAAATAGGGACTAAATTTGCTAAATCAGCACAATTTTTGGTTTACTGTTTTCTTTCTTAGAAACTAAAATCAATAAATTTCATCACAGCAGTAAGGAAGCACACTTCAAGTAGTTGCAATCATACTCTCCTGTACAGAATTTCCAAAACACACTGTACTATAGCTCAGTGATTGCTAAATAATAAAAAATGGGTATTTATCATGTATTTAACCTTTGTACACAGGTAGAAGGTCAGAATCATTATACTATTTAAAATCTAACAAAGGATTACGGTAATTAGCTAATTGAATTTATTGTACAGTACAGGAGGCAAATATTATCAAGTTAATGTTCCCTGTAGTTTGCACAGTATAACATTGTAAAAGTCCTCCCAGATACAAGATTTTAATTAAAGTTTCTATGAATTTTTTTGGCAAATAATAGGTCAAATTTCTAAATAGCAATTAAATTACATTCATTTTAATTAAAAATTTGGTCAATTTGGTTAGAAGGTAAGATTTCTGGGTTATGCACCTTCCTTTTAGGAATGTTGATATTTTATTTATTATACCTTACAAGTGATATTTATTGGAAATAATCTTCAAATGTAACTATCACAGTGGTTACCAATGCAAATAGCTTTTAGATCTTCTAGAATTTACTGAGAAGAACAGAAATGCCCTAGCATCTATATTTAAAAATTTAAAATGCCTTTTTAATTCCTTTTGCTTTTCCTTTTTTGTTGAAATGCATTTTCACTAGGGACTAGGACAATTTTATTCACTTATTTTTGCCTTCTTATTAAGACAATGACATTTAGTCTTCTTGCTTTCATTATATGTCTGGGCCACTTATAATAATACATGCTGCAATAATTATATCAACATCCAGAAGAAATGAAAAATGAAATTTGGAACAGTGTTAAGATGATTTTTGTTCCTGAATGTTTAGCTGGCAAATACTGGCAGAATTGAACCTGACACAAACTTTGCAGTGGTGGGATTCAAATTTTTTACTACTGGTTCTGTGGGTGTGGCTTGGTGGGCATGGCAGGGGAAGGATACTGTAAAATCCCCAGTCAGAGGTGGTATTTGCCGGTTCTTTGAACTCCTCAAAATTTCCGCTACCGATTCTCCAGTACTGGTCAGAACCTGCTGAATACCACCTCTGAAATGTTGCCTTCAACAAGTCATGTCACAATTATAACACTTTATTCATATGGAAATTGCCAGTTTACCATATGGTATCACTTTGTAATATCTACTTAAATCTAAGGTGGATATGATGTCCCAGTATCTCCATGAATTCTTCTGCAGCTTAGATTGTAACTAAAGCAATGAAATAATGTTTCTTACAACTTATAGCCCTCTTTTCAGTATCAAGGATAGATATTGTCTGTGTACCAAGGGAATAACAAATTGTTTCCAGATGTGCACCTGAAATATTTTTTCCAGTTTTTATTATCAAGATAACCACAGAACTTTAATGGCTTTATTTGCAAGCTTTCTTTTGTTCCTGATAAAAGACAGGATATAAATCTAAACAATAATAAAAAAAAAGGAAACCCTTAACACCCCACTTCATAGTGTTATCATATTGTAAACTTTGTTTATGCAGATTTGTCACTGAAAGGACAGCCCTAAGAGAGCTACATTACCCTTGGTTTATCAGGGAACCAGGACTGTACAGGTGCTCCTTTTTCATTACAATGAATACTTGAATATATCAATGGCCTCCCCATTCCCACTGAAGTCTGCATGCCTTCAAACCTAGTTGTCTGTAGGAAAGCTTTGGAGATTTGACTTTTACAACAGTCTTGAGGCAGAGAGATTTGAAACATCCTCTTGATGATGTTTTTGGCTGATCTAAATTTTGTATTTGTATAATTTCTCTTTCTCTGCAATTATTGAGAATTTGTTGTTCTCTCATATAAGCTGTTAATATTTATATTGTGAAGTTATATTTTTGAGTTCTAATTTGTATCAATTCTTCAGTTCTATGCTGCCTAGAGATATTATGATGATTGAAGTGGTCTATGTTGATTTAATAAAATACAATAGAGAAAATAAGGAAATCATCAGCATAATCTAATCAGCTTAGTAATGACCATCTAGAGCTTTTGATGCCTAGGGTTGAGAACTCATGTTTGTGTATGTTTTGTTCATAAATCCCACTAGAAGCTATGAT
This sequence comes from Notechis scutatus, assembly GCF_049901735.1. Classification (NCBI taxonomy): domain Eukaryota; kingdom Metazoa; phylum Chordata; class Lepidosauria; order Squamata; family Elapidae; genus Notechis; species Notechis scutatus. The sequence goes on from NC_142011.1 coordinate 168,776,028, forward strand.
TTACCCTCCCAGGGACAATTCATGCATGCATGCATGATTCAACCAGCAGTAAATGGCTCTTGGTTATATCTTTGTACACCATAGTGGCAAAATACCAGCAAAGGATGCATATGTATTGAAACTTACTTTTCCAAGATTGCCCAGTAAGCATAAGACTTATAATAAAAAAGAAACAATAAAGTAAGAGAATGAAAGTACATTTAGAAGTAGTTTTAAGAGCAACTTGGCTATATACTTTATACCTATTGAATTTTCATTGGCTGGAAAATGAAAAGTGAAGACACATTTGAAATGGTTGATACATGTTGAAAATTAGATAGTAAATTTCTCTTGTTGAATAGGATTTTATTTCCTAGAAATAACAGTTTCTTCAAATATTCTCAAATACCCCCAATTTTTATTGACTCCAACTGTTTTTACTTTTTGTATTGAACGGCCAGTTTTTTGGCACTTTGAGTTGGATTTTCGTAGGGCAGTCTTTCAACTTTGGGTTAATATGATTGACAGAGCAATTGGTACAACTGCTTGAAACTGGCACATAAGATAAAGCAGAATTTCTAAAAGTCTATATCTTTCTTAGCTCTAAATCAATCTCTTGTTATATTCTTATCTGTGGTACTTTGTCTCCAGTACTTCTTCCTTATGGAGATCAGCATTTCAACATGCTTGGATTGGAGCAGGGATGGGATTCAAATTTCTTAACAACTGGTTCTCTGGGTGTGGCCTAATTTGTGGGTGTGGCTTGGTGGTCATGTGACTGGCTGGGCATGGCTTGTATGTAAATATTATAAATATTTATGTAAATATTGAAATTTTTATAAAAAAGAGCAACTTTTACCCAAAATCAGGCAAAGCAGGCAGGCAGCTTGAGTTGCTCACAGAATCACAGATTCATTCAGAGATCTATCTTTCTGCCTTCGGCTGCCTGAGTCTGTCAGCTAGCAAGCAAACTCACAAAATTAACTCACAACACACTATGTATGTAAATATTTAATTTTTTTATAAAAAAAGAGCAACTTTTACCCAAAATCAGGCAAAGCAGGCAGGCAGATTGGGGTTGCTCACAGAATCACAGATTCATTCAGAGATCTATCTTTCTGCCATTGGCTGCCTGAGTCTGTCACATAAAATTTGCTAGCAAGCAAACTCACAAAATTAACTCATTAATATTGTATGTAAATATTGAATTTTTTATTTAAAAAAGAGCAACTTTTACCCAAAATCAGGCAAAGCAGGCAGGCAGATTGAGTTGCTCACAGAATCACAGATTCACTTAGAGATCTATCTGTCTACAATTGGCTACCTGAGTCTGCACTGAAAAATAGAAGCTTCAGCCCTAAGGAAAGTTCCACTCTGCTTTTAGATTATCTAGAAAGCAAGAAATGCAACTATTTCCTGCTTTCTAGCTAATCTAAATCTTGCGGAACAGCAAAATAGCTGATGGCCAGGAGAAAAAAAAAGGAAAAATAGCAACTTAGCAGGCAAGTTTGAAGGTGCGCATGCCAGGTAAGGAGTGAGTGGGCAGGGCGGGCACAGCCAGTGGTGCAATTTGCCGGTTCTCCGGCAGGTAGAATTCCACCCCTTGTGAGAGTGCATTTTGCATGCAAATGTAGACCATTTCCAAAAAACCTCTTCTATGCCGCTCAGACAGCTGTCAAGCACTGCGTATGGGTGCGCATCATTTCAAATTCCTCTTCTTTCCTGCTTTTTCAACCTCAGCTGTGCCACGCAAAGCAGCTGAGGTTGAAAAAGCAGGAAATAAAAGACAACTAAGAGCCCAGGCGGCTGGCTGGGCCAAACAGAGCAGCAGACACTGAATGGGTTCTTCAGAGCTACAGGTTCTTTAGAACAAGGCCGAACCAGTAGCATCCTACCCCTGGATTGGAGGCAATATAAGAAAGTAAAAAAATATACGCAGAATAACAGAATTGGAAGAGACTTTAGAGATCTTCTAACCCAACCCCCTGCTTGGTGAACTGTCTCAACATGCTAGAGCAGGCCCACCCAACCTGCGCTGGCAGAGAAGGCCTACTGCAGATCCAATTGGTCAAAGAATTCTGGCTGATGGGATCCAAAAGAGTCTTGCCTACCATAGTGCTTGCCCTTCAGAATATCCTACCCCTAGGGGAGAGGTTTTCCCCCATCCTCCTATCCTTCTGTAAGGACCTAACGACCTGGCTGTGCAAGTTGGCCTGGGATAATAATTCACTCAAAATGGCCACTAGATTGAAAGCAAACCATCTGTGTCAGTACCACATAGACCACTTACGTACTCCTGCATACTTACTGACTCATATAACACCCTCTCTTACTTGCACTGCATACTTATAGACTTTCTTTCTCTAACCCTCACCACACCTCTCCTGCATCCTTGAGTCTTGTTGCACCTTTAATGTACCCCTCACTTCCTTTTGCACCTGGCAGCAGCCATTCACTTGCCTACTGGCCTTGGGCTTGGAACTTCCTTCTGGTTTTCCCACTGACTTGTGGGAAGCTATCAGGGAGCATTATAAATGACAATCATATGAATGCAGCTGACCATGGCAATATGGAATTGCTGCAGGATGGTGGTACTGAAACAGCCACAACTTTTCCAACTTTCAGTCCAATGGAAGTAATGGATTCTGGATAGATTCTGCAAGTTAGCCCATTAGTGTCATGCCCCTGTTGGAGTCTGAATCCGAGGAGGAAGACAAACACCCGACAGGGAGTGTGAGTGTGGCTCTGTTGGCTGTGGAGGAAACCGGGGAAGGGCAAAGTCTGACTGGGCAGACTGGGGGAGAGGTAGAACAAGGGATAGGGAGTTCACAGGAAGATACAGGCCCACCCCCTCTTCATCCTAGGGCATGCAGGGAGGAATGGAGAAGAGAGCAACGTGGGTTACATGGCTTATGGGGAAGGAAAGGGCCCTGATTCCCTTCATTAGGCACACCTGGGAAGAGAGTTTAAAAGAGATGCAAGCTGAGAGAGTTGGCTGCTGGGATCAAACGTGAGTTTATCTTGTGTTGAGTTTGGTTATCTGAGTTCCCGGCATCCTCCCAACTGGGTGGAATTACTGCCATTCCTTCACATCTGGAATTCCTTCTCTTGATCTGCCGGATTAATTACCTCATCTTGCCTTGATTGACTTATAGTTACAGTTTTTGTTGACAATGTTTTGGACTTGATTCTCTGCAGCCTGGGAGAGTTTTTCTCCAGCCAAGAAGGTAACCAGGACATTGGGAGCAAAGTTGGAGCTAATAAAAGGATTCCTACTGATTATCTGACTGTGTTGCCTTTGTGCCATGCCCCAGGTCATCACAATTTGAAGTTCAAAACTGAGGCCCATTTTGGTTCAAAAACTATTGCCCTATAATGCATCATTTCATTGAAGGTTACAAACAAATAAACAGATATGAAAGTTGACAAGTACCTGAACTGTGACCACACGACTGCAGAAATGATGTGACAGATCATTTGAATACTGATCATAACTTTTTCTGAGGCCATCGTAACTTTGAACCATTGTTAAATGACCAGTCATAAGTTCAGGACTACCTGAATATTATCTCCAGTATCATAAGCTATCTGACACTCACAATCGGTTCTAGGGAAACATCAGCAAAAGGATTTCAATGCTTCAGATTTCCCAAAACTTTAGGATATATTTCTTAAATAAACATATAAACATGCAGGTGTATACCATTGAGAAACACAAAAGCTATAAGTTTTATATGATGCTGTTTTTTTTTCTTTTTTTCATTTATGATCTTCTTTTGCACCTAACCTAACCCTGAGAAAATGCTGAGTTTATTCATTTATTCATAATTCTCAGATTCCCCATGCAATATCTTAGTGTACACTCCTGTGTAATTTAAAGAATCTCTTTTAGACTTGAAATTTACAATGAAGAACAAAATAAAGGACCACAGGAATATGTTCTTTATTCTATGGTGCACATTTAAACAACCCCTGAAGAGTTTTTCCTCTCTGCCCCTCTACTTTGTCTTCCCATCAGCTTTTCATCAAGTTGCTAAGTAATTGTTTACTCTCATTTTCCACATAAGTATCCCACAATGCTTTGGCTAAAAAAGAAAGTAAATAGGTATTTTTGTCAAGATTTATTTAAATGATAAGCTACAGGAGAGTTTTCACGTAACATTAAAAACAAGATGAAAATATGCAGATTAGGAAAATGTGTGAGTAGATATACTCCCTAGGCAGAAATGTAGAGAATGTAAACCAGCAATGTCATGAATAAGGAAGTATAAAAACTGGGACACTATTTATCATTACAAAGAACAGGTAGTTCTCGACTTACAACAGTTCATTTAGTGACTGTTCAAAATTACAATGACACTGAAAAAAGTGACTTATGTCCATTTGTTGACCAATGTTGACCATTGCAGCATCCCCATGATCATGTGATCAAAATTCTGACACTTGGCAAAAGACTCATATGAGTGTTGTGGTTAGCCGGCAGCAGGTGCAGATGGCTGAGGAAAGCGAGGACTCAGATGAAGGGCCAGGACCATTAGAGAGTGGACTGCTTGCTGCCTTCAAAGATTGTGGGGGCTGGCAGCAGTGATGAGGAGGTTTCCAAGGAGCCTGTGCCAAGTGCACATGAGCGCAGGGCTGCTTGCAGGAAAGAGCAGCTGCAGCAGCACGAGTGATTCAGGAATAAGGTTGCAAGGTGATGGCCTCTCCTTCAAGAAGATAAAAGCCAGCTGTGAATCAGACGTTCTTTGCAGGAAGCAAAGACATTTTGAAACTTGAGCCTCTTGGACATTGCAGTATCTTAGTAGGTATTTGAAGACTTTTGTGTTGCAAAATATTTCTAAGGTAACCTTATCTGTTATTTTTGGCAGCCTCGCACAGTTTTGACTATGCTCGTGCTTATCAAAGTAATAAGTTTGCAGCAGCCTTTTAATCAGGGATTTGTAAGAATCATTAAAAGGTTTCTGTTCCCTTTAGTTCGTGTTTGTTTTATTGGACAAGGGTTTGGGTCAAAACAATGATTGCTATAATGTCCTTGGATCATGTGATCACCTTCTGTGACCTTCTGCCAAGCAAAATCAAGGGGGAAGCCAGATTCACTTTCTTTTGGGCTCAGTTGTGGTTGTACTGAAAAGTACTGAAAAGGAAGCAACAGATACTCCAGACTAATTTAGGCTGTTGGCTTGGCAATTTGGTTGCAAACATTTCATCAGTGCGTTTTGAGTTGTGCTTGTCTGTCAGAACACAGGTCTTTAAATACCTTTTTGTGAGTTGCAAAGTAGACTGAATGTTGTTTGTTCAGATATTTCTGAGTCATGGTTTGATTTTGCACTGTTTGATTAGCTGGCTGTTGTTGCTGGGCTATAGTTAAGTACCATCTGTGTGATGGAGGTTAGGATTAGAGTTGTTTACCTGGGTGCTTCTGAGTCATAGTCTGGTTTTATTTATTTATTTTATTTATTTATTTGATTTGTCAATCGCTTACAAGATAATAGGTATAAGTATAAACATAATTATGAATACATGAAATGGATACATATAAGAAAAATATGTAGGCATGTTTGTACGCTTATGCACACCCCCTACAGACTTCTTAGGAAAGGGGTGAGGTCAATAGTAGACAGTCAAAGGTTAAAGTTTTTGGGTTTGGGGGAAGAAACCACAGAGTCAGTAGAGTATTCCAGACATTGACCACTCTGTTGCTGAAATCGTATTTCCTGCAATCAAGTTTGGTGAGGTTTACCTTGAGTTTGTATCTATTGTGTGTTCTTGTATTGTTATGGTTGAAGCTGAAGTATTCATTGATAGGTAGGACATTGTAATTATGATTTTATATACTATACTTAGTTCGGACCAAAGGTGGCATAGTTCTAGATTTTCTAGGTCTAGAATTTCGGACCAAATGTGGCATAGTTCTAGATTTTCTAGGTCTAGAATTTCAAGTCTGGTGGCATAAGGAATTCTGCAATGAGTAAAGGAGTGGAGAACTCTTCTTGTGAAATATTTCTGGACTTTCTCAACTGTGTTAATATCAGTTACGTAATGTGGGTTCCAGACTGATGAGCTGTATTCAAGTATTGGTCTAGCAAATGTTTTGTATGCTGTAGTTAGTAGTGTGATATTACCAGAGAAAAAGCTACGCGGGATTAGGTTAACAACTCTTAATGCCTTTTTGGCTAGGCAGTTACAGTGGGCTCTAACACTTAGATCATTAGAGATGAGTACTCCAAGGTCCTTGACAGAGTTTGGATCCTCAACAAGGTCTTGACTATTCAGCTTATATTTTATTTTCTGATTTTTTTTTTTGCCAGTATGTAAGACGGAGCATTTATTTGTTGAGATTTGCAGTTGCCATTTGTTTGACCATTCTGAGACATAGTCAAGGTCTTTTTGAAGGGTAGCAATATTGTCTGTGGTGTTGAATAGCTTTACATCATCAGTGAAGAGAATGCAGTTGTTCTTAATATGATATGTTTTGGCTTGTTTGATAGTTTGAGTGGCTAGCTGTTGACTCCAGACCAATGTTTCTTAATTTAGGCGACTTCAGTATCTGTGGATTCAATTTTCAGAATTCCCCGGCCAGCAGGCTTGGTGAGAGTTGTTGAGAAGATATTGCTCATCTCTTCATGACTGCTTGCCAAAACTTTCTCAAAGGATATCTAGACAGCCTTACAAATGACTTATTAATGGGTGGGTTGTACTTCATAATATTACACATTTTACATTTTTGAGAATGGCATTATGTTTAAAAAGCTGAAAATCCACATTCTGAGGAGAGTCTCTCCCCAAAACATCTATCAAAGCTAAAGAAGACTACTGAAACTTTGAAATAACTAAGGTAGTATCATTATCAGCTTGGCTCTTCCTGACACTGTAGTATCTGATATAAGAAAAGCTGAAAAAGACATTTTGGACTCTATGTCAAAACTGGAATGGATATGGATTTCTCTTCCAGAAAAAGGTGAAATGGAAAAATTTCTCTTCCACACTTTGGCCCTTCTAAGTATTAGTCCAAAAAATATTTGTTCTGTTAAAGCTTCCAGCACTGGTGCACTTTGAGGGCAGGGTTTGAGTTGCTTCAAAAGCACACCTAGTCCATATATTGTACAAATACATATCTTGAACAATATGATTATTACAGTATGCTATGCAGTTGATTCGTAAAATCCAGTAGGTAGGTAAGAAATAGAAATATATTTAATCAGAAATAAACTACAATGTTTGGGCCAGTTTAAAAAAAACAATGACCACATGTTTTAATGATTGTAAATGAATGGCAGTTCCATGAGTACATATTCTGCATACTCAAATTAAATTGAACCATTAAAAGAGCTGATTTTAATAAACTCAGAGAGAACTTGGGAAGGATTCCATGGATGAAAATCCTAAAGGGGAAAACAACTCAAGAATCTCTAAAACTCTAAAAAGTATGATCATAGAAGCCCAGACCAGCACAATACCACTGAGAAAGAAAAACAAGAAATCCAAGATGAAACCAGCATGGCTGCACAAAGATCTCTCTGCCAAATTGAAAGAAAAAAAGGACAAGTACAAAAAATGGAAAGAAGGACATACAACTAAGGCAGAATATCAGCAGATAGCCAGAATTTGCGAAGATGAAATCAGTATAGCAAAGGCTCAGAACGAACAAAGACTTGCAACAAAAGTCAAAGATAATAAAAAAAGTTTCTTCCAACATATAAATAACAAGAAAAAAATCAAGGAAACAGTCGGTCCACTAAAGAGAGAAGATGGCAAGGAAGTAATAGGCAACAGAGAGAAAGCAGAACTGCTTAACTCATTCTTTGCATTGGTCTTCATGCAAAAAGAAACTATAGCTCAACCTACCAAAAACATAACTGTAAAAGACAGACCAGAAATAAAAATTAAAATAAGCAAAAGGCTCAGAGGTAAGAGAACACCTGTCTGATCTTGATGAAAACAAATCACAGGGGCCTGATGGATTACATCCCAGAGTTTTAGAGGAGCTGGCAGAGGTCATCTCAGAACCACGCATCATATCTTTCAAAAATCCTGGAGCACCAGGGAACTACCAGAGGACTGGGAAAGAGCTGATGTAGTTCCCATCTTCAAAAAAGGAAAAAAAAAACAGACCTGGGAAACTATAGACCAATCAGCCTAACATCAATACCCAGGAAGATACTGGAAAAGATAATAAAAAAACAGATCTGCCAACATCTAGAAACAAATAAAGTAATAACTAGCAGTCAGCATGGGTTTGTTAAAAACAGATCACACCAAACCAATCTTATTTCATTCTTCAACAAAGTGACTAAATTAGTAGATCAGCAAAATACTGTGGACATAATATATTTAGATTTCAGCAAGGCATTTGACAAAGTAGACCGCAACCTACTTCTTAGTAAGCTAGAAAAAAGTGGAATAGATAGCACCACCACTAGATGGACTCGCAACTGGCTGGCAAACCGTATTCAACAAGTACTCCTTAATGGGTCTAAGTCTACATGGAGGGAAGTAAGCAGTGGGGTGCCACAAAGTTGTGGGAGCGCCATCACTTGAGACTTTCAAGAAGAGATTGGACTGCCATTTGTCAGAAATGGTGTAGGGTCTCCCGCTTGGGTGGGGGGTTGGACTAGATGACCTACAAGGTCCCTTCCAACTCTGATTATCTGTTAAATCTGTTAAATTTAATACAACAAATTGTTAATTAAAGTCATGCTGTAAATATTGCAATTATTTTCCAGGATCAAGATTAGTTCTTTAAATTAGTACTTTCAAGCGAGTGCTATTTTTACTGGATATGTTGTTCATTTCTTCATGTTGACATAATTCCCCAGCTTGTTTTTATACAGTGACTATTTACTTTTAAAAGTGCAGACTCATGTAATTCAATTATATTAAGATATTGTAATTGGGAAAAAAGAAAGGTTGAATGTAATGAAATAATATTAAAATCAAAGTTAAGACAAAAAGAGAAGGGAAAATACAACTTAATTTCTTGTTTGAGGTAAGCTCCCATAGTATTAATTGGAGCAAACAGTGGATTGTAATTAACTCAGTAAAGTATCATTAGTAACTCAGAAAACAACTAAGAAAAGTTATTTGAATGCTATAATAAACTGGACAAAGATGTAAAAGCTGACTCAGTAAAAAAGTAATGTATAAATGCTATTATTAAATAGCAGTAATATTCATTTAGTGGTATATTCATTTTGTATGTTTTGTATGCTTTACAGTGTCAATTTTTAGCTTAAAACATTTTGGCATGTAAATGAACTTGTTTGTGGATCTGAAGAATATAGGAAAGAAAATAACGAATAATAAAGTCTATAATAGTAAATTCCAGCTTGACAGGAATACTTTTTTTCTTTTTAAAGAACAGTTTATTTTGATATCACCCCTTGTATTCAATTTTAAAAACCTTTTTTATATGATCTTGTCAATATCTAATTATCAAAAGCAGTCTGATTGACTCCTACCCTAAAATCAGAAGAATGCCAAGAACATATACCAAGTGGTATAGACTCCCATCAGGGTATCCCAAGGTATGGGAGTCATACCTTTAGCTCAGGTAAAGCAATCAGGCACCTAAATTAAACAAAAGTGATGAGGAAGGTGTTGGAGATAGATGACCATTTCAGTGGCAATAGCAAAAGCATAATTTAATACTGTGTTGGATAAGGAATTGGCAAACCACTTCTTTACCAACGAAACCACAAGGATAGATAATATCAATTGATTGCTGAAAGCGTGCTAAATAATAAGCCTCTCAACATGCTACTGGGGAACAGCTGAGGATCTTTACTAATGGTGCTTATTGCAAGGCTGTATTAAAGCCTTTCAAATGACTCACTGTTTATTGTATCACAGAGACAGAAAATCTAAAGCTGTAAAGAGAAAATTATAGTGGAACATAAGAAGAATGAACATGAGAAAGTTCAGCATGTGTTGAGAGTAAATGAGCACATTGACCCTTTAAAGGCATCAGTGAATTAAAATGGACTGTATTTGGACACTTTTAGTCAGAAGATCATATATGTTCTAGTTAGGATACTAAAAACCAAAAAAAAGTGTTGTTTGTCTATTTTGTTTTCATTGTAGAAAGATATAGGAAATGCAGTACTTGGGTACAATAAAATCCATGGCAAAATAATATCAATTAGACTTTGTGGAAAGAATGAAGAATAGAATAGAATAGAATAGAATAGAATAGAATAGAATAGAATAGAATAGAATAGAATAGAATAGAATAGAACAGAACAGAACAGAACAGAACAGAACAGAACAGAATAGAATAGAATAGAATAGAATAGAATAGAATAGAATAGAATAGAATAGAATTCTTTATTTGCCAAGTGTGATTGGACACAAAAAGAATTTGTCTTGTTGCAAATGTTCTCAGTGTACATAAAAGAAAAGATACATTCATCAAGAGTCAAGAATCATAAGGTACAACACTTAATAATAGTACATAGGGTACAATAGGCAATCAAATCATACTAAGAAACAGTTAATATAAATCGTAAGCATACAAGCGACAAAGTTACAATCATGCAGTCAGACGTGGGAGAGGATGAGTGATAAGGAATGATGAGAAGATTAATAGTAATAGTAGTGCAGACTTCATAAATAGTTGAACAGTGTTGAGGGAATTATTTGTTTAGCAGAGTGATGCTGTTTGGGAAGAAACTGTCCTTGTGTTTAGTTGTTCTGGTGTGCAGTGCTTTATAGTGTCATTTTGAGGGTAGGAGATGAAACAGTTTATGTCCGGGATGTAAATATTTTCACAGCCCTCTTTTTGACTTGTGCAGTAAACAGGTCCTCGATTGAAGGCAGGTTGGTAGTAATTGTTTTTTCTTCAGTCCTAATTATCCTCTGAAGTCTGTGTCTGTCCTGTTGGATTGCAGAACCAAACCAGAGAGTTATAGAGGTGCAGATGACAGACTCAGTAATTCCTCTATAGAACTATATCAGCAGCTCCTTGGCCAGTTTGAGCTTTCTGAGTTGGCGCAGAAAGAATATTCTTTGTTGTGCTTTTTTGATGACGTTTTTGATCTTAGGCATCCACTTTAGGTCTTATGATAAGATAGAAACTAGAAATTTGAAGGTCTCTACTTTTGATACTGTGTTGTCTACTATTGTAAGAGGTGGTAGTATGGGAGGGTTTCTCCTAAAGTCTACCACCATTTCTATGGTTTTGAGTGTGTTCAGTTCCAGATTGTTCCAATTACACCACGAGACAAGTTGTACAACCTCCTGTCTGTATGAGGATTCGTCGTTTTCTCGAATGAGACCAATCACTGTTGTATCATCTGCAAACTTCAGTATTTTAACAGATGGATAGTTTGAAATGCAGTCATTGGTATATAGGGAGAAGAGAAGTGGACAAAGCACTTTAATATGATTGTAATCCAATTATGGTTTATATTCCACATTTATGCAGAAGGAGAGGAGGTTAGTTAGTTCATTTTATGGCCAGATTCAATCTAAAATCAACATAACATACAAGCGGTTGAACTGTGTGGTAGGCTAAAAATGAAAATAGTAAGGAGAGAAATGAGAGCCATTGTTGTTAAAATGATGAAATAATGTAAAATGAAATAAATAAAATAACTGAGGTAAACATAAGAAACTTCTATTCTTTTATTTCAAGTAAAAATAAAAAGAATTGAAAAGCCAAACTGAGATAAAATTGGATGTGAGCTCTACTACAAGCTGTTTGCCACAGCACTTGGAGTCAAGTCCAGATTTCCTCTGAACAATTGTTTGAGAACAGTAATTGAACATGACATCGATGAAAAAGTCAGCGTAACTGAAATCCCTTCAGGATAGATTTAATTCAACAATCATTCTAAATTTGAGGATCATGTTTGCATGAGTGAATGTTACTGTCAGCACATGCACTGCTAGGGATAGTTTCAGGGTTGCCAGCTGAGATTTGCCAGCTTCATGTACAAGATGCTTTAAAGTTCATTTCAAGGCTTCAAGTTCATGTAATAGTCATAGCAGACAATCAATTTAAGAATAACTTAATATTGCTTTCTATATTGAAAGCATAAGCCTGCATGCCTAGCCCAAGTTATAAAGGAAGTTGATTACATTGTTTAACAAGAATCAATCATTCTTTCCATCTACAATTTGTTCCCAGTTTTCAGGAGGTTAATATGAGATATTTTACTCTTTGAGAAGAGACAGTAAAATTCTACTGTCACTTCTGTTCCATCAAAGGGCATACTTCAAAGCTAGCCAAATCTGGACATTTATTCAGCAGTTTCCATAATCATTTCTTCTTTGAAATTAAAATAAATAAATAAATTCAATAACTAACAATGGGTTTCCCTTTCAGAACAACCACAGCAAGTGAGTGGAAGAAACATGATATGAAAGGCTCAGAAACAGGGACATATTCAGTAAATTTAGCCAGGAGAAGAAAAATGCAGGGAGGCTTAATAGTATTTTTCAAATAGGGCTGTCATAGAAGAATGGATAGACTTATTTCAGAAGACACGGCAAGAAACAATGGATTTAAATTACAAAGAAAAGAGTTTGTCTAAGCATCAGTAAAAATGTCCTTATGGGCTAATATAGTAATACGTTTGGGAGGGAATAGAGTTTCCTTTGCTAGTGGTGCTGAAACAAAAAAAAAAAAATATTTCAATTTATCTTACTTTGCATCACTATCTGAGCTTTAGTGAAATATGCTACATGACCAGTTTATTCTATTTGCATGCCACCTTTAAATGGTTGTATGAAGTGTACATAGATAATTTATGTTAATTCTTTTCTTATACAGTTACTAGTTCTACATTAGCAATAACAATAGCACTTAGACTTATATGCCACTTCACAGTGCTTTAGAGCACTTTCTGGGCAGTTTACACTGTCAGCATATTGCCCCGAACAATCTTGAGCCCTGTCAGGATCAAACTCCAAGCTGTGAGCAGCATTCTAACCACTGCACTATCACAGCTCTTACATTGAAATCCAATCTCGCATACTCTTTCCCAAATTCTGGGTAATTTTAGGTCTATTGAAATTGAGCAATGACCATTTTCCTCTTCCCTCTCCTTTACCACAAGTACCTTCCAATCAGAAGGAAGGAAGGAAAAAGAAGGACGCCTCATTTTTTAATTAGTTCCACCATAATTTGTATCAAACATGATATGAAAAAAACTATGTAGCTTTTCTTTGAGAACTTTATCTCATAATGCTTTGTATGTAACAGAACCTGATAAAAACAAATCAAATGCACTAAAATGAAAGTAAATTATAGGCATGATGTTGCAGCATGTTAACAGTGTGACCATTATCATTAATACATTATTTATTGTCTGGTAAACATACCTTTGTCCTCAAATACAAAGTTCATAAATATTTCATGCCATGCTAGAGCAAAAAGATCCCATCCAACCCCCACATTTTCAGCATATGGATGGATGTGGACCTGTTACAAAGTCGTAATGAATTTTCATGCATTTTTAATTTGTGTACTGTCCTAGGAATAATTACAACAGCTGATAAAAGTTTGTGACATTTGTTGAATAGTGTTTGAGTATTCATTTATTCATGAATTATTGAATATACATTTTTGTCTAAATGAAACATTTTCTAGAAAAGAACAAGATGCAGAGGAAATGAAAGGTCAAGAAACAATGTGAGCAAGACATGCACAATGTGCATATATAAATTATAGAAGTGAATTAGAGTCCATCTATAGCTAAAGCCCATCAAATAAATCTTTGTTAATGTTGCAGAACAGTAACTGGAGAGGTTCGTATATGATTAGAAGCAAAAAAGAAAAAAGAAACCACTCTCATTTTTCTTTTTGCTAATGATGAGTATCACCTCAAGCAAAATATTTCAGAAATATAATTTAAAAGGAGTACTGTGCCAATTATTTCAATTTATCATTCTGCTTTTTTGCTTATATGGATTGTAGCCCAATTCTGATTTTCTACCTCATGTATAAAGTGTCTCAGACTATCTTCATCAAAAGTTATCAATCCAATTGTGTGCAAAGAAGAGAAGGAAATGTACAAGATATATGACATCCACTTTATCCATTATCCAGAAGGCACATGGTTCGTCCCTTGATATGTCACATTTGTTTAAATGCGCTATACTCACATTTGGAAACAATGTTCAGTCAGTGGAAAGGAAATAGAATGAGAATATATGTGAAGAATGATAAAGTAAGTATTTGAAATAGCTATCATAAGATTGAATTTACTATATCCATATTTCATTTCCAAGCATTGATATCAGTATCTCGGTAGGATAGAAAACAAGATGCAAACTTCCTGTAACAATATGGAATGAATACAGCTTTCCTCAGGTGTAGGTTATTCCTATGTATGATATAGCGTAATGTTTCTCACATACTTTAATCAAAATTGTTCAAAGAAATATGGTCTTCATCAGTACAAATAAGTTCTGGTTCCCTCTGTCTGCGTGTGTTTGTGTTTGTACATGTACATGTGTACATGTGTCCATCCATGCACTAAAATTGGGTATTAGCAGGGGTGGGATTCTACCTGGTTGGACCGGTTCTATAGAACCAGTTGTTATGATTCTGCCCAGTTAGGAGAACCGGGAACTTGTGCCACTGGCTGGCCCTTCCCCTCCCCTCACCCCTTACTTGGCATGCGTGCTATCAAACTTGCCTGCTAAGTTGCTATTTTTCCTTCCCTCCCCCCGACCATCAGCTGTTCTGCTGTGCCACAAGATTTAGATTAGCTAGAAAGCAGGAAATGGTTGGATTTCATACTTTTTAGCTAATCTAAAAGCAGAGCTAAACCTTCCTTAGGACGGAAGCTTCTATTTTTCAGTGCAGATTCAGGTAGCAGATTGCAGATAGATAGATCTCTAAGTAAATCTGTGATTCTGTGAGCAACTCAATCTGCCTGCCTGCTTTGCCTGATTTGGGGTAAAAGTTGCTCTTTTTAAATAAAAAATTCAATATTTACATAAATATTTACAATATTTACATACAAGCCATGCCCAGACATGACCACCAAGCCAAACCCACAAATTAGGCCACGCCCACAGAATCGGTTGTTAAGAAATTTGAATCCCACCCATGGGTATTAAAGAATATATCATGCTAGATTAGATACAGGAAATAATCTCTGCATTTTTTTCCTTTTGGGAAAAAAGGTATTATAATGCAGTCTAGATGTGTTGTACAATCCAAAACTCACTTCTGATATTTTCTATTTGCTTTGCTTAGGTTGGGAAAAATCTATGTTTGTTTACTCATTATACTGACAAATATGGCTATTTTCACCTTATCTTTCTAGTACAGTGTGACTTAGCACATCTGCTCACAATTAGTGTTTCAAAGCAGATGGCTTCTTTAACATTCCTCGTTTTTTGAAACGTAGTATACCAAATTGCATACTGCAAAAACTGATTTTTCTTCATTATGATAGAATATTCCACTACAGTGGACTTCTAAATTCAAGCCTAATTTAATCAGTCCATTTTAATAAAGTTGATCATGAATTAAATACTGTGCTGGAGCACACAACAAATTCAGCTCAGACAACTGTTCCCTTGGCATAATCCCACTGACAAAATGTAAAATTCTATTCTGTCCTATTAATGATTAAAACTGCCTGACAAGATTGCACAAAATAATAAGCACACTACAGTACACTAGAGTAGGCCAGCTTCCTGGGTCCCGTAAAGTGGCATTTTTTAATTGACCTTGCTCTGGAGAATAAATTCATACCTTTTGTTCTGTGATATCCATTCATACAATAGAAGACTTCTGTTTTTCCTTCTCTTCTTCAGGCTAAACATAATACTCTCCTTTAATTAGTCTTTGTAGGATTTAGTTCTATTTTGCCTTTGTTATATGTAATATTCCATTTTAAAACTTCCTCCCTGCCTCAGTTTATCAGAAAATTTTGGTATCATCACACCTATTTCCCTCTTTTTTCCTCTTTGGTATTGTTTGTATGTGGGCCTTAATTATCATCAATTTTCAGAATTTTCCAAGTCTTTCTTCTTTCAGGATTTCCCCTCATAGATCCCTTCCTACTTTTTCTCTTAGCTTGCTGAAGTCAGTGCTCTTGAAATTTAGGCCATGAGGAAATCTGACATTTCCCTTAATTTAAACCTGCATTTAGATAAGATAACCCTTCCCTGAAGGTACAGGGTTTTATAATGGTCTATCAAAGTGGAAGCATAAATGAGAAATGGAGAGAAAAGGGTGGAAAATGCCAACCAAAATGTTATAACTTGTGTAAATCAAGCTGAGTACATGGATCTGGAGGCAATTATCAATTGACCATATATGTCTTTCAGTGCCTACTTCTTTTAATGTGTAATACAGGTGGTTTTTGACTTATGACCATAATTTCAGCTCAATATTTCTTTTGCTAAGCAAGACAGTTGTTAAGTGAGTTTTGTCCCATTTCTTGCCACAGTTGTTAAGTGAATCACTATACTCCCAAAGATGTTTTTGGGACAACCATGACCTGGATGATTTAGAATCTCCATAAACATGAGTCATTGTAGATGTTATGTTAATAAGTGAATGTATATAAGTGAACCAGGCTTTTCAAATTGACTTTGCTTGCCAGAAGGTTGCAAATCACATGACCCTGGGACATTGCAACAGTTATGAATATGAGCCAGTTGCCAAGTGTCCGCATTTTGATCATGTGACCAGAGGGATATTAAAACGGTCATAAACATGAAAAATTGCCATAAGTCACTTTTTCAGGACTGTTGTAACTTTGAACAGTCACTAAATGAATGGCTTTAAGTCAAGGACTACCTATAATTATTTATATTATGATTTGAGACCTACAAATCTTTCATTGAATGAAGTAAATGGCAATTTTTATATTTCCCAAAGCAAATAATCAGTTGTTTCTTAAACACATAACGTTTGTGCACACGTGACAAAATTGCTCCGAAAATGGTGGATTCTTGGCAGCTAGATAAAATTTGTTGAATAAATTGTATAAATTTATTCAAATAATAAATAATAAATTGTATATTGCTGGTTGTATAGCAATAGATTAGAATCACAAATCCTTCCTTCCAAGATAGCTCATTATAGTTTAGATGCCCCTTCAATAGAAAACAATTGAGCTAATTGATCTTTCACTTGAACCATCTATTCTTTACATATTAGGCCCCTTGATTTGTCTTCATATGTGGAAAAAAAACATAAATGCCAAAAGGGAAGACCAAAAGATTTTAAAAATCCAACTCAGTGCAAATGTGTCCATTTTGTGGATGATGATCAATATAAAAGTTAATCAGAAAGGATGTATGCTTTTAGAAATTGCAGTACAATCAAAACAGTAAATTACAGAATTTGGAGTATAATAGATTGTCATTCAGTCCTAATCTGGTGTTGACATTTCTAGCTATGACAACATAGGCAGAAGAGGAACACAAACAGTGACTATTGATATAAATTTCCACATAGTGAGTAATGTTAGGTATTATATAAATGGGAAAAAATGAAGGATGACTGCTTATGCAAACCCTCAAGTGGATCTAGTAGAATGATATCAATGCTGTGACTGACAGATATAAATGCTCAAACTTGTGTGAAATCTCCATCCTGCTCCAGGGACTACAAGGAATGACCAGAATTTACATTCCTTAAAATACTGGTTTTCAGGTACTCAAGTCTCTTGAAACAAAAGAATCTATTCCAGAATAAGATATAAATAGTGTATTAAATGTTTCAATGACATGAAACATTCATCTTGTTATAATTTTATCTTGAATACAGACATTATCCTGATGTTTTACAGAACAAAATGTGTTGGTTCAAATCCAGCATATAAGCATTTCACTCAGTAATGCTGTTAAATCCAATGGGTTTGCATTCACATGATTAAGATGAATAGCTGGTGATTTTTAAAAAATGCTTTGGCATGAGAACAAGATTATTTATGTTCATTATAAATCATTGGATAGAAAAGAAGATAAAATGTAAGAAATGATTTCAACTAAATATCAAAGCTTATTTAGATAAATAACTATCAGACACCTTGTTGGGACACTGCTTTATTCAGGATATGAAAGGATATAAACAGCCAACAGTGATTCACGAGGAACTCTATGCATAGATATACAAACAGACAAAGTGCAGCAACACAAGCACAAGCATATAACAATCTGTGTTCACACTCAAATACAAATAAAAATTATGCACAGGGAAGTAGCTACCGTTATCAAGAGCAACACAGGCAATATGACTTTGGCCAGGATGAAGTAAATTGACCATGTAGCTGGAAGAAAACATATCTGCTAGAGCTCTGCTTTTAGGAAATTCTGTCATTTCTTGATGAAGTAAAATTTTCATCACAGGAAATCTGCACTGATTTGAAGGTAGTTCTAGAACATTATTTTGTGGTGCTCTTATGAAGAAGGCCAGCTGATGGTTAATTACCACAGAACCTTTCACAAAGGCAGGATTGATAGCAAACCTTCCCTAGCAGAGATTAGTATTGGATATCATGATGTCTCTGTTATGTTCAACTGGATAGTTTTATTTCTGATTCTAGATGTTTTACTGATTTTGGGGGGCTATCTTCTTCTCATTGGATTGAATTTGTAATTGCAATAATTTTTTCCACAGTCTTTGTATATTTGCAACAAGTAACCAACTTTTCTTCCAGAATTCCTGCAGCGGCTCACTTCTCAGTTAATAAACACGAGTCCTGCAATATAGGCCACTTGTTACCAGATGTCCAGGTACCTGTTTACCTAGCATGGTCTTTGTTGACCTTGGTGACAACTGATCCAGTATGGGTTTCTGTAAGTTATGTTTCTGTTAAGTTCATGTTTTTTATGGGAGAGACACTGATTCTTCTGATGAAACCTGTCCATAATGGTTGAACCTCTGGCATCACTCTCATCTTCCTCAGAATGTACAACCCTCATAACTACATTAAGGTAGTTAATCCCTCACTGCAGGATTATTATTTAAATTTCCATGCTGCCCAGTCTCAATGACTCTTATCTTAAGCATCCTGTCTGTCCCGCCCTTTTCTGTCCTGTCCTAAGCCTCAATTTATAATCAGTTCATCACTGACCTCAAGTACCAATTCACCACTTTCCTTGAGCAAGAGGGAAAAGGGAAGATGCATTGTATGTTAGCAGTTTATTTGTAACTATAATATCTATATTTTAGAGCTCAAAAAGCATCCACATAGTGAAGTTATATAGATATTGAAAACCAGACATAATATTTGGAACCTATATATCCTTCCTTCCTTCCTTCCTTCCTTCCTTCCTTCCTTCCTTCCTTCCTTCCTTCCTTCCTTCCTTCCTTCCTTCCTTCCTTCCTTCCTTTATTTTATTTATTTGTTAGGCAAGTATTATATAACAGGTATAAGTATAAACATGGTTATGAATACATGAAATGGATACGAATAAAAAAGAAACAATAGGACAGGGACGGTAGGCATGTTGGTGCAGACCTCTTAGGAGAGGAGTGAGGTCAATAGTAGACAGTCTAAGGTTAAAGTTTTTGGGGTTTGGGGAAAAAACCACAGAGTCAGGTAGAGTATTCCAGACATTGACCACTCTGTTGCTGAAGTCGTATTTCCTGTAATCAAGTTTGGTGCGGTTTACCTTGAGTTTGTACCTATTGTGTGCTCTTGTATTGTTATGGTTGAAGCTGATGGGTAGGACATTGCAGTAGATAATTTTATGTACTATACTTAGATCAGGCCAAAGGCGGCGTAGTTCTAGGTTGTCTAGGTCTAAAATTTCAAGTCTGGTGGCATAAGGTCTTCTGCTTCCTTCCTCTTTCTTTCTCAGAGTCATACTGGGAAAGGTTTTATCTATAGCAGCCTCCCTTTGTTTCTTTTAACTTCCCAGTCATCATCACCATTAAAAATTAGGGGGACAGTTTCACATAAATACAAAACAGTCAGTAAATTCTTGAGCTGGCTGCCTGGGCATTAGAAAGCAATATAGAAGGGTGAATGTGAGCATAGATAAGAGTGTTTATTAAGGATTATCTTGTGCAGATAAGAGCAGTGAAATATATTTCTCTGCTCTTCTTGTGTTTACAGATTACTCACCAGCAGATTTAAGGACATTCAATCACACCTGAGTGGCTTTAGGAAAGAAAGAAAGCGAGCCTGCTAGAGCTGGAACCTTTTACAGAGAGGTTCTGAGAAAGAAAAAGAAAGAAAGAAAGAAAGAAAGAAAGAAAGAAAGAAAGAAAGAAAGAAAGAAAGAAAGAAAGAAAGAAAGAAAGAAAGAAAGAAAGAAAGAAAGAAAGAAAGAAGCAGAAAGGGAAGGAGGAACAGGGGAGGGAGGGGCCTTCTGAAGTGGAGATGTTAGTGCAGGGAACCAAAAGGGATAAATGGAGAGTGACATAAATGGGTAGTAGGAATTGCAGAGCCCCTGCAGTGGGACGTAGATGTGGGCAAGTTGCTATAAATGCCCAAATTTGTATCATGTGGCCACAGAGGCACTAAAACAGGCACAGGAATGGGCAAGGGTTTAAGTCCCTTTCTTCAGTACCATCACAATTTCAAAAGGTCACTGAATAAATTGTTGTAAGTCAAAGATAATCTGTAAACGAAACTTCAAAATACTTTCTGTTGCATATACAATGGTCAATATGGTTCATAATTCTAGTCATGCATTTTGTTACTGTATATATAGATTTGAAAAAGTGGATTAAAAATTAGACAACATGTATTTTATCACTCAGTATAATTAATCTGTTGCTTTTGAAATGTTTCTATTTGAAGGAAGAGAGAAATCATTGGACTTTTCATATCAGTTGTGGATTTAATTTAAATACATTAGTCAAATGAAGTAGTTTGAATCAGGACTTTGAATCCTTCTCTTTCTAAAGTAAAGACCTTGGGAATTGCAGTACTGGATAATTAATCTGAACTTTCTACATTGCATGCACTTTTCCAAGACAATTTTGAGAAAAGTACATTGGAACTATATTCCCAAATTAAAACATTCAGACAATTGCTCTGTAGGATTTCATCCCCCTCATATGATTTAACCTATAATCATTTCTTATTTAAAATTTAATCAGAAAGAATTGTGTGGAAATATTAAAATACCTTTCAGTATAAGTGGAAAGAAATAAGTAAGCACTTCATGCATGAATCTAACCTACAATGAAATTCATGAGAGAAATTACTTATACACTCTTTTGCACTTAAAATAATCTAAGTTCTGCATTATGCAGAGCAGTCTACTGTTATGAGCTGCTGTGAGTTACAGAAGTTCACCAAATCAAACTTAGGTGGTAGCTTCCAATACTTCCACAGGAAATATACATTCTTCTCTTGCTGGTAGTGTCACACATATTACATTGGTATTTTTTGAAGAGTATGCACACTGTGTTGGAAGGAACACTAAACTACTACTACATAAGCAATATCAACCTCAGGCTTTCCTAGCCTTTAAGCAATAAGTAGAATTAAATTGTTGTTAGTTCAAAATAAAGACAGATGATACCAATCTTCTTGTGGCATACCAAAGAAGTAGAGTACAAGATGCATAAAAGATTACCCAATGTTATTTACAGAGGTGGTATTCAGCAGGTTCTGACCAGTTCTGGAGAACCAGTAGCAGAAATTTTGAGTAGTTCGGAGAACCAGCAAATACCACCTCTGACTGGAGATTTTACAGTATCCTTCTCCTGCTACGCCCACCAAGCCACACCCACAGAACCAGTAGTAAAAAATTTTGAATCCCACCACTGATTATTTAGTTAGCCCTACATTAAAATCAGACCTGCATGGATATGTGGACATTTTTGTCATTAAAAGAAAAACATTCTCCAAACAAACAAAAAAATCCCAAATCCCCTCACCTCGCTTGAAAAAAAAAAGATTTTTAAGCACCACTGGAAATAGGTGTGTGGTTTCAAATCAGGTAGATAGTATCTGAACCCACGTTATAGTGAAATATAGCAAATGAGATATGAGTAAGAATCAAACAATATTTCTTATCCTTGCTTTGCATTGGTTAATATATTCAGTTTCATAGATTCTCAAATGGTAGTTGAACAGAAAGCACATTTTGCACTAGACAAGGTTGCCCGTTATCTTCACTGTTGTTTGTACTGACTTTGGAAATATTGAATAGAAATATTAGGAAAAATGAAGAAATAAAGGGAATGAAAATAAAAAGGGAAGAGTATAAATTATAAGCATTCTCAGATGATTTGGTCTTTATATTGGAAGAACCACTGGAAATAGGTTCTAAGTTGATCGAAAAAATAGAAGAATATGGCAAGGTTGCAGGACTGAAAATAAACAAGGAAAAAACAAAAAATGGTGAAAAATATGATATAAAAATAAAATAAAAGATTAATGGACAAACTAAATATCCAATCACAAAAAAAGTGAAATACTTAGGGATACAAATGACAGCTAGATGTGGAACTCTTAAAGAGGACAATTATGATAGATTGCAACAACAGATTGCGACAGATTTGGAAATATGGAAAAAAATTACAACTATCCTTAACAGGGAAAATAGCAATGATCAAAACGAACATATTGCCAAAAATATTATATTTATTCCAGACGGTTCCAATAAGACTGAGGAAAAAAATACTTTGAGGATTTAAATAAAATGATGTTGAAATTTATTTGGAAGGGAAAGAGACAAGAATTAAGATAAAATTGTTGCAGGAGGCAAGAATGGGAGGAGGTTTTGGACTACCCAATTGGGAATTATACTACCAGGCAGCAATATTGATGTGGATGAAAGAATGGATTGTATTGAAAAATGTTACACTGTTAACATTGGTAGGACATGATTTGCAATTGGGGTGGCACACATTCCTATGGTATAATGAAAGCAGGGCACATGGATATTTTAGGAGACACTATGTCAGGGACGCTTTATTAACAGTATGGGAGAAAATAAGGGAACACCATTATATGAAAATACCAGTCTGGTTGTCAACAATTGAGGCATTCGCATATCCAAATGTTTTTAAAAGGGAACATATTATTAGATATGAGGAAATTTTAAATGAAAAGAGTGAACTCAAAACAAAGCAAAAACTAGAGGAATAAGGGATAAATGTAGGTTGCTATTCATATTTGCAAATGCACTCAAGGTATGAAAAAGATATTAAGATGGCTAGGTTTTATAAGGAATTGACTGAATTAGATAAAATCCTAACAGGCAATGAAGAGAGGATAATTAAAAAAAAATATGGTTATTTATTAGGAGTGAAACTAGAAGAAGAGCAAATTAAAGAAACAATGATTGCATGGGGGAAAAATTTTGGATATGGGATAGACTTGGATAAATGGCAGACACTATGGATTAGAAACTATAAAGTTAACCATATCAATGGTCTACAAAAAGAATTTGTATAAGATGTTTTAACGGTTACTTACTCCCAGTGAGAACAGCCAAGATGTTCAAAGACAAATCAGCGAAGTGTTGGAAATGTCATCAGACACCTGGATCATATTACCAGATGTAGTGGACATGCATTGATGTTAAAAAATATTGGATTAGAATACACATGTGGTTGGAAAAAATAAAACAACATATAGATTTAAAACCAGAGATATTTTTATTGGGAATCTTTCCTGAAGGTTACAATAGAGAGATAACATATTTGATTATCAATGAACTAACAGCAGCTAGAATTGTATTTGCACAAAATTGGAAAAATGAGAAAACTCTGACAGAGGAGGAAACTATTAAGAAAATTATGGAATGTGTGGAAATGAGTAGACTGACAATGGCAATTAGAGAACAGGAAGAAAAAGATTATTATAAGATTTGGAATTTGTTCTATGAAAGGTTAGATAGAAGAGTAAGAAATTGAAACATGTGATAATAGTAATATCATATCATGACTGATTGATTTGGATTGAATAAGAGAATGAATATAACTTAGGTAAGGATGGAATATATTTTTGAAAGATAATAATTACAATGCTAATGATAACATAACAATTGACCAATGTGATATAAAATATTGATTAGAATATTTATAAATATAAACAAGTAAGAAATGTATGATAATATTATGTGCACAAGATATATGTACCCAACCAACGCACTGTAGAACTGAAAGATGGTTTTATTTGTTGTTTTTGTTATAAAAATAAAATCTTTTTCAAAAAGGAAAAAGAAAGCACATTTTGGAATGAACATTTGTCCAGTAAGCATCACACTAGTGGCTAAGGTCTACGGCACAAATTAGTAGATTCTTTAAGATTCCCTTCTTAAATAATATGTGGGATTTGTCTGTAATGCTTTTATCTTGCTTTATTATCCAGAACTTCAATATCTAGAGCCATCTGAAACATCAAATCTTACAGACCATTAAGGAATGGATGGGCTATTCCCCCAGGTCTGTTTTAGTGCATAGGATTCCCCCAAAAGTGGTTCTCTTCTTTGACTGTTGCCTTTTTAGGTGGACATTTGAAGCAAGAAAAGGGCTAGATCATTTAAACTGATTTGCTGTTTGCTGACATGGTACAGGTGTGGGAGTTGGGGGAAGGAAATCTAACAAATCTAGTGCTACGAAACAGAACATTGGTATTGTGTTTAAAGGACTGTACTTACCTTGACATCCTTTTGATGAATGGAGAAGTACCTTCATAGCTGTGTACAAGGATTTCTACAATAATATAAAATTCTATCGATCCTTGAAAATGAGTAATTCAGAACAATGTATGTACTCTCGATTAAGAGTCCTATTTTATAAAAAGTATTTTATGTTAATCTTAGTGTGAACATAGTAAGTAGGTAGCAGGACATCAAAATTTAACCCGGTTTCTTTCTCTGCATTGATATACTTTATAATTGTCACAGCTTTGCATAGATAGTTTGCAGCACTCCTAAAGGACCCAGCTTTTTCCTTTCCATTGCTAAGAGCTATGCCTGAAAGCATGTAGGCATCAGATTTCATTACTAGCTAGATATAGCAGCAGAATTGACAAAACATATGAACATTTAAGAAACATAGACAATTTCATGAAATATAATCAAATAGACAGACCTGTACAGAATGGCAAAAGACCATACTTTCATCAAGTTTGGGAATATATAATCAAAACTGAAAGTAAAACAGAACCAATTGTCAGGTACAGGGACTGACTGTTTCTTAATAGGAAAAGAATTGACAAAATGTGGAACAAAGCATAAGAAATACAGTAAGAAAATCACAGAGCTTGCCAATACAAATTGTTAGGGCTAAACTTGCAAGACTATAAAAATAACCTTCTTGAACTTCATATGATCACATTAATTTTTCAGCTACTATTTGACAGGACATAAATTATCATCAGCATTTATATGACATTCATGCCTTTTAGTTTTATTGGCAGAGAAGTATCTTTTATGAAAGCACATTGTGAAAATTGACTATCTTTGTAGATGGAGAGGAGGGGAATTTCCTCAAAATCTAAAAGCATTATATCATACTAGCTGAGCTTTATTTTAAAATTATCTTTCCTTAATTTAAGGGCTGGTTTATTTATTATGGTTGATTGATTGATTGATTGATTAAGCACCATTATGTTGGTGTCAACTTTTATGACCATATAATAGACTTTCTCCATGATGATTTGTCACAACCTAGCCTTTCAGGTGTCCTAACAGTGCACTGATCATCATTGAGCTGAACCATTTTTACTGCAGGCAATCTTCTTCTTTTTCTTTCCTTTGATCTTTTCTGGCATTATGGACTTATCAAGTGGGCTGAATGTTCACATAACATAGTAAAATGTGATATAAATTTGATCACTGGTCGATGAAAATCTTATATAGATGGGGTTTTTTATGATCCATTTGTTTCCCCACCTCCTTTGGCTATCCATAATATTCTCAACGGTCTTTTCCAACATTAAATTTCAAAAGCATCAATATTCTTTCTAGTGTACCTATCTCATTTCATCTTCTAGTACTGAGTTCTTGTTTCATCTTTCTTCATATATGTGATTTTCTTGGGTTTGACTTCTTCAAAAGCAACAACATTCTTCTTCAAAATATCAAAGCAGCAATGTTCTTTTTAAAAGCATCAATATTCTTTCTAGAGTACTGATCTCATTTCATCTTCTAACACTTGTAAATGTGGAGTTTCTTCTAAGATTGTGAATATGCAGTATCTTCTAAAGCAGAGATCTCCAAACTTGGCAACTTTAAGACTTGTGGACTTCAACTCCCAGAATTCTCCAGCCAGCTGGCTGGAGAATTCTGGGAGTTGAAGTCCACAAGTCTTAAAGTTGCCAAGTTTGGGAACCCTGTTCTAAGGTATCATGGATGGGTCTCTAAACTCCTTTCTTTGTGAATATGGAGTGTCTTCTAAGGTATCTCAGATTGGTCTCTAAAGTTCTTTCAACATTTTTGAGATCTTTGATTCTCTTGGCTTTGACCTCTTAAAAAGCATCAATATTCCTCTTCAAAATAATAAAAGCATCAACATTCTTCTTTAAAAGCATCAATATTCTTTCAAGAGTAGGACTCGTGTCATCTTCTAATACTGAGGTTCTTTTAAATAAGGAGTATCTTCTATGGTATCTTGGATGGTTACATCTATACAAAATTTCAGTACACTATATTTTTCCCATATTTATCACAGTAGTATCAATTATTATTTGTGCATTGGCAACTTTTAGCATATCAGTTTGAAGTTGAGATCACATGGAACACTTCCTCATTTTTTTTCTGTATTTTTCCATTTTTTTGATGTCTTTATAGCTGTTGTAATATTGTTTCTTATCTCTTCTAACAGTTCTCTAAAACCCTTTCATCTTTCTTGAGATCTTTGATTTTCTTAGCTTTTACTTTTCTTGTTGGTAATTTTTGGTGGCCACCTCTTTGTTCTGACATTCAGTTTGCCTTCTTCTGTTCTTGGTCTATGCAGTCTCTTTTTACAGTCCTTCTAAATAACTTCTTTTATTTCATTCCACAGTTCTTTTCATTCCCTACCAATGAGGTTCAGGATTTCAAAACAATTCCTGAAGTTCTTGAAAATGCTGTTTATATTATTCATAGCATTCTTCTTCTTCTATTTTAGTTTGACTTGGATCTTCCACATGAACAGAATATGACCTGTTTCACAATACCCCATGGCCACATTGCTATTATAAATGAGCTCTTGTACCAATGATATAATTAACTTGATTTCTGTATGCTCATCTCATGATGGCCATGTATATGGGAATCATTTTAGTTGTTTGAAGAATATATTAGCAATGAAAAAAATCATTGGTTTGGAAGAGACTAATAAGCCATTTTTCTGTTTCATTTCTAGTTCTTTGTTGAAATCTAACTGTTTTTATTTGGTCACTGGTTGCATTTTACTTAAGTATTATCTTTCCTCAGTATGAAGGTCCTGTTATTTACTCTTTGTGTGTGCGTGTGTGTGTGTTTGTCCTATGTAGTACATTTTTTGATCTTCTAATGGAAGATATCCACTTTCAGCCTAATATAGCAATACATAGTAAATTTAGTTCATTTTCAATGTATTAAACTTTGCCATGTTTGTGTGGCTAGCATTCCCTTCTTCCCACTGTAATTCTGTTTTTATCCCTTATAAACATTATTATTCCAAAAGATCCTCAGATATTCCTCAGTAGCATATTAACCTGAGTGACCCATCATCTGGCATTATATCCTCAATCACTTTATCTTGACCATCTGTATAGTGATCTTGATAAAATCAATAAAGTTTGTTTAAATTTTTTTTTAAAAAAAGAGTAGAGGTACTCTGCAAAGTACCTCTAGTACACAATCAAATATCAGATTAATGAAACATCATGTTAGAATAACCTTTTCTTTTGCAAAAAAAAAAAGCCACACTAGAAAGAAAAATAGGTCATTTCATTCTAGACCAGCATATATAATATCAAAGATAGGCAGAGTGCAGTTGGAAGGACATGAGAAAACTCTAATGAATGATTATATTGTGGAATACTAGTTCCACAAGCTAAAGAAAGCATGTGACAATGTCTGTCTTCTTTAAAGGGAGTAAAAATGCAATAATGCTCAGATCTGGACTAACTGAAAATTGATTTTCAGAATTTAATGCATTGTTCTGCCAAATAATAAAAAGAGGACTGAATGTATTCCAGCTCCTAACATCTTCCTATAATTTTTCATCTTGATGGACAGGGAACATGACTGACCATCAGCAATTTTTACACCTGCAGATTTAGTGCAGGTGTTGAGACATCACTAAGGCTTGTCACCCTTGATTTTGCAATGATCCAAATGTAGGAGTGGTTTCTTTGAACCACCCTTGCATTGGCAAATTGCATTCATCCAAGTACACTAGGAGGAGGAACAGTACATGGAGCAAAAACATATAGTCATGTAGAAAGTCAAGTCAAAGTAACACATAGAACATAATTATGATAAGGATATGGATTAAGATTATCGTAATTGTGTTCCACATGACTTGACTTTCTGTGTTAATGCTGTCCTATACTAACTTATATTAAGCCTCCCTCGAATGGGATGACAGCTAGGCACATTCAAATTCCACCCTGTTCACCTTTCTGAGAAAGCAATGTGGTGAACTGT
Organism: Notechis scutatus; assembly: GCF_049901735.1. Lineage (NCBI taxonomy): Eukaryota > Metazoa > Chordata > Lepidosauria > Squamata > Elapidae > Notechis > Notechis scutatus. The sequence goes on from NC_142011.1 coordinate 168,804,516, forward strand.
GGATATATGTAGGCAATTTATGCCAGAGCTAATAAATATATTAAACAATCAACTGTATTGGAATTTTCCATCAGCAATCTGATTATGAGTAATTGAAACACATTCTGTTGCTTTCTGTGGTTGGTGTATCCACTGGGGATATACATCTTAAATTAGCTTAAGGCAAGTCAGTCCAAAATGCTAGTTTTGCTCCAACAGCAGCAATTGCTGCTCAGGTATCTTCTGCTGATGACAGAAAAGAATACTTGTACAATCACAGGACACATGCAAATGCACAAGATTCTAAGTGAGGGATAAGAATTATTTGAGGTAATATATTAATGTGGATATTAGGATTCCAGTTAATGCTGCTTCTCCAGTTTTTTCTCTCCTTTGATAAGAGTGTAGCTACTACATACATGAATAAGCACTATGTAGAATAAAGGCAAATTACAAATAAATGCATATATTGGGTAGGTACGATGGCTCAGCAGTTAAAGATGCTGAGCTTGTTAGAGACCCCAGGTTCAAGATGTGAGCTCTGTGTAATGGACAAGTTGCCATAACTTGCCCCAGCTTCTGCCCACTATCAGTTCAAAAACATGCAAATGCAGGTAGGCTAATAGGTATCACTTTGGTGGGAATGTAACAATGTTCCATGCATCTTTGGCATATAGCCATGCTGGCCACATGACCACAGAAATTGTCTTCAGACAAGGTTGACTTCCTTGGCCAAGAAACGGAGATGAGCAATGTGCTCTAGAGTTAGACACAATCTGCAGGGAAACAATTCCCTTTCCCTTTCCATATATTGGCCAATTTGTTTACCAAGGAAAAATGTCACAATGACTGTGGATATTTTCTCCCCACTCAGTGCAACCCCCCACCCTTAGTTACCTCCTCATTTCTTTTCTTTCTTCTTCTTTCTTTTTGACTGACCTTCTTTCCCTCCCTAAATATATCTCTATATAATGACATCCATTTCTCACCAACTTAAATTTTCAAAAGCAGATCAATTATGCATTCAATTTCCCTATTCAAAGCTACTCTAAGAGCTCCCACAAGATCAAAACACATTTCACTTTTCAGTAAACAGAAACTGCCATCTCCTAGAATAACTGCCACAAATGCATCTTAGGGAAAAATATTGAAATAATGGATGAAAATACCATCAGGAGCTTAGGCGGAGAAGCATCTCATATATTTCATGAATGGGGCAGATGTCACTGTGATGATATAAGACTCCCATATAGTCTGGCCAAGATAAACTAGTGTTTATTTTACCTTAAATAATGAAGGTGATTATGGGTTGGAAGTTCCATCAGATATAATCCTCTGCACTGGGGAAAACAACATTTTTATACTTCAATGTTACCAATCTCCCTACTTTTTTTTATCAGATAAAGACTATCTTTCCAAAATAATTGGAATATAAACCTTGTTATACATTACCAAATATTTGAAGTCTTTTTACTAAAACAGTGATATCAAACTGTAGCAGCAAAAAGTATCAATCCAGCAGGAAAAAATTCAGAATCAAGATGCAATTAGACTTATTATTTTTGTTTATTAAGAAAAACACCAAAAAAATAATGTCCCACGATATTATTGGCATACATTTTAATGAATGAAAAATTCTCTGTTATATATTCAGGATCTCTTTAAGTATTCTGAATGTCAGAGAAAAATTCTGTAGAAAAATCTTTATGTCATCAATCCCTCTTAGTGATACCACAACCACAACTACTACAGGAAAAAACTGATTGGTAATTGTTAAATTGTGGGTAAGAAAGTCACGGTAAGCTCAGCTCATTCATCTTCTTTTATTTGTTCTTACAGAACTGAGAACTGCAGCTGCAGCAGCTCCTTTTACAGCAGAGCTGTCCGTAGCTTCAACCAGTGACGGCTGTTTAAATTCCTGCTCCCACGAACCAACCAATCAGGGGTGAGTATGCTAATATCTAACACCCCTTCCCACTGGTCCAGTCTCACCCAATCCTGTCCTGCCTAGTGTACGTAGTCGCGCAAGTAGGCAGGGCTTTTGTGGGTGCAACTGGAACTGTGCAGCTCAGCCGTTGGTTGGTCTTCGAGCTGTTCGGTCGGATTTACAGTGCCTCTTCTTCTTTCCATTGGAACCTCCTAGAACCTTCTGGCTGGGGCGGCCATTTTGTCTCCACTAGAGGCCGCCCTTCCAACTCGTCCGTGGACCTGTTCCCGCCTGGCCATGCTGACCTGCCATTGGATCTCAGGTATGTGTTCACTTCCTTTGTTCAGTGCTATTGTTAGTTGTTAAGGGTATGCCTCATTAGTTGTTAGGGCCTGTTCTGTTTGATTTCTTGGTTGGAAAGGGTCTCCCCCCTCTTCTCTGCTTGTGTTGGGTTTTTGTGAAGGGTCTCCCCCTTCTTCCCTGATTGTGTCTGGGATTTCTCTTTCCCTCCATATCCCCCAGGCCCTCAGTTGTTCTATGTGTCTCCTCCAACTCCACCCATTAATTGTTTCAACCCTGCATGATTAGGGCCCAGTTACCTGGGACACCCTCGTGGGTATCCATAGGGGTTCTGTGTTAGGTTTTTTGCATATACTGGGTCACCCACTTGGAATGTCCAGCATCTGCTGGACGAATTGACAGGTGTGTCTGGGTTATAAAGGGGGTGTGGTCTATCTAATGGTGATCTCAGCTTCCTTCCCATTAATAATTTGGCAGGGCTCTTGTTAGTTGTTGCACTGGGTGTTATGTGTTGTATGCTTAATAGTTTGTCTATTTTAGCCTATGTGTTCCCTGGCCCTAGTTTGTGGAGGGTTTCCTTCATGGATCTTACCATGCGTTCTGCTTGTCTGTTTATCAAGAGGTGACGCGGTACTGATAAGGCATGTCATATTCCATTTTGTGCTAGGAACCCTTCAAATTGGGTGGCCATGAACTGTGGCCCATTGTCGGATACAATTATGTCTGGAAGACCATGTGTTGCAAATAGTTTCATAAGATTTCTAATTACGGCCTCTGTTGTGGTGGACTGCTTGATGCTGACCTCCAGCCATTTGGAGTATGCATCCACCACTATTAGAAATGTTTGTCCCTTTACTGGCCTGGCAAAATTGATATGTATCCTTGACCAAGGTCCCCTGGGTGTTTCCCATTCATGGGTGGGTGCTATGGGCAGTGCCGGTTCTTGGCAGATTTTGCAGGTTGATACCCAGGCCCCTATCTCCTTGTCCATCCCTGGCCACTACACATAGCTCCTCACCAGAGATTTCATCTTAACTATTGCCGGGTGCCCCGCATACAACATTTCCAGTATGTCCTCCCTTAGCTCCTCAGGGATTACCACCCAATCCCTCCAAAGTACGCATCCTTTCAGAATCGATAACCTAGTTTGTCTGTTTCTGAATGGTTTGGTGTCTTCAGCTGCCTCTGTCTCTAGCCAACTCTTCCACACCCAGTTCAATATTTGTGCCAGAGTTTTATCCTTTGTGGTTGCTCTCGTGATGTTGGCTGCTGTCACTGGTGCTTTATCAGGAGCGTGGATGTGGCTGGCGCTGGGTCCTCATCTAGGTTGGGTAGGGGGCATCAACTGAGTGCATTGACATGATCTATGTTCTTTCCTGGCTGGTATATTAAATCATAGTCGTAGGCAGCTAGGAACTTTGTCCAACATGTCATCCTAGGCGACAGGATGTTTGGGGTGGCTCTGTTCCCTGCAGTGATCCCCAGTAGTGGCTTGTGATCGGTGACCAGGGTAAACTTCCTTCTGTAGATATATTTGTGGAATCACTTGGTTCCAGTGACTGTGGCTAGTGCTTCTTTATCAGGTTGGCTAAAATTTCGTTCTGGTTTGGACAATGTCTTTGAATAAAAGGCTATGGGGGCTTCTTTTCCATCTGATAGTATGTGGCTGATTATCGCGCCAGCCCCGAACAGTGATGCATCGCAGGTTAGGATTAGTGGTGAGGTCTCACTGTACTGGATTAGTACGTGGTCTGATGTGATTATGTTTTTGATTCCTCAGAACGCTGCTTCTTTCCTTTGCCCCCAGCCCAGGCTCTGTGACTGTTGCCTTCTGTGGTAAAAATATATTGTAGAAGTTAATGAGTCCCAAGAAGGCTTGCAAGTCTGTTTTGTTTGTTGGCCTGGGGGCTTCTTTGATTGCTTTAATTTTGGTCTCAGTGGGGTGGATCCCTTCACTGACTATCAGGTAGCCCAGGAATTCTACTTTGTTTGCTGCTAGTTGGCATTTTTACTTTTTTACTTTTAGCCCCACTTCTTTGAATCAGGTTAGTACTTTGCTTAGGTGCTCTCGCAACTGTCTTTTATGCTTTGCAGATATAAGGACATCGTTGAAGTAGGGCACCACCCCTTTTAACTCTTGTAGTAGGCATTCCATGAGATTCTGGAACAGCCCCGGGGCTACACTGACTCCGAATTGTAATCGCTTGCATTTGAATGCCCCTCTGTGTGTTACGATTGTCTGGGCTTCTCCTGTTTCATTGTCTACCGGTAATTGTTGGTAGGCTTGTGCGAGGAACTTTCCATAGAATATAGGCTTAAATATTTCACAAACATTTAGAATATTGTCAAGTGAATTCTCTATTTTGGACAGATATTCTCCAAGCATAATTTCAGTGCTAATCTGTTTCATTGGCCTATTTCTTTGCCTACATGTATATATATATATATATATTAAAAATTGTTATGCAGTTTGTTTTGTCTGGTGTTGCTTGGCAGCTAAACGGACATTAATAGCAGGCAAAAAAGCAAACATTATTCTGATCAAGAAACTACCAAGAAGAAAATCACACTCCTGCCAGGGCAAACTGTTGTATATGAACAGAGAACAAAACCCACATTCACTTGCATGGATGTTGATAAATTCAGATAAATGTAAAGGTTTGTTGGAAACTTATGCTCTCTACAAGAATCTGAACTATTAATAGTCAAAGCAGTCTAGGAAAGCTTGGACCTTCTGAAGGTCCATCAGGATACCTTTTGTGAAAACCCAAGAAGTCTAGGCAAATTTTTCTCATTTGGCAAAGAGATGGTTATCTTAGTGTACGGAGAATTGTGCACATGTAGTTTGTGTGCTGAGCCTCATACTCAGAGTAGACCAAAATGTTGTTCTGATAGAGCACTACAAATTTATCTATGAGGTCTAAAAAGACTTTGTTCATAAATATGAAAATACAGCCCCTGCATTAAAGAGCCGAAGAGGACTACTGTGTTCTCAAGTTTGCCATATCTGATGCCAAAGCCAATTAAGTATTTGTGGTCCACTTTGATCCCAATTCAACCAAAGCATTCTGAAGGTCTAATCTTGTAAAAATGCTTGCTTTCTGCAGTCCATTTAAGAAGGCTGGAATAGTCCCCACTATTGTCAGGCCTCCTGGGATCTTGCTTCTTGGGTATGAAGAAGGTGGGGACTAAGGCAGGTAACTGGACGGGTCATATAAATCCCTGTTGCAAATTAGAGTCCAAATATTGTTTCAGGGTTTCTAATTAATAGACATTTGATATTGTCTCTTGGTGGGAATCTTGGCACCAGGGACCAAATTTATGGCGCAATCGTAGTCTCTGTGCAGTGGAAAGACTGAGGTTTCTTCCCCCAAAATATCAGCAAAGTTTATGTACTGAGTTGGGAATCTGTTAACAATCAAGGGGGCTGGTGAGTGTTTTGTAGGGCTGGTTGCAGTGAGAAAAGTATTGAGGACTATCAAAGGCTGGTTCTCCCATATAATAGTAGGGTAATGGCATTGCAACCAAGTGGCCCCCAGCACCAGTGGAAGATTGATGTGGTCAGCTACTAAGAGGATTAACTTTTCAGGATGCTGATTTATTGTTAATTGCAAAGGCACTGTGGCATGAGTGAAAATTTGGCCATCAATAGTTATCACTGGCAATGGAGACTTCAAAGGAACAATGGGGATCTTAAGCCTACGGCTAGGCTTATGAAGTCAGCAGTTGCCCCAGAATCTATCAAAACAGGGATAGTTGCTTCCTGACCAACACTAAATGTTAGGAGAGAATAAAATTTTGCTAACAAACCTGAGCAAGGAAGCAACTGAGCCCCATTCAGGGCTTGGCAGGTCCTCTTTGTAGGCTTGTGGATGGGGGACATTTGTCATTTCCCTGCCCTTGAGGCTTGGAGTCCAGGTGGGGGAGTAGACACATTCCTATTGCCTCTTCTGGGAGGCTTAGTAGGGCAATGCTTGTGTCCATGTTCTCCACAGTAGAACAAATGGTAAGTTCCCTGCATCATTGTAATTTCCATGGCTCCAGGAGTCTGTCTGGCAGCTCCAATCTGCACCAGATTTTTGGCACCAAGTCCAAGAGGGCAGACAGGCTCAAAATAGTGATGGGTCAAAGTGGCTGGCTGGGACTACTGTTGAAGTGGCTGGGTGGGACTGCTGAAAAGTGAATTTCGGAAGCTAGGCAGAGGTCCTGTAGAGTGTGGGGAATACCTTTTTGGATCAATTGTTTAGCTATGGTCTTGTTGAGCCCACTTTTGAACTGTGATCTTAGGTCTGGCTCCATCCAATCAAGATTGACTGCATGGAGCTTGAATTCTTCAACATATGTTCTCATGGCATTGTTGCCTGGGTGAAGATGGTAGATGTGCTGTTTGGCACTTTCCATACAAATAATGTCTCCAAAATGCTGGGTGTAGAAGTTTAGGAAATTATGTAGGATGGGGTCACTGCTTTCAATGAAGTGCCCATTCTGGCAGTGGAATTGATTAAAAGATTGAGGATGAGGGAGACCCTTGAACTGTCTATCAGAGGTTTGGTGCTGATGAATTCTTTGCACTGAGCTATGAATGTTCTTATCAGACTCTGGTGAATCTCTGTGGTAGACCACTGGGAATCTTTGGGATGAGTGCAGCAGCAACCGGCAGTTGTGCCTGGGCAAGTCAGGCAGGTGATTGGTTGCTGTGGAAACCCTTGCTGAGTCAGAATTGCTGAATCTGTTGGTGAAGACTGGCCGATAAACTCCTCATTTCATGGTCCCTGCTGTCTTGGCACTCGGTAAGAGAACATGTGTCTAGCTTGTCACTGTTGCTAAATCTCTGGGTTCTGAAGTCATGGCTTGGGTATTCCAGAGTCTGTGAAAATGTTGGTGAAGAAGGGAGTAGTTCAGATTAATGTCAAGCACGGGAAAAATCAGAAGTCCAGGAAGTTCAAATGAATATAAAGGGTTATTGCAAGCTTAAGCTCTCTATAAGAATCTGAACTATTAACAGTCGAAGCAAATTGGCATTAGATAAGAATTAATGGAATTCAAGTGGGTTGGACTTATATCTCATGTAGACTTTGGTCTCAGCCTGGTAATCTCCTACACTCTCTTCTATTTCTTTTTATTTCTCTTCTCACACTTTGTATATACTTCACATTCTGTTACTTCTTTAAATGATGGTTTTAGTAATATGCTTAATAAAAAATATACAATAGGTTTGGGGCAAGGGAAGAATTGACAAACTGCATTACATGTTCTGATGCAACTACACGCCTTATGTTCTTCCTTCTGACATTAAGCCACAAATATGAATGACTGAGGTTGATGTTGTGATGTGATTCAGATTTCATCATTGCCTTCTTATTAGACAACTACAGCATGATCATAATATTTCAATGTCTTTATTTTAAATACATCAAACATTGTAGTCAGCTGAGCTAGGAGAAATGAAAATAAAAATTAGATGAGGAGGAAGAGATGAGTTGCAGAGCAAAAAAGGCACTAATAAGAAAACTGCCAAGTATTAGTATTTCTGTTCTGAACAATAAGAGTACCCATTATTCCATCCAAGGACCAAATTACTTCCTTATAATTATCTACTTTTAGCAAATTCAACATTTTAATTGCATCTGTTGTCCTATGAAGTAATTTCAGAGTAGCAGTCTTCCCATAAAAAAGCACTTTGTGTAAGATCCAAAAATATAACACAGAAACATAGGAAGCAAAGAAACAGGAATAATTTAACAGGCTTGCAAAGTAGCACCTATATTGGCACTTTATGTACAACATATTGTATCTAGATGATACATTTAATACTGGGCTTACGCAGTAGTCACTGAAGTCAAAAGGGCCATGCTTCTGTGATTAAATGCATTCTTATACAACCAGTTATTCTAACATTGCACACAAACATGTCAAGAAGAAGGCTAGACTAGAACCTGTCTTCTCCACCCATTTTTTGTTATCTCAGTGAGAATTAAGTTTTCATCCATCACTATGATTTTCTGTATAATTTTCAGCCTTTATAATCAAAACCTCTTATTGTTCATCCATAATTCAGATACTACACTGACAAAACAGAAAAACAAAAGCCCAGATAAGGACAATCTCTTTAAGGGGAAATGGATTCCTAAATGGCTATTTTGTTTGCAAAGTTAACAGAATTGATTCAGTAATAGAATACTTACTAACTGATCCGCTTTGGTTGGGAAGTCACAGTTTTTTGTGAATCACCCATACTGAAAAATGAAAACCAGTCAAATCTCAAGCTAGTGTCATGAACCTGATAGATTATTTTTGTGGGCACCATGGCAGCATCACAATGGAAGAAACAGAGCGCCATTGTGATATATGTTAACAGAGCCACAGCCTATATAGTATTGGCTAATTTTAAATGCACTTCAAACGAACACAGTGTTCTTCAGTTACATGTAAACATAAATATTTAATTGACTGTCAACTAATGTCAAAATTCTGTACATGATCAGAATAAATGAGATATATCATTTAGAATTTGCAGAAACAATAAGAGACATCTCAACTTTCCTTGCCCCAGTTCAAAACTCTAGCAAAGCTTCAATTCTGATTCATTGTTCTGGAGCAGGAGTGTCAAACTCCCAGCCCATGGGCCAGATGCATCATGTGCTGTCCACCCACACCTCCATTTGAGTGAAGGGGAAGAAAGTTATGTTATGTCACCTGACAATGTGTCGTTGCAAGTTTGAGACCCCTGTTCTGGAATACTGGTATTTATTTATTTATTTATTTATTTATTTATTTATTTATTTATTTATTATTTATTTATTTATTTATTTATTTATTTATTTATTTATTTATTTGCCAATTGTTTACAAGATAATAAGTATAAGTGTATACATAGTTGTGAATACATGAAATGGGTACATATAAGAAAAATAAAAGAATAAGAGAAACAATAGGACAGGGACGGTAGGCACGATGGTGCGCTTATGCACGCCCCCTACAGACCTCTTAGGAAAGGGGTGAGGTCAATAGTAGACAGTCTAAGGTTAAAGTTTTTGGGGTTTGGGGAAGAGACTACAGAGTCGGGTAGAGTATTCCAGACATTGACCACTCTATTGCTGAAGTCGTATTTCCTGCAATCAAGTTTGGTGCGGTTAACTTTGAGTTTGTATCTATTGTGTGCTCTTGTGTTGTTCTGGTTGAAGCTGAAGTATTCATTGACAGGTAGGACATTGCAATGTATGATTTTATATACCATGCTTAAGTCAGACCGAAGACGGCGTAATTCAAGGTTTTCTAGTTTTAGAATTTCAAGTCTGGTGGCATAAGGTATTCTACAACGAGTAGAAGAGTGGAGAACTCTTCTTGTGAAATATTTCTGGACTTTCTCAATTGTGCTAATATCAGATACGTAATGAGGGTTTAGCTGCACTAAAGGAAAGAAATCCCTCAGACAATATTTGCAAAAAAATAATGTATATGGATGAATGGATTAGAACAATTCTTGAGACTAGACTATCATTGATTGTCTGAATAATAGCATTTTCGATGAATGGCAAGACCATGTGTTAAAATAGATCAATCATTTTACTTTTAATAGTATATTGCTGTTATGGCTACATGGTACTTTTCTCTTTTACAACGTATTGAGTGGCTTAGACAGATTTATTACTTTGATTATTTGTTCTGTGAATTGTCTTAGGTAGTTGACTGGTGTAGAAATTAATTTATTTTATAGAAAAGACCATCATCATTTATTACATCTTTTTTCCCTTTTCAGAAATACCTTACAGTCATCTCTTATGCAAACAGTCTCTTTTGATTGCAGATCTGATTATATTCTGTCCCCAAACAAAAAAGTTATGGGCACTTAAAAAAAAAAGAACTCTGGAAAAAATCCTGTTCATATTGCCACAAATTTTTGTGTGCTTTATCTCTCACATGGGCCTACTTTTTCCCTCAGATTTCATCCCATTCTGATAACAAGCAAAATAGTTCAGGCATGTAAGGTTTCCCCATGGTAGGATGCAGCTCCATTTTTCAGAATTTTATGCTAGAACCAATGAACAATTTAGAATGGATTATCTACATAATCAATGTGCTGGACTGTTCCCAAGTCTTAAATTCAACCTCTGTGCAGTCTCTGTTCAGACTTAATATCTAGTTTCAGTATTGTTTTTACAGAATATGGGCCCTTGTAGATTAGAATGCTGCTTTGTGTTATATCATATAAACTAGTCAGCAGATCATTCAGGCCAATCATTTCTAACTTCCTTCCTTCCAAAGTGTTGAGTTTGTTGCCCAGAATCATTTGCTGCAAGATAGGCAGCAAATAAAACCAATCAATCAATCAATAAACTTCAAATGATGGCCTCAAAGAAGATGCAGTCATCAGTGATATGGATCTCACTATCTTTCTTAGCAACTCCACTGATGGACAGTTATAGCTGTTTCTGATTGCTCCTCTTCCTTGTCTAGAGAAGACTTCTTGTCAGTCCTGATGGCTCTATAGCCATGTCTTTCTATGGCTTGTTCCATTTTAATACACATTTCCGAGTAACATGGGACAGATTATCAGAATGCAACAAAGGAAGAGATTCATTTCACCACTTTGCAATCATTTCTTTCTCCAGAACATGGATGGATTTTGCATTAAATAGGTATGGATATAGTTATCTAAATTATGTAATGAGAAAAATACATTTATTTAGAAACTTGATGAAACTATTTGGAAGACAATGAAATAAACTGTTTGCAATAAATGCATAATAATATAGGCCATTAAGGCACTAGTTGGTATAATTAAAATTGAGGTATTTGTCTATTATTATGCTTATTACTTTACCATAGAATCATAGGTGAGGTCTTCTAGTCCAGTGATCCCCAACCTTTTGAACGCCGCGGCCCGGTTCCGGCATCAGCTGGGCGCCGCGGCCCGGTACCGGCGTCAACTGGGTGCCGCCATCTTTTTTTGATGAAAAATGGCTTTCTACCCGGAAAAGCTCACCGGAAGCGCTGGCGCCGCCATCTTTTTTTGATGAAAAAGTGCTTCCGGTGAGCTTTCTACCCGGAAAAGCTCACCGGAAGCACTTTTTTTACCAAAAAAAGATGGCGGCGCCCAGCAACCAGCAGCCCGGTAAGGCTTGTTCCGCGGCCCGGTACCAGTCCGCGGACCGGCGGTTGGGGACCCCTGTTCTAGTCCAACTCCTGCCCAAGGTAGAAATCTTTATACCCACCCCAGGCAAATTGTTATCCAATCTTTTCTTGAATACCTACAGAGATGAAGCACCCACAGCTCCAAGATTAATTGCTCCTGCTGTCAGGAAATTCAGGTTGGATCTCTCTCTTATGACCTTTCACCTATTGCTTCTTGTCCTGCCTTGCTATGGAGAATAAATTAATGCTTCAATTAATTCAATACTTCAACACTTGTGACGACACTTCAAGTATTGCAGGGCTTTAATCAAATCTCCCCTAAGCCTTCTCTTCAGTAAGCTAAACATACTTAGTTCCCTTTCATGGTTTAATCTCGAGATCCCTTATTATGTTTGTTGCTTTTCTCTGCACTATTTCTAGGCCCATAGCATTTTATGAAATGACATTTACTGTCCAATCATTCTAGGGAAGGAGGTGAAGAGAGTGGTCACATGGCAGCTTCAGAGACTCCTGGATGAGGTGGATTATTTAAACCTCTTTCAGTTAGGATTTACATTAGAATTTACAACAGATATGGCACTGAATGCACTCATGGATGATCTCTGGCAGGAGAAGGATAGAGGTAGTGCATCTATACTGGCTGTTCTTGGCCCCTCATTGATCATTGTATCCTTCTGGCATTGCATTGTGCTGGTTCTCCTCCTTCCTCTGGGGCTGGATGTGTTTGTATGTAAATGTATGAAAGTCTAACCAGCACACATATTACCTATTTGTGTTTTTTTTCTCTCCTTGACTTAGTTTGTATTTGTGAGTGCATTTATACTGTGCATTGGAGAAATTGCATACATGATGTCCTTGAGCTTTCAAATAGTTATGATTCTGACAGAAATTTGGTTAGTGGGTAGAATCCTGATCCCCATTTATGTAGTCGTCCCCCCCCCCCAGCATTCTGCAGGGTTGGAAAAAAAATGATACAACATTGTGATGAATTTTATAAAGTACATTTACTTGCAGAACCAAGACAATGTTAGGGTTTCTCATTGTAGCACATATATCACCATTTATGACACTTTAATGGGCTGCCAAAATCATTTTAATAATTCAAAGCATGGCATGGGGGACTTGGACTGTTCAAATGGAATGCAAAGGTAGCCTACAAACTCATTCATTCTTCCACTTCACCTGTCACTCCAGGACTGAGAAACCATAAAGCAGAACTAAGAATGATGAACACATCACAGCATGTTATGCAATAAAAATCCAAAATTCCAGCTGCCAAGATTAACCCTGCAATGTGAAAAGCAGTCTGCTCTGATCATTGAGAACCTATACTTTTTTTAAAAAAAAAAAAGTGTGATTGATTATTCAAATGCATATGTCCTGTAATTTGCATCTGTATTTTTATAGTTTATTGGCTGACAACTTGGGTGTGGGATTGATTTTTCTAACTGCTTCTGCTACCTGAAAGTTGCCACTGACATTTGTAATTACCAATATGGCCATGCACATTTGCCCAGCATTGATTGCTAAACTATAAAATCTTTTCCCTCTGGCTCAGAGTGTAAATGGGAAGTCTTTTTGAATTAAGTTCAGTCTATGACTGGAGAATAACTGTATTAATTATATTTCATTTTAATAAAATGTAAGTGAAAAAGAAAGCAAATGTGGATTTTGTCTTGGCCCTGTTTAAAACACTTTTTAAAAAAAGTATGCTACTCTGTACATTTATTCTTCCAGGGTTTCATGAACTTTTTTTTTTTAATTTTGGTTACAAAAATGACCTAACACATATTTTTTTAAAAAATAGATTTTTCAGACTTATAGAAAGGCTTTTGGATGATTAAAAAAATGACACTATCTAAAGAACAGGGCCCTTTCAATGGCATATCCTGACATGTTTTATCATACTTTCTAATGATTAAAAATGGATATTTCACTGAACAGCATGGTGGCTTAGAGGTGAAGACACTTGCCTCCCACCCAGAACGTTGAAAGTTCAATCCTAGGCAGTGACATATGTTTCTCTATCAGAGCGCAAAGAGAAAATTTCTGCTACAAACTCCACATAGGCATCAGGAAATGCATACAGCCAATAGAATAAAATAGAGTAGAGTAGAATAACAGAGTTGGAAGGGACCTTGGAGGTCTTCTAGTCCAACCCCCTGCTCAGGCAGGGAACCCTATATCATTTCAGAAAAATTGTTGTACAATCTCTTAAAAACTTCCAGTGTTGAAGCATTCACAACTTCTGAAGGCAAGCTCCACTCCACTCAATTGCCTCAACCCCACCCCAAAGTAGGGCCGTAAAAAGGATACTTTGAATCTTACGGGGAGAGAACCCGAATAACCAAAGATCCATATATATATATATATATATATATATATATATATATATATATATATATATATATATATATATATATATATATATATATCATCTGCCATCATCAGGCTTCTGTATTGTGTTCGTCTGTGAGTCAGACTTTTACAGTTTTAACTGTCTCTCTTATATACTATCCTCCCCAGCTGCAACCAATGAGGGGATCATGGCCGCTTCCTCTCTCATAAGCCAAGTTGTTTCCTTCTCCGTTCCTCCCTGTGTGTCCTAGGATGAAGAGGGGATGGGCCTGGTTTTTCCTCTGACTGCCCAGCCAGCCTCTGCCCTTCCCCAGCCTCCTCCACAACCTCCGGAACCATACCTCCACTCCCTGTCGGCTGTTCCTCCCTTCCCTCAGAGTCCGACTCTACCAAGGGCATGGCAGAATGACTGTTGCCTATAAATATAAAGAAGAAAACAGAAATAGTAATTTACAGATTCAAAAGGGAGGTAGATTTTCAGTCAATAGAGAATGTACCATTCTGAAATGTCAAAGAGAGCATCTAATTATATTTGATAGCATGAAGGCAAAGAGTTGAGAGAATAAAAGGATATGATTCATTGTTTATTGAAATGTCTTTTCTCAATGTATGAGTCACTCATGGATCAGTGAATGAATATCTAATAATGCATGATGCTGTCCACAAAAGGAGTCTCATTAAAGCTTGTCATATGCATACCTATTCTAATCCAGCCTATTCTAAAAATGAAGAATTTTAAAACACATGCTTTCTATATTTAATGGAAAGGGCAGCTCCATCTTTGATCTAATTTTTCTTATTGTATGCTCACAAATAAAGCGCACACACACACAAAAACTACTTTTTTAAATATAAAAATGAATTTCTCCCTATCTGCCCAGTGAGCTTGCAATAAATATTACAACAACCCATTAAATAGAATAGAATAGAATAGAATAGAATAGAATAGAATAGAATAGAATAGAATAGAATAGAATAGAATAGAATAGAATAGAATAGAATACTTTATTAGCCAAGTGTGATTGGACACACAAAAATTTGTCTTGGTGCAAATGCTTTCAGTATACATAAAAGAAAAGATACATTTGTTAAGAATCAAGAATCATAATGTACAACACTTAATGATAGTCATAGGGTACAATCAGCAATCAAATCATACTAGGAAACAGTCAGTATAAATCGTAAGGATACAAGCAACAAAGTTACAGTCCTACAATCACAAGTGGGAGGGGATGGGTGATAAGGAGTGATGAGAAGATTAATAGTAATAGTAATGCAGACTTTGTAAATAGTTGAACAGAGTTGAGGGAATTATTTGTTTAGTAGAGTGATGGCGTTGGGGGAAAAACTGTTCCTTGTGTCTAGTTGTTCTGGTGTGCAGTGCTGTATAGTGTCGTTTTGAGCGTAGGAGTTGAAACAGTTTATGTCCAGGATGTGAGGGGTCTGTAAATATTTTCACAGCCCTCTTTTTGACTCATGCAGTATACAGATCTTCGATTGAAGGCAGGTGGGTAGTAATTGTTTTTCTGCAGTCCTAATTATCCTTTGAAGTCTGTGTCTGTCCTGTTGGGTTGCAGAACCAAACCAGACTGTTATAGAGGTGCAGATCACAATACAGTTGTTCTCCACTTATAACCACAAGTGAGATATTCGTTAAGTGAATGCCTCACTTAGACATTTGCTTAGTTAGATATTTGTTAAGTTAATTTTGTCCCATTTTATGACCTTTCTTGACATAATTGTTAAGTGTATCACTGCTGTTAAGTTAATCACCTGGTTATGAAATGAATCTGGCTTCCCGCTGACTTTTCTTGTCAGTAGGTGGCAAAAAGTGATGACATGAGTCTCATAAATAGGAGTCAGTTGCCGAGATCTGGATTTTGATCATGTGACAGCAGGGATGCTGCAATGGTCGTAAGTGTGAAAAACAGTTTGTTCAGTGCTGTTGCAACTTTGAATAGTCATTAAATGAACTGTTGTAAGCCCAGGACTACATTTATAATGTTATTGGCACTGTGTAGAATCTATGCATAGGATCATGATACATGTGTATTGAAATTTATTTATTTATTTTATTTATTTATTTATTTGATTTGCCAATTGTTTACAAGATAATAAGTATAAATGTATACATAGTTGTGAATACATGAAATGGGTACATATAAGAAAAATAAAAGAATAAGAGAAACAATAGGACAGGGACGGTAGGCACGTTGGTGCGCTTATGCACGCCCCCTACAGGCCTCTTAGGAAAGGGGTGAGGTCAATAGTAGACAGTCTAAGGTTAAAGTTTTTGGGGTTTGGGAAGAAACTACAGAGTCGGGTAGAGTATTCCAGACATTGACCACTCTATTGCTGAAGTCGTATTTCCTGCAATCAAGTTTGGTGCGGTTTACTTTGAGTTTGTATCTATTGTGTGCTCTTGTGTTGTTATGGTTGAAGCTGAAGTATTCATTGACAGGTAGGACATTGCAATGTATGATTTTATATACCATGCTTAAGTCAGACCGAAGACGGCGTAATTCAAGGTTTTCAAGTTCAAGAATTTCAAGTCTGGTGGCATAAGGTATTCTACAACGAGTAGAGGAGTGGAGAACTCTTCTTGTGAAATATTTCTGGACTTTCTCAATTGTGCTAATATCAGATACGTAGTGTGGGTTCCAGACTGATGAACTGTATTCGAGTATTGGTCTAGCAATGTTTTGTATGCTCTGGTTAGTAGTGTGATATTACCAGAGAAAAGCTAGCTACGTAGGATTAGGTTAACAACTCTTAATGCCTTTTTGGCTATGTAGTTGCAGTGGGCTCTAGCACTTAGATCATTAGAGGTGAGTATTCCAAGGTCCTTTACAGAGCTTGAGTCATCAACAAGATCTTGACTATTCAGCTTGTATTTTATTTTCTGATTTTTTTTGCCAATATGTAAGACAGAGCATTTATTTGTTGAGATTTGAAGTTGCCATTTGTTTGACCACTCTGATACATAGTCAAGATCTTTTGTAGGGTAGCAGTATTGTCTGTGGTATTGAACAGCTTTACATCATCAGCTAAGAGAACGCAATTGCTCTTAATATGATCACAGAGGTCGTTTATGTAGAGTATGAAGAGAGTTGGTCCTAGAACACTGCCTTGGGGAACACCACTATTGACAGGTACTGAATTTGATAGTACGCTCCCGATTTTGACCATTTGTTGTCTGTTTGACAGGAATGCTTCTATCCAGTTATTCAGTTGTCCAGAGATACCATAGGATTTTATTTTTAGGAGTAGTTTGTCGTGTACCACTGAATCAAAGGCTTTACAGAAGTCTATGTAGATTGCGTCTATTGCTTTGCCCTGGTCGAGTTGTGTCGTCCATATGTTTTTGCAGTGTAAGAGTTGCAGATTACAGGATAGTTTTTTTCTGAAACCAAATTGTTTATTGGAGAGTAGGTTATTTGTCTCTAAGTGAAGGATGATGGATTGGTTAATAATTGATTCCATGACTTTACAGGTGACACAGCATAAGGAGATTGGTCTGTAATTTTCAACTAGGCTTGGGTCTCCATTTTTGAAGATGGGGATGACTGTGGCTTGTGAAAAGATACATTTGTTAGAGGTTTGGCTATGGCAGTGGATAGCTTTCTTAAGAAGTAGGCACATATTCCATCCGGTCCAATAGATAGAGATGGTTTTAGGTTGCGTAGTGCTTTTTCAACATTGTCTTCTGTGAAATCGATATGTATTAGATCATTGTTGTTATCTGTGGATAGGATAGGTTTAAAAATGAATAGATCTAACTAGGTTGGTGAATAAGAATTTGCTTTATCCAAATATGATGGCATATGATGACAAAGAATTAAATGGAAGTACCATCTGCATTTTGATAACTTCACAGAACAGTTCTCTAATTGGATAAGCTCTCCCAGCAGTTCATAGAATAAAGAGCATGAAGAAATGAAAGAACATTAAGGGTTCCCACTGCCTAGGCTTAATTCTCATATGGTTTTCCAATACCATCCTTTGAAAAGATACATTTGTTAAGAATCAAGAATCATAATGTACAACACGTAATGATAGTCATAGGGTACAATCAGCAATCAAATCATACTAGGAAACAGTCAGTATAAATCGTAAGGATACAAGCAACAAAGTTACAGTCCTACAATCACAAGTGGGAGGGGATGGGTGATAAGGAGTGATGAGAAGATTAATAGTAATAGTAATGCAGACTTTGTAAATAGTTGAACAGAGTTGAGGGAATTATTTGTTTAGTAGAGTGATGGCGTTGGGGGAAAAACTGTTCCTTGTGTCTAGTTGTTCTGGTGTGCAGTGCTGTATAGTGTCGTTTTGAGGGTAGGAGTTGAAACAGTTTATGTCCAGGATGTGAGGGGTCTGTAAATATTTTCACAGCCCTCTTTTTGACTCATGCAGTATACAGATCTTCGATTGAAGGCAGGTGGGTAGTAATTGTTTTTTCTGCAGTCCTAATTATCCTTTGAAGTCTGTGTCTGTCCTGTTGGGTTGCAGAACCAAACCAGACTGTTATAGAGGTGCAGATCACAATACAGTTGTTCTCCACTTATAACCACAAGTGAGATATTCGTTAAGTGAATGCCTCACTTAGACATTTGCTTAGTTAGATATTTGTTAAGTTAATTTTGTCCCATTTTATGACCTTTCTTGACATAATTGTTAAGTGTATCACTGCTGTTAAGTTAATCACCTGGTTATGAAATGAATCTGGCTTCCCCGTTGACTTTTCTTGTCAGTAGGTGGCAAAAAGTGATGACATGAGTCTCATAAATAGGAGTCAGTTGCCGAGATCTGGATTTTGATCATGTGACAGCAGGGATGCTGCAATGGTCGTAAGTGTGAAAAACAGTTTGTTCAGTGCTGTTGCAACTTTGAATAGTCATTAAATGAACTGTTGTAAGCCCAGGACTACATTTATAATGTTATTGGCACTGTGTAGAATCTATGCATAGGATCATGATACATGTGTATTGAAATTTATTTATTTATTTTATTTATTTATTTATTTGATTTGCCAATTGTTTACAAGATAATAAGTATAAATGTATACATAGTTGTGAATACATGAAATGGGTACATATAAGAAAAATAAAAGAATAAGAGAAACAATAGGACAGGGACGGTAGGCACGTTGGTGCGCTTATGCACGCCCCTACAGGCCTCTTAGGAAAGGGGTGAGGTCAATAGTAGACAGTCTAAGGTTAAAGTTTTTGGGGTTTGGGAAGAAACTACAGAGTCGGGTAGAGTATTCCAGACATTGACCACTCTATTGCTGAAGTCGTATTTCCTGCAATCAAGTTTGGTGCGGTTTACTTTGAGTTTGTATCTATTGTGTGCTCTTGTGTTGTTATGGTTGAAGCTGAAGTATTCATTGACAGGTAGGACATTGCAATGTATGATTTTATATACCATGCTTAAGTCAGACCGAAGACGGCGTAATTCAAGGTTTTCAAGTTCAAGAATTTCAAGTCTGGTGGCATAAGGTATTCTACAACGAGTAGAGGAGTGGAGAACTCTTCTTGTGAAATATTTCTGGACTTTCTCAATTGTGCTAATATCAGATACGTAGTGTGGGTTCCAGACTGATGAACTGTATTCGAGTATTGGTCTAGCAAATGTTTTGTATGCTCTGGTTAGTAGTGTGATATTACCAGAGAAAAAGCTACGTAGGATTAGGTTAACAACTCTTAATGCCTTTTTGGCTATGTAGTTGCAGTGGGCTCTAGCACTTAGATCATTAGAGGTGAGTATTCCAAGGTCCTTTACAGAGCTTGAGTCATCAACAAGATCTTGACTATTCAGCTTGTATTTTATTTTCTGATTTTTTTTGCCAATATGTAAGACAGAGCATTTATTTGTTGAGATTTGAAGTTGCCATTTGTTTGACCACTCTGATACATAGTCAAGATCTTTTGTAGGGTAGCAGTATTGTCTGTGGTATTGAACAGCTTTACATCATCAGCGAAGAGAACGCAATTGCTCTTAATATGATCACAGAGGTCGTTTATGTAGAGTATGAAGAGAGTTGGTCCTAGAACACTGCCTTGGGGAACACCACTATTGACAGGTACTGAATTTGATAGTACGCTCCCGATTTTGACCATTTGTTGTCTGTTTGACAGGAATGCTTCTATCCAGTTATTCAGTTGTCCAGAGATACCATAGGATTTTATTTTTAGGAGTAGTTTGTCGTGTACCACTGAATCAAAGGCTTTACAGAAGTCTATGTAGATTGCGTCTATTGCTTTGCCCTGGTCGAGTTGTGTCGTCCATATGTTTTTGCAGTGTAAGAGTTGCAGATTACAGGATAGTTTTTTTCTGAAACCAAATTGTTTATTGGAGAGTAGGTTATTTGTCTCTAAGTGAAGGATGATGGATTGGTTAATAATTGATTCCATGACTTTACAGGTGACACAGCATAAGGAGATTGGTCTGTAATTTTCAACTAGGCTTGGGTCTCCATTTTTGAAGATGGGGATGACTGTGGCTTGTGACCATAGGTTAGGCAAGGAGCTGGTTCTGAAAGATTTTTCAAAGATTATGCTTAGAGGTTTGGCTATGGCAGTGGATAGCTTTCTTAAGAAGTAGGCACATATTCCATCCGGTCCAATAGATAAAGATGGTTTTAGGTTGCGTAGTGCTTTTTCAACATTGTCTTCTGTGAAATCGATATGTATTAGATCATTGTTGTTATCTGTGGATAGGATAGGTTTAAAAATGAATAGATCTAACTAGGTTGGTGAATAAGAATTTGCTTTATCCAAATATGATGGCATATGATGACAAAGAATTAAATGGAAGTACCATCTGCATTTTGATAACTTCACAGAACAGTTCTCTAATTGGATAAGCTCTCCCAGCAGTTCATAGAATAAAGAGCATGAAGAAATGAAAGAACATTAAGGGTTCCCACTGCCTAGGCTTAATTCTCATATGGTTTTCCAATACCATCCTTTGTGAATTGACAATCTCAATAAGAACAGAACATGGTTACAGCAACATCTTTAACTTGGTGCATTCATCAGATTAAATGGCCACATATTTAAGTTATTATGGTTAAAGCTGCTGAAAACTATTGCAAAATTAAGAAAAGCAATAAAGTAAGAGTAAGGATCCTTCAGGTGTCAAAAGAAGAATATGAAATCCTAAACCAAACCCAGGCCTGCAGCTATAATTGAAATAGACTTTGTTTGTCTGAATATGTCCCTAGTTCACTAGCAGCCAAATGCTTTATCTAGGAAGTGAATATGTATGCCTGGTCTAGGGATGCTTGTTCTTACAAATAAACTGCTTTATGTATATGATACATTCTAATTCCTGTTTAATGTATGAAAACAAGTTTAAAAGTCATTACTAGCTAAGCACCTTGTTCACATTTTCAAACTTCAAGAATTAAATTTCACTTGACAAAACTGTGATAGGGACCACTGATCATTACCACTACTGACATTCAAAAAGCTGTCATGATAGATTTGCACAATCTCAACCATATATCTCCTTATTAGATTTCAGAAGGAATTTCTAATTGGAAAAGTGGTTCAGTGAAGATGGATCCTTTGATCCATGCGATTGGAAACTGGAACCACATCTTTTTACATATAAGCCTATTATTAAGTTAATTTATACTTTGAGTATTACTATTGATGGATAGTATCAAAACAAAAGAACACTAGAATCTGTGATGCTCTGAAGTGGCCAGCTGGCTGTCATGATAAAACAAAACAAAATAACACAAAACTCAGAAAGAGTATAATTTCACTACTCATAAGTTTTCATCCTAGCAGATGAAGTAATGAGAATTTTTGAACTTTTAGCTATTGTTTCAAAAGGCAATGAATAATTCCATGGTTTTTACCAGCAGAATAATTCCATGTTTTGCTCCACATTTCATACAAGGAAAAAAATAAGTGACAATGTAATTTTTGATGCAAAGAAACATTTCACCAATAAAATAGTATAAGTGAATGTTGAAGAAGCACAGACCAGCAAGGGACAGAACCACTGCTAAGTATGTCTCCATGCCAGAGCAATAATACAGCACTGCCTGTGAATTATAGTTCACTATGCATGCTATGTTCAAACAGTTTTGATTCTATTGGAATGCCCAGGAGACTTAGTTATAACAGTTTCTTCTGCTATAAATGCAGAAAAGCTGTAAATAGCATATTGTTTTGGAGAGGGTTTGTTTGCTTGATTACCGATAAAGAGAAAGGAGTGTGTTTGCATGTACATGTGTTTACATGCTTACCCCACAGCAACATTATATTAATTTATATTAATTTAAGATGAAATTGCTAATCGCTATTAGGACATTCTGTTCAAACAGTTCTTTTATCTACTGTGATAGTTATTATTGTCAGCTGGCAAAGTCAAATTACACAATTTGTTACCAGTGCCATAGTTTAATGTTAAGTTGCATTGATTTGGGTCAGAGGTGGTATTCAGCAGGTTCTGACCAGTTCTGGAGAACCGGTAGTGGAAATTTTGAGTAGTTCAGAGAACCAGCAAATACTACCTCTGATTGGAGATTTTACAGTATTCCTCCCCTGCCACACCCACTAAGCCATGCCCACAGAACCAGTAGTAAAAATTTTTGAATCCCACCATTGATTTGGGTGCCAGAAGCTATTTATCCCATAAATTATTAACAACAAATGCTATCCTTGGTACATGTTAAAATTATTGATTCTATGACAATTTATTTAATTTGCTTAGATAAGAACTGGAACAAGTGTAAATAAATTATTTTTAATATCAATATTTATTTCCTATTCTAGTTAACTTATTAGGAGTCCCATTTTCACACTCTCAATGATATTTACATTGTTTTCTTTACAATTTATGGATACTAATTAATTTATTATTAAATTATGAAAAGCTGTCAACCACTGCAGTATCTCTGTCATTTTAAGCTGTATATATTTTATGGTTAATTCATTTTTTCACACAGTTTTACTTCTGCTGTAGTTATATTTTGTACAGTCCACTTTGTTGAAATTCCCATGATTAAAGGCAATTGAAAAACATTCCTGATTTGATCAGCATTGAATGTATAGTGTATTATGTCCCTGAAGATAACAAAGCAGAATGGAGTTCAACTGTTCACTGTTCCAAATGCTACTCAACCTCCATTAATCCCAAATCATCATGGTCAAGTATCAAGGATCTCTCTCTCTCTCTCTCCCTCTCCCTCCCTCTCTCTGTGTATGTAGAACTCCTTGAACCTTTCAGGAAGTGTAGAATAATTGCAGTAATTATTTCCGCCCACGAGCCAATATCTAACATGCTAGTCAAAATTGGCTTCAAATGATACCTTATAGTATGCCAGTTTTTCTTCAAGTATTAAGAAAACTCTCTAATCCAGTCTACAAATGGTTTGGCTGTGCCAGTTAATCACAAAGATGTAAGAAATGTCAATAAAAATTACCTAATTGATCTATCTGAATTTTCTCTATGGGAGTCAGAATAAAGCATTTTCACTCTGAACATTTATTGAAGCATTTTGTGGATTGTGTAAGTACCAAGGAAGAGAAGCACATATCTCTGTTTGACTGCCCCCATAAATCATGCTTTCAGATCTTTTTTACGTTGTGATAGAATTTTACAAGTAGATAAAATATCAGGTACTTCTATACAGTGCTACTCTTTGATGGCCCTAGAAATTTATTTCAGTTTTTTTATGAGTAGTTTCACTCACAAAATCAAAGTTGACATTGAACATTTATGGCACTGAATTTTTTATTTCATAATGCTGCTTTGTTGTTGTTGTTGTTGTTGTTGTTGTTGTTCCTTTTGGCTATATCAGTTTGGAGTTGTACTGAGGCCTGTTACGGAACTTAGTACCCATTCTTACCATAAAATAAACACTTTATATAACATTGATGCAAGATTTGTAATTGGTTTTCAATGGTTTCTTTCTTCCATCTAAGCAAAAGCTTGTAGTGTCAAGGTTTCTGCTACTTCCATGTTCTGTCTTCCCTTCCCTTTCCCCCAAAAGGTAAGGGATTATACACACACACACACAAAAACCAACAGGCAAGCTGGCTCGAACTTCGCAGAACAAATCCTCTGTAACTGATAACATTCTTGGCATCCCACTTCATCCTGCGTGCCAAGTCCGAGCTGGCAGCAATTGTAAATCAAAGTCTTACTCACCAGAGGGAAATGGGTCTTTTACTTCACAAAGCACAAGGCAATCCACAAAACAATCGTTCTTCCAACATAGTCACAAATAAAGTCTAAAGTAAGTTAAAGTTTGTCCCGTACAAAGTTTAAGGAGAAAGCACACCCACTTTTATCCCCTGTGGGGTGTGGCTCAGTGACTCAGCTCACTCTCTGACCCTCCCACGCTTCTTATGTTGCTGCTCACGTTTCTCCCTATGATGCTGCTTGGGGTCGAGCCAAGACTCCTCCTCTTCACTCCCTGTCAGGGGCTGCTCCAACATGCCTTCCTCCTGATTCATCTCAGGCTGATCCTCTCGGTTTTCTGATGGAACCTGACACATTACCAGGGAGGAAGGCATTGCCAGGAAGGAAGGTCCTGGGGAGGAAAGCATTGCCAGTTCCTCCCCTTCATCTTCCAGGTCCTCTTCCTCTGACAGCATAGGCTCGGAAGTCGGGGCCACAACACTTCCATCTAAACAAATCTTTGTAGTGCTTTTATTAATATTGTAATATTGCACTAATTTGGTGTCAGTTGTATTGTAAACCACAAAATATTTTAATGTATACTGTTGCAAATGAAAAAGTAGACTCCCATTAAATAAATATTTTTCCTACTTATTTAAAATATTTTATGTCTTACCTTTTAGCAAAAGCAATGTAAAGTTTTCCTTAATTAGCTTTTGTTTATATTTATTTATTTATAAAAATACTCAGTAGTATTTTAAAATGCTTATGAAATAAAGCTTTAAAAGTAAAATAAAGTTTATGATACAAATACACCTGCTATTTTAAAAGTTAATAAATTTACTTACAAAAAATGAAGTTAATCCTTGCAAATTAGCATCAGTACATTTAATGTTAAAAGCAGGCATATAGCATACTTAATCTGCTAATTTTTTAAATAAAATGAAGAAGATTAAACACAGTTCTAAGAAGTACTTACAACAGAGTAGTTTTGGGAATAGGAGCAGGGAAACCTATGAAAGAACCCAGCCTTATTTAAAAAATATGATAAAATAAGCAAAATACAAGTCAATCCATTTTGTTGAAGTATTTCATTGCCCTCCATTAATTTCAGGACTTCTACAAATTAAGTGACACTAAGGATGACATGGTTGGAAAGTGACTGTGATACGAAATTATTCAATCTCATTTTGTATTTCTTTACCATTTCTGTTGAGCAAAGGTTATTTTATCAAGTTATTATGTATATAATTTCAAACTTATTCAGTTTAGTGTCCCAAGCATTATTTCATTTTTGTACAAAAATAATTTTCAAAGAAACACCCAATATTTTAAACAGACCTTTAAGAAAATTTGTAAACTCAGTTGGGACCATGCTTATACAATATCACAAACATTTCAGCATGCCATTAGAATTTAGGAGGCATTTATATGGCCTGGAAAACAGTAATTTCAAATAATGATGAACATAGAATTTTATCCCCTCAAAATTCCTTATCACAATGTTTTGAGGAATATAAGGCAGATTAATAGAGAAAACATATTCCCATTTCTAACCCTTTAAAAAGAACAGTGCTGTCACCATATTGCATTAAAATGATATCATGTTGCTAGTATAGAAATTTATTAACTGATTAGATGAATTGTATATCCAGAAATAAGATGCTATGATAAAGAAAAAGAAGTAATGGGTCGTAATTATCTAGCTACAGTGAGAAAAGAAGTAAGCAAATACTAAGCATCTTAAGGTCTACATGTTTCACTAATCTTAAAAACTGCACTTGTAAACTAAGCTCCAGTGTTTTAAACTGGAGTGAGATCAGAACTTCGGATATGGAACAAAATGCAAGATGAAAATGTTCAGATTCAGAAAGCAAGAGGAAGCAAGTTGCTTCTCAAATACTTTATTGTTGTAAAGACCAAAACTTGGAAGATTTGTCTTTAGGTGGTGCCACACACAAAGTCCAAGTGACTTCTAGCAGCGGAGTGACTAGACTGGTGGAAACTCTTCAGACTGCATGTATTTCTCAGAAGAATTATTTATACATTTTTCATATGACAACTTAAAGAATTTTCTCACAAGTTGTATTAGTGGTGGAACTTGCATGGAATTTGCTGTTGATGGGTCATTCACAGGATGAGCTGGTAAATAGGTTTGTCTTATCTATGAAATTTCTGCTTTTTAAAGTATCTGAGAACCTATATAATAGAATCAGAAAAGATACAAAGATGAAAAATTACATTTTAAGTCTTGGTTCCTACCTTGGTGTTATTTACATCCCTTCATCTTTTTTGTTCATCCACTCCTTTGCACCATAACTTCAATCAGCATGCTGATTATTTTCTCCCCTCCAGTTCTTTTAAAATTTATATTCTAATTTGGAACCCAAGAATATGAATGTCTGGAGAGGGACTTGAATACTGATGTGCCTCATTACTGCAAACCATTTGTCATCATTGAGTTACATCTAAGCCTGAAAGAGAGACCAGACATCAACTTGAATGATTTTTAGAATTCAAGCATTACCCATTTTCTAAAACTCATTTACATAGAGATAAAACATTTGGATTAAAAATTTGATGGTACATAATCTATCAATCAATAAATTTGTTTAAGCCCCCCTCCCTCATTTCACTACTAAACTCTCCCAACTCCCCAGTGAAAGAGAGAACAACTATTAACTCACAATAGCAGATAGATGGCCTTTTAAGTTTATTTATCCTGTTCTTTAACAATTCATTCATTTTATTTGGCTCCTCACAATTTGAGTTTTAATGGTCCATGTGTATATCTGGACAAATTACGTCTGCTTATATGGCAAGAAGGAGGATGTTTGGATTTTGTTGTTTAGCGAAAAAAGGTCATCTGCATTGGATTATCCATTTATTTTTTCCTCCTTTTTGCTCTTCACTGGATTCTCATTTTATGACTTCATGTCTGCTCCTAATAGTATCCATGCCTAAACTGAAAGCAATGAAAAGGAAAATATAGAGAATGAGGGTTTCAGATGTTTTTAAAAATAATTTTCTGAAAAAAATGGTCCTTTTGAATTAGTACACTTCCTAAATCATATCAAGTCTTAAAGTAATGCTGAAAGATCCATGTTGCTAGTGAAGACTGACTGACTATGGTCTTAGGCAGGCTGGAAAAGATTTACCTGTAAAATGGTGGTCACTTGGCTTGCAATTTTTGGTAGGCAAAGACATACCAGGAAATGAAACTGAAAAGGTAAAGAAGAATTTAAAGCCAGAACAAAGGACTGAGCCATAAGCTAACACACACATTTTAAGGTTAGTTGGACTTTTCCTTGCTTGTGTTCCAGTTTGAATCTGGTCTTTAGCCTTTGGCTGATGGATGTGGCCAATGTGTGCTGCTGTTCAATTTTTTAGTCCCAAATTAGCTGTTGGAGAAAGATGAAGGTATTGTAGCTGGAGGAGTGGGAGGAAGCAAAAAAAAAAAACCTCAAACAAAAGGAGTTACATTGATCTTAATTTGGCATCCTGCTTTTCTGGAAAGAAAGGGACACAACCTCTAAATGCCCTTGACTCCTTGGGTTGATTTAAAGTTTCATTTACACAACTCTGCTGGTATTCTCTCCATGTGAACATAATGAAAGTAAATTACATCCACAACACAGCTGTTGGTATTCTCTGAATATGAACATAATAAAAGTAAATTACATCCACATCATTTTTCCTTTCCAGGGGTAATCATATCTTATGTAACATAAAACTAGGAAATGTCTTCCCATGAGGATGTTATATAGTAATGGTTGGGTGGATGGAGAGGATGATAAGTAGCAATGGTTATGGTGGGCATGTGTATCAAGGAAATAAACAACAACAACAAAAACCCAAAACCCAAAACCTAAAAGTGGTTGAGATAACAAATCCAGGTGGGAAAAAGAAAAAAAGAGGGTGCCTTCAATCATGTTCACCAAATGCCTGGATGAAGAGCCACATCTTCAGGGTCTTTCAAAATACCAGTAGGGTTGGGACAATTTGGATCTTGGAGAGAAACTCACTCCAGACAATGGGCACTGGTACAGAAAAGACATGCTTTCAAAATCCCAATAGATGGAAACCAGTGCAGTTAATGAAGAAGAGAAATTACATGGGTATATTGTGTTATGCTCATCACCACTGTATCACTGCATTCTGGACCAGCTAAAACTTCTGGGGTGATCTTCAAGGACTTAGAGTGTTAGGTGACCAGAGCTTGAGTGACTGTCTGAAGGGCCCCTGAATTTTTAAATAGTGCAACTGGTACACCAGTTCAAACTGCAAAGATCTTCCTGGCTGCAACTTCCACCTGTTCAGCAAGCAGGAATGGCGAATCCAAGAAGACACCCCCCCCCAATCTATTTGTAATAGACTGTTTTTTCAGTAATATAAATTTTATTTCAGGTTTTCTTATTGCTCCTTAATTAAATACAATAATGAAAGATATAATAATTTTAACATTAACGTGGACAAAAATACTCCAGTGTTCTTATTTTGTATAAATCAATGTTATTGGAATACATTTAATGAACATTTTAATGAAATAGCATTTATAACTCAATATGTACCAAAGCAATGCCTCTTAATATCAGTCCTGTACCGCTTAGTATTTTTATATATAAGGTAATGAAAAAGGAAATGCATTGGCTAGTGTCTAATTTTCAAAAGATATATGACTTAAATGTTCTATTTCAAATAAAAGACAAGTGCATATTGTTTTTCAAGGTTCTTACAATTCCTATGCTGCTGCATCAGAAACATAAGTTCTTGAACCTTAGTATAAAAAAATTGACACTTGGCTAATTTAGGTTTGTACCAGCTCAGCACTTTATCAAGCTAATGGAAATTGCTTTGACCTTGTGGCATTTCTTCATTTCAATGTATCTTCTTTTAATACTAGTTCTTAGGCTGAAAGAAGTAGTTATCATATCAATATAAATCTTTATAGGTAGCAAGTAGGATTGCTGTAATCTGTGAAATAGACTTCATGATACTTTTAAACATTTATCCACATCCAATTCATGCAAGATAACCCCAGTCATTTTTATCACTGGTAAACAGGAAATCTTCCATTTGTATTAAGTTTAGAACTCTGGAAAAAATAATTACTACTATAGCTTCTAAAGTGTGCACTTGCTAAGAAGAAAGGAAAGAAAAGAAAAAATAATCAGAAAAAAAAGGGTAACAGTGAAAACGTATCATTATATGTAACAAATAATTCAACCTAATCTTAAAATATACAATCAAACCCTGACCACATAGAACCAGCCATTACATCTATAAGAAAGCCAGTTCATAAAGAGAAAATGAACACATATCAGCAACACAGGATATTAAATCTAGGGTTGCATTGACTTTCCAACATAGAAGAGATTTTTGTTGCCATCCTTGCTTGATAAATCACAATTCTTCATATAGTTATTAATACTGTGCATTAATACATTGCTTAGAAACCACTATGACTGAAATGGTGTAAAGGTTCATCAATCATAAAATAATAAATTCCACATTTTATACATAATTCAAAAGTACATTTAGATCTTCAAATTGTATTGATTAACAAGCTTATCAATATGTTGATAATCAATATCAAAATGTTGGACACCCAACATTAGAACCATCATTAAAAAGGCACAACAAAGAATATTCTTCCTGTATCAACTGATAGGCTGGTCTTCTTTATTCATGGTAAAATCCGGTACTGTAAGGTCATTGAAAAAACAAGTGTGCTTAATTGTGGTTCAGAGTTTATGTAAGCTGATCAAAAACTTCCATGTTATATAATAACAATGCAGACTTACCTGGGAGGGGACTGTATGTTTGCTAGCTTTCAAGGGGTCCACCTGCCCTTATTTCTTTGAGTTCCCTGGCAAACAAAAAGGCATTAGGTCTTTCTTTCTTTTTCTTATTGAAATGTATTCTTTATTGCTTTGTTTGATTCCTGTACATTTTGGTATTTGTGTCTTTCTTATACTGCCTTGGAATAAAGCCTTAATTACACATATTGGTGGGGAGTCATTGCTTCCAAATCTAAAAGAACTTTAGAGCTTGTGACCCAGTTAAAGTCTGAGTGATACATCATAGCAAAAAGTAAGCCAATCCACCCTTCCCCCCACCCCCAGAAGGACCAGCTGCAGTGTTCACCATCCATTGCTCTTGAATTAAAGAACTGGATAGTATCATTCTATATTTCCATATTTATCAACGATGGGATGAAAGGCCAGTGGCAAATTCTGCCATCTGCTTCAAAACAGTGTTACGTTCTGCAAAATTTTAAATTGTACAGACATTTTAAAGGCAATTTATGTTCTGTCCTGATTACCATATTCATAATAATTTGGTATTATGCTATTTTACTACTTTAGTATATAGCTTTTGTGGCACATTTTGCTTTCATTGAACATGTTTATATACTATGCTGGTAATAGTTTAGAATGAACTATTTCGTAAGCCACCCAGAATTACTTTATTGGTGAGATGAGTGGTATAAGGAATAGAAGTCGGGAAGGAGGGAAGGAAGGAAGGAAAGAAAGAAGGAAAGAAGGAAAGAAAAAAGGAAAGAAGGAAAGAAGAAAGAAGGATAGAAGGGGAAGATAAGGGCTGAAGAAGAGAAAGAATGGATGAAGAAGGAAAAAAGGAATAAAAATTTCAAGAATTTTCTTAAATAATAAAAAATAAATAATTAGAATGTTAGGTTTCATTTAGTTCATACTATATTCTATTTCTCAGGCATCCCAGAAAGTGTCAGTTTGATGTAAAACTGTTTTAAAACTTGCCTTTAATTGCTCCAGTCACTGACAATTATGCAATTTAGCCAATAAATATTTCAAATAGTAAAATGATTCTTTTAAATGCCAGTGACCATAGAAGCCTGACAACATAGGGCTTGTTTCTCAGGTACTTGCTTACATACAAGCATAACATGTATTTTAGACTATATCAAGAGGCAGTCAGGCATCTATTCCTAAAGCATGGATTTCCAAAGAGCTAAAGCCATCTGTTCAAGCATATGTTTTAAGGAGCGGACACTTTTAGTCCTGCTTTTTCCTTGCAGTGGTTAACAATGTCATGTTCAATTAACTTTTATGATATAGAAGAAGATGTTTGGAACTGACTTTATATGTAATGGCATTGAAGAGTCAGTATAAGTGAAACCCACTAAAATTTCCAAAGAAAAATTCGGTTAGTAATGATTAAGCGATAGCACTGATCTTTTCCCCAGAAAGAATAAATGTGTCTCTAATAAATATTCTTTTAAAAATGGACACAGTCTACAGATGGAATCTATATTAAAGATAGTCCAAACATTTTATGAAATGTGATTGCTCCTAATTCAATTACTGGATCATACGGATCCTTGTAAGTGGTTCATCCCTGATTTTTCATTTATAGGCAATTTTAAACATTCACATTCAGTCAAATCATCATTATCATGCAAGGTTGCTATTCTATATCCAAGAAAACTTAGTGAGATTTGGTTCTTAATAGAAATACAAAAAGTTCCTTCATAGGTAACTTACTGCAAGCAAACATGGTGAACTGTTTACTGAAAAACATAACATAATGTTTTCTTTTTATTAATTTTATACATTCAGAATTTAATCTTGCAGTTGCTTGACTAAGGAAGCAAAGGAAATAAGTAGGAATTAAAATTTTTAATTGAAAATATAACTCCTGATTATGAAAATTATAAGGTTTATGCTTGTAAGTGTTAGAAATTGTTGACTCTATTAAATTCTCTAAAAGTTCTACTTAAGTGACGAAACATCAACCTCTGCATAAAACAAAATGAATTGACATACATTTGAATTCTTAGCTGACAACAATTCATAATAAACTGAAAAATGCAGTTTAGCTGTATTTTAATATACTGAAGTTCTTGACCTCTGGTCACAGAGAGTGTGTGTGTGTATGTGTGTATTTTTTATTTTAAATGAGATGTTTTTGTATATCAGTAGGATGTCCATGGAAGGGTTTTTCTTTTCTTCCTTTTATCAACCTGACTGGGATTGAGAAAGAAGACAGTTTGATTCATGGGCTTTTGAATATTGGTGAGCAAAAATGTTAAGTGCAAGCCAAAGCTTGGAAAACATTATGGCAAAAGGAAGTTTGTATGCAATAATTGTTTATTTTAGCTTTTAATGCCTAATGCAGATCAATTATATGTAAAGAATTTATGCTTATAATTGAAGACTCAGAAGAATACTGGGATTCCATTCTTTTTTTTAAAAAAAAAACAAGTTTTATTAATTTCAGAATCAAACAAATCATCATCAACCATTACATATTTGAACCTTTTTCCATTATAAATTTTACAAGTCAGATAAAACCTTATCTTATACAATACAATTCTATTTTAAACCATTTCTAAATGAGCATAAAAACATCTCTTGTCCTCTATTTCTTTCTGACTTGATTATCGTCATTCTCTTTCTGTGTTTCTAGAAGGTTTCACCAATACTTCTCAAAAACATAAACAGACACAAACAAACATATAAAAAATCTTTAGTAAAGTAACTTGGCCCCGGTACCTCTCTTTATATGGGCTTTAATTATATTCATGCTCATCTTACAGATCATTACCTATTTTATTTACCATTCTGTATCTTCTATATATACTTCTCCACACATTTCACTCTTCATAATTCTATCTTATTCAATCCATCTTAATTTAAATCATTATATTTGTATCTTTTGCCCATCCTTTATTATCCCTCTATCTCATTCCTTATAATGAAAAAAAGAGAGAATTTCTCCTGAAATCTCTAATCAGAGTATGATGCCTTTCTATCCTCTCCCTAAATATTAGATTAACATTTAAAATGACACCTAATACCCAATCTGATTCTGCTTGGTACATTCTATCTATTAATTTTTACTTTTAATAACAATAAAAACAGAGTAATAAATCGAAAATGTTTAAATACATAGTATCCTCCTAAATACGTAGTTAAATAATAAATCTAAATAATAAATCTTATAGCATTCTCATTGCCTTTCCCTTCAATATTTTATTACATTTTAAAAATCAATCATTATTAAACATTTCAACATTTTAATTTCTTATTAACTCTTAAGCCATTCTAATTTTCTATTTCTAATACAAATATTACAATACCGTCTTATGTACCTTGCAAAATCTTTTTTAAGAAAATTTATACTTCACCCTTTATCCCTAAAAAAGATTCCTCTTTTCCCATCCAATTTTAAAACTTTGTGGCTTTTCTCCGCCTTTCCCCTTTCTTTCTTCCCCCACCAGATCTTCCTACCCCCTTCTTCTAACCTCTATCTTGCTGGCATCCCTTCTCTGTTGTATTCCCTTTTTCTTGTTTGCTATCATTGTATTTATTTTGCATCATATTTTCTCTTTCTTAAATGTTTTTTTAGATCTTAAGTCCTTCATTTTCCTCGCTTTCTTCCTTCCTTCTTTCTTAGATAAATTTTGGGATTCATTAAAGATGGTGTCTTCGTCTTCTTCTTGTTGTTGTTCCATCTGTCGCATTGTCTGTTCATAGTTAACCAGCGCCATTTCTAAAAATAGAAAAGCTTTTTCCATACCATCTTTACAGGCTGCTTTTGTTTGCTCATATTCATCCCTCAGTTCCTCAAAGGAGAAAGCCATTATAAATCTTTTCTTTTCTTTTTCCCTCTTTCTTCTTACTCCAACCAAAATATTCCAAAAGAAAAGTAAGACAATCCCAAAGTCCACAATCCTCAATCAATCCAAGCCAAGCCAATATTTCCTCTTTCTCTTCCAGGGGTAGTATCAGACAAAGGAAAAAGAAAATCCAAATCTGTGTTTTAAAGCCTTATTAAAATTTTATTTCTATCTCCAAATCCTTAAGGCATCTCCTCCAACAAAATCCAACCAGATAAATATATTTTTGTCCTCTCCCTTCCGACTTATCCCATAAAGCTAGTTTTACCTGAAAAAAAAACAGGTTTCCCAATATCCGTTTGTTAATTCCGTCGGGAGGAGAGTAAACTTTCCTTTCAGCACCTCAGAATTGCCGTTTACTTTCTCTTGTGGAAAGAATCATCCAAAAGGCCATCACTTCCAGGAATTAAATTAAATATATCTCAGAGTCCTGGATCGACCAAGAAGACTTTCACTTTTAAAAACTTTCTCCTCTTCCTCCTGCGCATACTTGCCCAGCTGCCGGCTTCTTTGTGGCGGCCATTACGGACCGCCGCTACGCCGTCTTGGTAAAGGGGGTCTGCCGGCCAGGGAGGGGGTCTGCAACACCCCAAAACCTTTTCCGGATCCCCTACCTTCAGCTGCCCCTGGCAGCCTTGCTCCGCAGCCTTTCGGATCGGAGCCCCAAAAGCGGCTAGCGCGGCAGGATCGCGCAGCCGCGAATCCCTACCGCTCGCAAAAAGCCGACAAACCGGAAAATCCGGGATTCCATTCTATAGATAGAATTATAGTGGATTTTTTTAAGAATGGAAGAAGACCAGCCTTCATTTTATGGTCTTGGATGTTTTGGATTAATTCATTTGATGGGTACACTATATTTTCCTTTTGTGTGTTAATAAAGTTACAGACAGTATTTTCTCAGTGAACTAGGCAGCTCTGAATTTTGTTTTTCAATATTGCATGGCTACATTTTAATATTTAAAACCAAAAGGTTTTTGTAATCATTAATAAGAGCTCAGACAATTATCTCTGGTGCAATTGGTCTATCACCCAAAGAAGAACTGAACTCTCTAGCCTTCATGCTACAGGGTCTGGAGAATGCATGATATAAATTATTTCACACACAAATCATTTTTACTACTCCCAGAAAGGCAGTAAACATTGTGGCATTCCTATTTACTGTCACTGGGACTAGGGAAGAATGTCAGGTGAGATGCTACCTGGAAGATAAGTGGTAACAGCAATAAATACCAAATGTCTGGGCGGAATAACTCATATGCCTCCTGGCAAGGTAGGGCTGGCTCACTATTGGTCAATGGGTAAACACCAGGTGTTATTCAGCAGGTTCTGACCAGTTCTGGAGAACCGGTAGCGGAAATTTTGAGTAGTTCAGAGAACCGGCAAATGCCACCTCTGACTGGAGATGTTACAGTATCCTTCCCCTGCCATGCCCCCAAGCCATGCCCACAGAACTAGTAGAAAAAGAATTTGAATCCCACTACTGGTAAACACCATTCCTTGTGTTTTTCCTTGTGATCTATGATTCCCTTTGTTGTTTCTTCCCCAGCAATTGGCAGGCAATTCCATGGGTCACTTGAATAGGAGATGGATTACAGTTAATCCTTGATTTACCACCACAATTGAGCCCAAAACTTCTGTTGCTAAGCATGACAGTTTGCTAAGTGAGTTTTGTCCCATTTTACAACATTTCTTGCCATAGTTGTTAAGTAAATCATTGCTGTTATTAAGTTAGTAACATGATTACTGGCTTTCCCATTTGCTTTGCTTGTCAGAAGGTCCTATGATCCCAAGACACTGCATTCATCATAAATATGAGTTGCCAGACATCTGAATGTGACCATAAGGATGCTACAATGGTCATAAGTGTGAAAAACAGTCATAAGTCATTTTCTTCAGTGCCGCTGTAACTTCAAATGTTCACTAAATGAACTGTTAGTCAAGGACTAAACTTCCCACGAACAAACTCAATGGGGAAGCCAACAGGAAGTTATTCTGTTTCTCTGCTTAGCTAAGGAAATACCTCTGAAATGACCCAATGGGTGACAGGCAGAGGTCGGCTGCCACTGCCTGTTTTTCAGTCCATTTTGGTCGCTTTTCAGCCCTGTTTTTCAGCCATTTTCAGGCTGTGTTTTAGGCTGTTTTCAGGCCATTACTTGGGCTATTTTCAGGCCATTTTTTGAGCCAGTCTTCCAGCCAATCACTGACAGTTTGCCTAGTTTTTAGTTCAAAACATATTCAGATGAATATTTGAACAAGTGTTTCATCTGTGTTGTCATGGAGAAAAATGTGATGCTGGCTCAGACTTCCTGGCACTGTTTTGTGTCTCTTTCTCATCTGGTCTTTGATAAATATCTGCTGCAGATGTCAGCTAGGTCAGGCTGGAAAGGAAATATAAAGCAGTGCAGCATATAGGAAGGACGTAATGATTAAATAAAAGCTAAGCTTGAATGATTCTTTTGAAATGTTTTATTGAAGTCTTGGGACTATCAATTTACTAGCTTCATCAATGTATTTCTATCAAAACTTCTTAAGTTGTCATACTGCTAAATCTTGTTATATATATTTTCTAACAAGAATAAAAAATAACACATTTTAATGTAACACAAATGGTTTTCTTTTAACATTCTATAAATCTAACATTGCTGCAACATTCAAAATCTCAAATCAGGGTTTACTGCATTCAGTAGAAAAGGACTCAAGAAAAGCATTAGTTTTCTATCATCAAAAGAAAGAAATCTGCGGTGTGGGCGAGGACTCCTAAGGAAGAAATGGATAAACTGAAATTAGCAGAGCTGACAATTGCATCAGAATGAAGGAATTAAAGATTACCAATAGTCTTTGCCTTCTTTCAACAGATGAGACCAGAAATTTATTCATAAATCATTGTGATCGTAAATTGAGGCACCCATGTAACTACCACAATGACCATAATCCTGACACTCCCAATTGTGGCCATTAAGTGATTGCCTAGCCCTAGATCGTTAAGTGGAGCATGGAAATCCTTTGGGATAAGGGAGGCCAGGCTCATGGCCATATGTGAGCTGCAGTATGTTGCAGTGATGTGCAAAGCCATAGCAGGATTTCTAAAACCTTCTGATGTCCTGGCAGGCTTCTGGAATCTTCAGAAGTCAAGAGACTTGGAAAGGAATTGAGGCTCCACACCAGTGGTGGGATTCAAAATGTTTTACTACTGGTTCTGTGGGCATGGCTTGGTGGGCATAATGTGGTTTGGTGGGCATGGCATGGCTTAGTGGGCATGGCAGAGGAAGGATATTGTAAAATCTCCATTCCCTCCCCACTGCTGGGGAAAGGTTACTGTTGGTTCTCCGAACTACTCAAAATTTCCACGACCAATTTTCCAGAACTGGTCAGAACCTGCTGAATACCACCTCTGCTCCACACAGAGCCTCCAAAACTTTCCCAAGTCACTCTAGGCTTTTGAAACCTTCTGAGATAATGCTGGGTTTCAGAGTGAAACTTTTTAAAGTTTTGAAGAATTTTCTGAGAAGGGACAAAAAGAAAGGAAAATCAAATTATAGGACATTATTTGAAGGGATGCTACAAAGCATCTTTCTTTTTCTGAAGTTATTCTACCTTCCCTATCATTTTTTCACTTCTTTCTATCAAAGTTTTTCAAGATCTGCTCTGGACACCATCAATGAATGGTCTGCCCCACATCCAGAACTCTGATTGTCCCCATGTTGTTGTTTTAACCATTCAGTCATGACTGACTCTTGGCAATTTTATGGGCAAGGGCTCTTTTTTTTTCAGTTTGGATGTTCATCTTTGCATCAGTTTTGATGGCAACAAGCCAGCATGTTCTTTGCTAGCTCCTTCTTCTTGTTCCACTAACCATTGCTAGCATCGCTGACTTCCCCAATGAATTTGAATGCATGACATGGCCAAAGTAAATCAGACGTAGTTTTGTGATTTTGGCTTCTAGTAAAGTGTTTGGTTTTCCATGATTCCCTCATATCCTTCAGTAATTCTCTCAGTCTTTCAACCTAGACAATTAAATCAACCATGCTTTTGCATTTTCATTCATTATTTTGCTTTCTGCATGCATAATGTAAATCCACTTAAAGAATTCTAGGAGTGGCTATCCTGAATCTCTTCCCGTGTCAAGATTCAGGAAGGGAGTGAGGAAGAAAATTTCTAATGGTTTATCAGCTTTCCACAAAGAATCTACCAGGGTCTATCTCTTAGGGTAACAGTAATAAGGGTTTGGTCTGGCAAGATACGATTATGTATAGGAAAATAAAGAATTGAACTCTGGCCGAATTGTTTTGTTATCCTTGGGCTTAGCCTAGCAGTTTGCCACATCCTCAACTTGATCTTCCCTTTTCTTCTCCATCTTTTCTTCTTGTCATTCTATACCTTTTCTTGTGATTCTGGAAACATACAACCTTTTCATTCTCATTTTTTTTAAAAGCATCCTTTTCCTTGTCATATCAAACAACATTTGGTGTTATCTCTTGACCATGAGGTCCCCACTCTCTTTCTACATGATATAATTATGCTGACAATATGTTATTTCATTTATTTTTTTTATTTACCACTATGTTGTACCTTGCTGTTTTCATCTCAGAAGAGCTTAGAATCCCTGCTGGTTTCTCCATTGTGTTGTCAGAAGTTGTCAGAGATAGTTTAAAAATAGAATCATGTGACCTTCTGAGTATCAGATAGGACTGGTCTACCTGAGCTCCAGTATATTATATTTATTTTCAAAAGTTCAGGCCTAAAATATATCAAACAATCCATTGAACCTGAGATATAATTTTATCATATTGCGTATTAACAATATATTCTGATAAGTCATGTGTTCTAATTCTTTCCAATTTTAGGCTTTATTGAAGGAACATAAATTAGAAAGAAAAAAGGTGCATCACTTGCTTGGAATAATAAATTGCCCTTATTGGATTTGATTTGACAAAGTCGATTAATTCAAGTAATTTATCAACTTTGATATGTTTTCAACCAGGGATGTTAAAACTTAAAAGTTCTTTCCCTTTTTTTCTACTATGAATTATTGATTATATCTCAGCAGTTCATGCCTGAACAGATACTTTAGAAACAGCATAGTTTTAAAAATACATTTTAATTAATATACAATAGTTTCCTTTCACATTAACAGCATTACCAGTATGTCATAGGATTTTCATGTTTATTTAATGTATACTTATTTTAATAATACTTATAACTTATAATACTTATAATATTTAATAATATTTATCTTTGAATGTGGACTTTTTTTGTTGTTGTACTTGTTGCTTTATTCAATTGTTGTATGATATCCAGAGTCACTTTTTGTGACATGGGCAGCTATACAAATTTGATTAATAAATGATAGTATTCAAATAAAACAGATCAGCAAGTGTGACAACAGATTCCTTACCCTACGTACATCAAAATGGCTGCCATAATATGGAGGTGACTGGGACTTTGTCTTGTGAAGTGGTCTGGGATTGGTTTGACTCTCTGAGTTGTGAGGAAGCAGATAGGACTCTCTAGTGATAAGTTCTCAATCTGTACATTGTGGTTGAAGATTCTTCTGAAGTGGTAAGAGATTGGATTTGAGTGATAACTGTCCTTGGAAAGCATTCAGAATCTGTAAATTGCACAAAATACACCCAGCTCATGTTGTGATTAGAGTATCTCAAAATAACTGGATGATCCCAGTATTTTGGAAACTACACTGCTTGCCATTCATTGTATAATTCAAGGTGCTGGCTATCATCCTTAACACATCACAGCAATCCAGACTAGGTTACTTCTATGTATTAATCTCACCATCCAATCAGATTGAATGGGGTTAACTTCTTCCAGGTTCCAGCTATAGGAGTTTGACATTTGCCAGAATGTCATATTTAAATCATTGCTTCCATACTCTGAGATTAGCTTTCTATGGAAATCCAGATTGTTCTTTCTGAGTTTCAATACATTATCGAGCATAGGAAGAAGGGAATTTATGATTGAACAGTTACATTTGGAGATGCTTGGGGATACACAGCATGCAAATAAATTTTGGGAAAAAATCTAGGTTGGGTTTATACAGTATGACCTAGTTTGTTCCTAACTCGATGTGCTGTTGCTTCTCATTAAATTACTCACTGTTAATCTCCTGCTGCTTCATCAATTAAATGTAAACCTGTCTCTGTACATCAGGAATTGGTGAATTACTTGGTGGTGTTCCATTTTTTTTTTCAGTCTCTGGCTGTTCTTTCCTTCTCCAGCTGTCTTCTTTTTTTAATAAAATTTTTTATTCATTTTTCAACATATTAAAAACACATTTTTTCAGTGAACAGCATAGTTCCAGGTATCACATTTCCATTACAAACATGACTTTAATTTCATACTCATCTTTCACATTTAAATTCAAATATCACCATTGCTTTTCATATTTACTATCCTTTTTATTGTATGCTTTCCTCCAGCTTATTTTGTTTATTTTTTTCAATTTATTACTTGATCTATTCCCTAACCTTTAAATAAGTCTCATATTATCATATTCATTATACTTTATGGTTTTCTCTGTCAGGTTTGCACTTTCATCACAAATCTTTAATTCAACATTCCAAGAGTTCAATTTCAATTCAAACATTTCAAAAAAGTTTCCCCTACTATTAACAATTCGAACCCCTATAGTTTACATATCATGTAATTAATCCCCCTTTAAATCCCATTAATTATTTAGTTTTGATTGTCACCTAATAAGTTAAAACTAATATTCTTCTATCAACTACTACAATGCATATATACTTTTCAATTCAGGGTCTGCAAGTTTCTCCTTCAATTTAATAGAAAAAATTAATCTATTTAATTCATCATTAAAACTGATATTATTCCCCTAGTCCCCATTTCCATATTTCATTTCAACTATAATTTATACATTCATTACACATAGCTAATATACTTATAATAATTCCCACTTTTTCACAATTATTCCGTTTGTCTCTGTATCGAGTTCCATTAAAAAATATATGTATATCTTGCCATAACAAAACAATATCAGCTCCAGTTTCTCATTTCACTAATCTGTATTTCACTATTTTCTAATAGTAAAAAGTAATCTATGCAATTCATCATAGAAGTTAGTATTGCTCTCCTAGTCAAACTTATCATAATTTCCCCTTTTTAACAATTTTTCCATTTGACTATGTGTATAATTCCATTAAAAAGAAAAGAAAAAGAAATGAGACAGCAAACGTACACCAACAAACAATATCAGTTCCAGTTTCACATTTTATAAATCTATATTTCACTATTATCTAGTTAATTAATTACTTTTAATTCATTTATATTACACCTCATCAACTTGCAGAGTCCTCTCTCTTAATATTAAACTAATCATTATCTCTGTGTCTTTCAAAAAACATTTTCTTTTCATCCTTACTCGATTCCCATATTTCTTTGTTCCCTGGTCCTGTTTCTTATTATTTCTTTTCTCCTTCA
Organism: Notechis scutatus; assembly: GCF_049901735.1. Classification (NCBI taxonomy): domain Eukaryota; kingdom Metazoa; phylum Chordata; class Lepidosauria; order Squamata; family Elapidae; genus Notechis; species Notechis scutatus. The sequence continues at coordinate 168,845,471 of NC_142011.1, forward strand.
TTCTTCCCCTCCTTTTTCTACTCCAATTTTTGATCCCCTCTTTTTTTAGTACTTTCTTCTAATGAGTTTTTATTAATTCCTCTTTTAATTTTCTAGGTTCATCTTATAGTTCAATGTCCATAAACTAAAGTTTGCACCAAAGTTACCACACAATCCCAGAATGGTTTCTTCCTGCTTTTTTCTTTGTCTTAATGTTCAATAATCCACTTTCATTTTCCAGGTTCTCTATTTTATTGTATTCTAATCAGTTAGTTTGTATCTAATAAGTCTTTGAAGGGCTTTTAAAAAGAAAAGGAAAAAAGGGCATATAAACAATTCCTTTGGCCACTAGATCTAAAATCCAGTCTTTTTTTCTCCCGCTTTTCCCCACCTCTATTTTGGGGCTTTTAAAATTGCAAAATGTTCCGATAAGTCCAAGTATCGATTACTCTTTTTTCCCCCACTTGACACATTCAAATATGGCTTAAATTATGCCTTTTGGTGTCAGGGCCATCTGTTTATCCCATATAAGCAGAAATCTTCTTCCGGCTTCTTCCTTTCAAGATTCAAAGATGTTTTAAGCTGTTAAAATTTCTTTCTTCACTTCATCATTCGCCACTTCAATTAACTCTCTTTAAAAAAAATTCTTTAATTTTATTACGGGGTACCTTTTATTTAGAAGTTGCACCCAATTCTCCAGGTTTCTATGCTGTCCTCTTCTTCTCTGCGCCTGCATGATTTTATCCCAGTCAGCTCACCTCTTCAGGGTGGCCATATTGGCCACTGCTACAGCTGTCTTCGGGAAAGGGAGTATTGCCAAGCCATAGAGGGGAGATGTGGCTCCCCTCGACGCAGTTGGCAGTCTCTCCCTTCTTTGCAACTACTACGGGGTAGCTTTGGCCCCCAAATCAGGTTGATTGGGGCCCTCTGACAGTAGAGCACGAACTGAAACTGCAGATGATTGTGGATTTCAGTCCGTCGGCAAGGGAGTCCAGCCAGAAGTCCCCCTCCAGCTGTCTTCTTATAGACTTGCAATGGCTAATTGGATCAGAGGCATCACAGAAGATCAAGGGCAGACTTATGCTCCCATATCATTTCTTGCTCCATTTGTTTCTTGGGGATGAAGACAAATTGTTAAAGAGCTTCTAAGAAAAGAGTCATTTCTGTGAGTTTACCCTATTTTTTTCTCTCTTACAGCAACACAAGAGAGAGTTCTGGTTTAATTCAAGGTTGCAAGTCAATAAAATTTATTATTACAGATTTGGGGGGGATTGGGAAGGGGAATAACACAACACACATACATACAATACATTTTAACCCCCAGTTGAATATGTGCAATTTATAGAGAAGCTACAAATGTTTTCCTAATAAATAAACCATGGTAAACTTGTTCTGATTCTTCTTCAACAGACTCTTTACATTTTTTTTCTTTCTTTCTTTTCACTATAGTTTCCTTTACTTATATTCTATCTTACCTATCAAATTTCAACTATAGTTATTTGCTTATGTTCTCAGTTCAATGTCCATTACTTATTAACCAATTGTGCTAGTTATGTGTTTAATTTCAATTAATTCATGCTTAGGTTTCTAACAGTCTTATGTCTATCCTTTAAATTCTATTTATTTTATTTTATTTATTTATTTATTTGATTTGCCAATTGTTTACAAGATAATAAGTATAAGTGTATACATAGTTGTGAATACATGAAATGGGTACATATAAGAAAAATAAAAGAAGAATAAGAGAAACAATAGGACAGGGACGGTAGGCACGTTGGTGCGCTTATGCACGCCCCCTACAGACCTCTTAGGAAAGGGGTGAGGTCAATAGTAGACAGTCTAAGGTTAAAATTTTTGGGGTTTGGGGAAGAAACTACAGAGTCGGGTAGAGTATTCCAGACATTGACCACTCTATTAGAGTATTCTCTAATATTCACTCTAATATTTCTAATATTATTTCTAATATTTCTAATATTCTAATAATATTTCTAATATTCTAATAATAATATTTCTAATATTCACTCTAATATTCACTCTAGTAGAGTATTCCAGACATTGACCACTCTATATACTCTATTTAGCTCCATCTCTCCAGTCCTGAAAAAGACTAGCAGGTGCTATGCTTTTTTTTTTTTTTTTTTGCTGGCTGGAGGGGATGATTTAGTAATTTCTGTTTTTGATGTGCTGTTCTGCTGATTGGTTTCTTGAGGTCTTACATTGGATCTTTAATTCTTCTGAGTGGTTTATTCTAATTCCTTTCTAATGTTGCCAATACTTTGAGATTTTCTAGGGCTTGCATTAGGGCTTGCCGGAACATTAGGATTAATTTCATTGGAAGCTTCTAAGTTCCTCAGTGCCAATTTTTTTCTGAAGTGTCTCTCAGTTACAGTGGCACTGAAAAAAGTGACTTATGACCATTTTTCACACTTACAACTGTTGCAGCATCCCCATAGTCATGAGAGGCCAGGTGAGGAGATGCGTGCCTCGATGTGAGTGATATTGAGTTGGCCACACCCAGCCAATAACATGACCACCAAGCCATGTCCACCCAGTCACATGACCACCAAGCCACACCCACCACCTAAGCCACGCCCACAGAACCGGTTGTTAAAAAATTTGAATCCCACTCCTGATACATACATACGTACATACATACATACATACATACATACATGGAGAGACAGAGAGAGACAGAGAGAGACAATAGCGATTATTAAAAAATAAACAGACACACAAACACACACAAATAAGAATAATATATATTCCGAAGTGGACATAGAAATATAAGTAAATATATAATATTAAGTAAATATTTACTGATAACAATAAACACATGAATATATTCATAAATAAAATAAAATCAAAGAGCTATAATTAGCATTAAAATTAGAGATTAAACAAAAATAAGCAAAAAATAAACTATTTATAGCAGCCTATATAAAATGTAGTAACAAGGCAACTTCACAGTTTCTATCTAACTTCTAATTTTATTTAAATTTTATAATTTATGGACTAGATTACAGTGTCTTGCTTTATGATTCATAAATTCAGGTTATAAGCCATATACAGGATTGGAAACTCCTAGCATTAGAAAACTCAGTTATGGTCTCCTTTCTTTTTCATCTTTGTCTTTTGCTTATAAGATAATACATGCTTAGTGTTCAAGTGATCTTGTTGCTGATTAATTGATATAGTGTTATCACTTTGCTTCATATCTAGTTCTTACTGGTGCTTAAATTTCTTGTGCTGTATCTTGATTCTTCTTTTTATTCAGTCAGTTAAGTGCTATCAATTCCATGCTATCTCTTGCTTCTATACCCAGTAATAGCCTTCTTTCTTGTCCATTTCCTGTTCAATTTATGCTATTTAGATTTAGGAATCTGTCATTTTTTAAAAAAAAATTCAAGTCTTTGAGTTAGTTGAGTTTGAGTTAATTTTCATGTCTTTGAGTTAGTTTTTGACTGCTATGACTACTATAGCCCTGGATTTTTCTGGAAAAGACTTTTTTTGTGGATTACCATTGCCATTCTCCTAGAGCTAAGAGAGTATGACTGGCTCAAGGCTTACCCAAGTAGCTTTGTACCTAACGTGGGATTAAAACTCATAGTCTCTCCATTTCTAGCCTGTTGCCTTTAACCACTGCACCAAACTGACTCTTAATGGTGTAGTGTAAGTAAAATAATAGTAAATAAAAATGGGGGGGTAAACTTCCCATATGATTGTTTACTTCACACATATTCTTCTATACAAGTTCTAATCCTAACACTAGCAGTGCCCTTTATATAGCCAATAAATATCATTAAAATTTGGTTTGGTTTTTTCCAAGTAATGTTTCTCTTCCATTCTCCCATTTGTTCTTCCCATGCTTTCTATACAAAGGCGATAAAAAAAAAATGAGAAAAGGGAGATAAGAAAAAAATTAATAGAATAGTCATATTTATGTTTCTTCTAAGGATGTCAGCAAATTAACAAATGTCTCCAAAGTAGCAAATACAAATGATTTTCAAGCTTAATTCTACCAGCCTGGTTAACAACTTTCTTATATTAGACCCCAACATGCTACTATAGTAGAACCTCAGGTCATGAACACTTCTGTTCACAACCAAATTGGGTGATGACCACCCCAAAAAAAAAAAATCCACCTGATTTTTGAATCAGGTTACGATTCAAAAATTGGGTGGCAAACAAAATCATCATGGAAAGATTTCCTTACAACACCAGTTTCCTTTTCGGTGCCATTTTTTTTTTTATCCGCACATGTACAGATGGTCATGCTTCTGGTCATGACCAAATCGGGTTGCAGCCAAAATCCTAGAACAGATTACGGTTGCGACTCGAGGTTCCACTGTATTTGTGTCTAGATTCATTTATTAAGCCATCATGTGACCAGTTTGGTTTTAGCTCACTGTGTTATGTAAACTCAGCTGCTGCTGTTGTTTTTAAACTACGATTTATTGTAAAAGGAGAGCTAAAATAAAGGTCTGCGTTCAACCTTTATTCAGCAGGGGGAATCAAACAAATCAGAGAGTAGCTGCTAAATTTTGTGTTCTCAACAGAAAAATGTTTTCTAATTTAAAGCAATGACCACAATTTAATAATTGTGGTTATCTTTCCAACAGGAAGAAGGGGAAATCATTTCTGAGAAGGAGAAAAATATACAGCAAAACAAGGTCATAAAGTATATAAAAAAGTAACAGCAACAGCACAAGTAATGACAACACTTTATATACTCAGTCAATTTAAACTGCAATCCTTCCTCAGCTGGTTTTGTTCCCTGAAATCTCATTTAAAAAGGCAGTGATGTGTTTTTAATGTCAAAATACAATTTAATTCTTGTCATCTTCCTTTGCTGAGGCTAACACAATAGCAAACAGATCTTCTGTACAAGAAAACAATATTTTTGTGAAGAATGAATGCAAAATATGAGCCTCTGTGAAATAAATCTTGGTACAAACAAAACCATGCCATCACAGGCAGTAGAGAGGGGGAAAAGTTCTAAATATTTGCATTGGCAGTTTTCTTTTGATCAACAATTTATTTCCAAACTAACCATCATCTTGTCATTGTACATGAAGTAGTGGATTCTATCCTTTCTTCTTGATAGGAAGAAGCATCAGAACCCTTTTCTTCCTAACCAAGGTTATGACTTCCAGGTTTTTCACAGAATTCAACTGATGCTAGAAAAGCCTATTTTAGCACTTTGTAGTAATTCTCTTGTCTGATAACTTTACTTTTGTATAGCAAAATGGCTATGGAAAGTTCTAATATTTTCACCTTACAAAAGTTTCTGCAACTTTTAACCTTTGCTGTTTCTCTTTAGAGCTTCTCCCCCCCACCCCCACCCCCCAAAAAAAAGATAGATTATCTTCTCTGGATGATTCAAATGTTGAAAAATCAAGAAAAAAGTAGATAAAATGTGGGTAAATATGAATAGAGATTATTTTTTCCAATATTTTTCAAAACACCACTGTACAGAATTTATAACGTATAAATTCATACTGCATAGATTAAATATATTAATTAATATATTAATTTATATCATGATATTTTGTTCCTAGCAATGGTTCAATGGATTGAGCAACCCATTGAATATTTCTAAAGCAAATAAGCATCATGAATGTATGCATTTACATTAATATACATCAACTCAATTAATTCAATGAAGTCTCCTCTTGAAATATGTGTTAGTTACTTCATAATGGTAAGTTCTATATTAGTGATGGTGAACTTTCTGGCACTGAGTGCCCAAACTGGAATGCACACATGCATGCACACGTGCATGTGCTCTGGAGCACCGGAAACCAAAAAACATCTGGCCAGTGTGCATATGCGCACTGGCCAGCTAGTCTTCATGCATGCTGAAGCACTGGAAACCCAAAGATCAGATGGCCGGTGCGCGTGCATGTGCCGGAAACCAGAAGAACAGCTGGCAATGGCATGCATGCCCACAGAGAATACTCTGTGTGCCACATCTGGCACATGTGCCATAGGTTCACCATTATCATATATTTGCACTGTTAGACAGTTCTTTCCAATTCAGTGAAACCACTAGGGAATGAGAAAGGAACAAACATTGACAAAATAAAAACAAAAATAAGTGACTCTTTTACTGTGGTTCAAATTTATGAAAAGCTTTAATAATGGCACCCTGAATTGGGTCCTGAAAGTGTCTGAATGTCTCTGAAAGCAGTAAAACTCATGCAACATGATTTTAACACCTAATACCTTTTGCATTTGTACTGTTTTATTTAGTATTATTGGATTTTCTGGTTACCTACCAGACAGCAGTATCTACAATATACTAGCTGAGAGTTCAACAGGGTCTGGATTGTTGAAATGAGGTTATGCCCCCGACTAAATTAATAAATAGCTGCATGCCATAGGGGACACTTGTGCCCTTAATTGTAATAATAGGTCTAGAAGTACCATCAAGGGATGGACAAGATCTTTTAAGCAAGGTGGCACTTTTATTTATTTTTTACAAAAAAAAGTTGAACAGAGGTGAATTGTAAATCTTTTGTGAATTCCTCAACAATGAAGCAACTATTTATTATATATGTATATGCAAGCTCACATGTACATATATAAGAATCAAATCAAAGAGGTTGGTTATGACTATAATAGCGGAGGGAGCCATACCACAAAAATGTATACACCTTTTTTTAAAAATGGAGATAAAAGAAAGATTTATGGTGAATTCATGTGAAATTAAAACTGAAATTTTTAAAAGCATAAATTTGTTAATATGGTCTATGGGCAATAAAAAAATGATAAAATAATGTATAGTAATTATTGCAAAATACAATATCTAAAAAGATATTGAAATAACTGACTGAATAATTATACAAATTAAATAGAAAAATAAAAATATAAAATAATATCTGAACACAGATGAATCTCAGAAGAAAATCTAATTCAGTCATGAATTAGTGTACTAAAGGATGGCAATGTATAAAAGCTAATTGATTCCAAGAAGATCAAAAATAGAAAGAATATAGTGAAATTCTGTACAATATCCAAGATAAGAATATATTCCTTCTTATCACAATATATATCACAATATATTTACCTCCTTATCACATTCTCAACTCGCAAGATTCACTTTTCTCGCCATGTACATGTATACATCTGAACTAGACAATTTTGTTTTTCCTTTTATGTAATATATATGGGTATATTCATAATTTTATATTTATTTATTTATTTTGTCATGTTTATGTAGTGTATATTGGAGGTGGAGACCTGTATGCAACAAAATTTCATTTTAATGTATGCTGATTAGTGTACATTCAAACTGACAATAAAGTTATTCTAAGTCTAAGTCTCTAAAACACTACATTAGCCAACAGACTGAAAGAGATCAAAACCACAAACTTAACAGAATGTGCAAACTATTGTATAATATCTTCAATTGCATGAGCTATGAAAGAATGCTTAGGACCATTCAAGGCAAAATAAAGTCTTATTAAGAAGGAAAGTGCTAAATGTTCAAACTGGCTTTTGAAAAGGCCAAGGAATAAGAAGCATTATTGCTGATATTCAATAGGTATTTGAGACAGCCAAAAAGAGAGACAAGCCAATATATACTTCATTGAGTATAGTAGATTATTATAATTTAGGTGACCATGTGAAATGTGCTTAGGAGCATGGAAAACCCAGGGTAGCTTATTGTACTCTAGTGAAACCTATTCACTGGTCACAGTCTGAATGGAACATGATGAAACAAATTGGCTGCAGGTCAACAAAGGAATGGCTGCATTCTCTCTCTTATTTATTTTACCTATATACTGAATATGTGTTGAGGAAAGCAGGAATATAAAAAGATAGTATGATTTTACAATTGGAGGAAAAAACTTCACTAACCTGTGCTATGTTAATAAAAGTACTGTAATAACTGAAAGTGCAAATAATCTGCAAGTTTTAGAAATGAAATTCAAAAAACGCAGTGAAATAATAAGATCAAACTAATGACATCAGGTACAACTACCAGTCCTAGAACAGACAATGAAGAGATCAATGTAGTATCAACTTGAAAATATTTCAGTCCCATTTTGCATCTATATGCAGGAGTGGGATGCTACCGGTTCTGCCCAGTTCTGTAGAACCTGTAGCTGCGAAGAGCCGCTGATACTGAACCAGTTCGGTGTTTGGCCCATCCACCTGCCCAGGCTCTAGGCTGTCCTTTATTGCGCGGCACAGCTGAGGTTGAAAAAGCAGGAAACAAGAGGATTTTCAAATGCTGCGCACCCGCCCGCAGCGCTTGTCAGCTGTCCAGGCAGCACAGCTGATTTCTTGCAAACACTGCACACGAAGTTCAGAGAATTGGCAAATCACTCCACTGGCTGGCCCTGCCCTTCCCCGCCCCTCCCCGCCCATTCACTCCTTACCTGGCAAGCGAGCCATCCAACTTGCCTGGTTTGGTAAGTTGCTATTTTTCCTTTTTTTTCCCCCAACCATCAGATGTTCTGCTCTGCCAGGAGATTTAGATTAGCTAGAAAGCAGGAAATCCTTGGATTTCCTGCTTTCTAGCTAATCTAAAAGCAGAGCTGAACCTTCCTTAGGACTGAAGCTTCTACTTTGCAGTGCAGACTCAGGTTAGCCGATTGGAGATAGATAGATCTCTAAGTGAATCTGTGATTCTATTAGCAACTCAATCTGCCTGCCTGCTTTGCCTGCTTTTGGGTAAAAGTTGCTCTTTTTTAATAAAAAAATTCAATATTTACATACATGGTGTTTTGTGAATCAATTTTGTGAGTTTGCTTGCAAGCAAATTTTATGAGTTTGCTTGCAAACAAATTTTGTGAGTTTGCTTGCAAGCAAATTTTATGAGTTTGCTTGCAAGTAAATTTTATGTGACAGACTCAGCCAGCCAATTGGAGATAGATAGATCTCTAAGTGAATCTGTAATTCTGTGAGCAACTCAATCTGCCTACTTGCTTTGCCTGCTTTTGGATAAAAGTTGCTCTTTTTTTATAAAAAAAAAAATCAATATTTACATAAATATTTATATTTACATACAAGCCATGTCCACATGACCACCAAACCATGCCCAGTCAGCAAGCCACACCCACCACAGTCACATGACCACCAAGCCACACGCACCAAGCCACACTCTGGCTATACCCAGAGAATCGGTTGTTAAGAAATTTGAATCCCATCCCTGTCTATATCTACAAAGATAAGAAGTATCCATGCTTTGCCTGTAATATTCTATGAAAGTGAAAATTGGATTTGAAAAAGCAAGCTAAAGAAAGAGCATTGACTTATTTTCAAGTATTTTCTATTGGAGAAAACTCCTGAGATTATCATGAATATCTAAGAAGACAAACAAATGGATGTTAGAACAAATCAATCTACAGTTCTCACTTGAAACACAAAGGACTTGACTAAAATTATTATATTTGTATACATTATGCAGAGACCAAGTTCTTTTGAGAAGTTTGCAAGGCTGGTAAAATAGAAGGAAAAAAGAAAATGAGGACAGCCAACAGTAAGGCAGATAAATTCAGTTACAAGGACAGTGGACATACTCTCAGAAGACCTGAAGGATCAGGTTGGGGGCAGATGATTTTGGAGACAATATGTCTATGTGGTTGCTGGGAATCAGAACTAACCTGATTGCACACAATCTTATGTTCTTGTAAGAGCACTCAGAATTGAACTAAAGGAGTTCATTTTTCTTGTTTTTTCTTTTTACAACGTTGTAATCCCTTGCTTTGGGGTGGGGGTGGGGCAATTATTCATTAACACTTTTAAAAGCTTGTTTCATGCATTCCTGCACAACGATAAGGTATATAAAATGGGGACCCAGATTATTGGGGGCAATATGCTGATTCTGTAAACTGCTGAGAGTGGGCTATAAAGCACTGTGAAGCGATATATAAGTCTAAGTGCTATTGCTATTCTCTTCCTTCAGTCCCAAACATTCCATTGGATATATGGAAAGACAAAAAAGAGTTTCCATTCACATTTGACTGAATTAGACTATAATCATTTTAATGAACCCTAATTTAATAAAATGTAGCCCCTATGCCAGATCCCTTGAAAAGATGAGAAAACTAATAGAACATAAGCATAAATTCCCTTTTCAAATGCCATCTGTCTTACTGCAAAGGGCCTTTGCTTATTGTCTATGTGTTGCTTCTTACCCATTCTTGAGAGTATATCACATCTGTCTTCCTAAGGAATTGTGATGTCCTGAATAAGTACCAGCAGGGTCTATTAAGTAAAATGATCATTTGATGCCCTTGCTTTTCCTTCCCTTCTCTTAATGTGACCAACCAGTAGGAAAATATCCAGCAACCGTTACACCTGCTGGCATACACCTTCCATGTCCTGTGGCTAGATAAATAAAGGCTGAGCATCAGGAAATACTGTGACCAGAATAAATCAGAGCCAGGTGTGCACGCACAGTCCTTCCTGCCACTTTCAGTTTCCTGATTACAGTCATTTATTCTTAGCAAGAAACTTACATCCCCATGGATAAGCTGATGTTACTTATCAAAATCAGAACGATGAGAATCCTGTACAGATTTACTCTATATTAAGCGCTGCTGATATTATTGTTATATATTCCTTAATTAGCGTGCATTGGTTTCTGCTCTTAGTCTTCCTGTTTTAAAGGTATGAATCTTTCATTCCATTTCATGTTCCAGCTGATTTGAGGTGTCAATTAAATGCAGAAGAATGGTAGTTTATTTTGATTAGTAATTTGTTGTATACAGAGAAAGAAAGAGGGACAGAGGGGAGGGGAAATATTTTTTTTCTGTCAGAGAATTAACTTATAGAATTCTCTCCATCTAAAATAAATTATTTTGCATGTTTGACTCTGAGCTTAGACTTCTGCCAAGGAGCATTCTTTCTGTTTTATCACAGGAAACCAAAGTATCAAACAAGTGATGAATCACTCACTGTGCGTGAGAAGTTATCACAACATGTAGCATAGCAACCTACAATAATCTGATCTTCTGCCAATAAGAATGGTATTTTTGTTCAGTAATGGCTGCCCGGGGGTTGCTTGTTGATTCATCAGCACATTGATGCCTGCAGGCATTAAAGTTCACAATCCTGCTACAATTGTTTAATAAAAGTGATAATCTTCTGTGCCTGCTCTTCTAAATAAAATAATGCTTTTGACATGGAAGACTCTTATATGCTACAGTAGTATCAGCAACAGACTGAATAGTTCTGCCAGCTGATTAAATAACATCCTCAAATACAAACAGCTGTTGTTTCCTCTGAGGAGTTTGGCAGCCATCTGGCCTTGTGATTGCCAGATGGAAGTTGTATGTTAAGTTTTTGTTTGAAGTTTGTAAGGTATTCTTACTTGATATTTGTATGGTAGGCTCTGTAATCACTGTTGACTGACAAAAACTGAAGGTGTGACACATGGGCATGATATTAGCACAATATTTCTTTCATGTACACATTTTATTATATACTAGAATGAAGAACCATTAGAAGATTTGTTTTTACAACCAGTTTCTGTTAGGAATGATAGTCACCTAACAGTTGGGTTGGCAATATATAAACCAGGATAGTCATTTAATACTGTTGTATCTTTAAGAGAATGTTTTAATTGTGATTGGCTGAGGTTCCTGCAACGGCCATAAGATGGAGCCAGAAACCTGGTTTGTTCTTTTTTTGCATTTCCTTTGCTTTCCTTTTGCTTTTTGCCTGATCGTCATTCTGCTTGAATTGCTGTGAGTCTTGCAACTATTCGCAAACTCCGTTTACTGAATTTTGTTTATGATACTGGTAAAGAAAAGAACTTCATTTTTGGATTATCCCTGGACTGATGATTTTGAATACTAACTGCTTTAACCACGTATGATTTGGACTGTTTGTTGGACTTTGTTTACCCATTTACAGGAAGTAAAACTTACATTTTACTATTCAGTGTATCTGTGTGCTGGTTGTATGTTATTCATCACCCCTCTCACTATGTTTCCCTGAGTGCACTCATTCCCCTAATGGGGAATACCTCAACACTGGTTATGGGCCCAGACTCAGATAACATCTCATCTTTTCAAAGTTTCACTGTTAATCCTCTTTATTTTTCCAGGTAGCACTACTAGTGCTAAATTTCTTGAGCACATTGGGTGGCATAAACTAGAACAGGAATCCAACAATGATGTTGTTATCGACACCCAAGTAGTCCCTAATGATGAGATAGTTAAACCATCAATAGCCATTAAAAAGAAAGAACAGGCACAGGAGAAGGTAGAAGAACAGGAGCAGGTGGAACATCAGAATCCACCAGTAAGCCCTGAGTTGCCTAGATGTTCAACTCGTGTAACATGACCACCAGATAGATATCAGGCTAGTTTAGCATGCCAAGTAAATATAGTTCCTACTAACTATAATGAACTGAAACTGTATCCTGCTAAGGTTCAGGCTGCTTGGCAGGAAGCAATGTATAAGGAACTGAAACCCTTACAAAGGTTGGAGGTATATGAAAATGTCAAGTTACCACGAGGTAAGCATGCCATAGGGTGTGAGTGGATTTATAAAATTAAGACAGGTATGGATGGGACTGTTACCCATAAAGCCAGGTTAGTAGCACAAGGGTTTGATCAGTCAACCAATGACTATGATGAGGTGTTTGCACCTAGTCTGAAGGCTACCACATTATGAGCAGCATTAGTGTGGGCAGCTAAGAAGAAATACACAATAAACCATTTAGATGTTGAGACGACATATCTACATGCACCGTTGCAACATACTATATATTTAAAGAAGCCTTTGGGAGAGGGTGGGGCCAGCCGGGGGACCGTTTTACCAATTCTCCGAACTAATGTGAACGTGAACAACCGGTTCTATAGAACCGGTGAGAACCAGTAGAATCCCACCCCTGTTTATTATTTATCGTCTTTCTTTAATTTGTGCTTCTAGACTCCTAATTCCTTATTCTACTACAAAATTTAAACACAGCTTTGACTCCTCTAGAAAATCCTGAATTTCCTATACTCAACAAAAACATATTTTAGATGAAATATCTTTCTTGTGTAGAAATATACTTTGTAGTTTTGTAGATAAAAGTTTTTTCAATTTTAAACTTTCTCCATTTTGTATGTTTCTCCTCTTAGAAGAATGTCTAACACTTTAACATTCCACAAAATCAGCATACTGAAGAGGGGAAAATTGCTAGTAAAAAGATTAGTGCTGTATAGCAGGGGTCCCCAACCACTGGGCCGCGGACCGGTACCGGTCCGTGGAGCACTCTGTACCGGGCCGCAAAGGAAAATTTTTTTTAAAAAATGGCGGCTTTCTTCGCCTTCGGTGAATGCTGCTGGGATCGGGGATCAAGGACACAAATGAGAGAAGGGGAGGGAGGAAGCAACCAAAGCCTGTCCTGCTCTCTGGCTCAGTGGCTTCGGCTTCCTCCCACCTCATTCCTCTCTCAGTCGCTCTCTCGCTCCTCCACCAGCCCAGGAAGAAACTGCTTCAAAGAAGCCGGGGGGTGGCTTTTCCTGTCGGCGCAGCTCCTCTGAAGCGCCCGTTTCACCCCCACCCCGCCGCCAATCAATCCAGGTTCAATCCAGTGCTCCATTCTGCCTGCCTGCCTGCCTTCGTTTCTGGTAGTTTTGGAGCAGCTTCGGCTGAGAATAATAACTATTCGCCTCTTTTTCTCAGCCGAAGCTGCTCCGAAACTACCAGAAACCAAGGCAGGCAGGCAGAACGGAGCACTGGATTGAACCGCGGGTGGCGGGGCGGGGCGGGGCGGGGGTGAACGGGCGCTTCAGAGGATCCGAAACCACCAGAAACGAAGGCAGGCAGGCAGAACGGAGCACTGGATTGAACCGCGGGCGGCGGGCGCGGGCGGGGGTGAACGGGCGCCGGAGAAGCTGCGCTCCGAAACCACCAGAAACGAAGGCAGGCAGGCAGAACAGAGGATTGAACTGTGGGCAGTGGGGTGGGGGTGAACGGGCGCTTTGGGGAAGCTGCGCCGACAGGAAAAGCCACCCTGCCGGCTTCTTTGAAGCAGTTTCTTCCTGGGCTGGTGGAGGAGTGAGAGAGCGACTGAGAGAGGAATGAGGCAGACATCTGAGGGATGAGGCTGAGGGAGGGAGGGAGACACCTGAGGGATGGGGCTGATGAAGGCAGGGCCGAGAGGCGAGGCTTCTCAGCCGTTCTGCAGGGACTATCTGTCACTCAGGGTTGCAATGAGGAGGCATTGGCGTTCCCTGAACTTGGTGGTTTGCTGGCAGACGTTTTATTACCCAACTAGGTAACAACATCAGATGTTACCTAGTCAGATAATGAAACGTCTGCAAGCAAACCACCAAACTCGGACCATCCCCCCCCCCGGTCCTTGAAAAAGTGTTTCTGAGTGAAACTGGTCCCTGGCACAAAAAAGGTTGGGGACCACTGCTGTATAGGATCCCTAGTTAATGATTGCTTGGCAACTAAAAAAGTTACCAAGCAAATAAATAAACAATGAGGTCCAGGAAAAAAGAAAATTAAAGAGATTATCCCTTTAACTGAGATTAATTTAAGGAGAAAAACTTAAAATAATAAAACCAAAGGACACACTAAAGGCACATAACTTTTAAAAAAATAATGTTAGAAACTGATGGTAACAAAAGGTACAGCACAGAACTAGAACACAAAGTAAGAAAAGAAGTAAACAACAAAATGCCTAATACAATTACTCAATTACTGGAATTTCATTTCACACACAATAGTAGTAGAAACTAAGGGGCTGTGAATATTCTAGTCTCATTCTAGGCACAAAACTAGTATTTTTGGATTAGCCTCTCTCACTTAGCCCTAGAAAAAAAGGCAATATCACATTCAAAAAATGTTGCAAATAAAACAGCAAGGACTAATCCAAACAGTCATTCAGTCACAGTGACTTGAAGGTGCAAATTTATATATTTATAAATATATAGACAAGTTATTTTATTTATGTAAAATAATGCAGGGCTAATAAACTTTTCTGAGGTCTCTATATCCTAAACGCTTGGCGATAGACAAAATATTTATTATGAAATAAATGAAAAAAACCCAAAGTTTAGCTATTTTTTGTTTACTCCAATTTCTTTATATGTCAGCAGGACTTGCACGATGCTTTGATAATTATAGCAATGACATGCAAAAATTAGAAATTAAAAAAAGGGGAGAGTCTGAATATTTTCTTACAGAACTGAATGCTTATAATTAGATTCTCAATAATTTATTTGTAGCTAGATAAATGAGAAATATTATTTGAAAACCAAATAATAAAAACATTTTTTCAGAAAGAAACTGAAAGAGGAAAATAAAATCTCAAGTGAAAAGAGGCTGATAACGTGCTTATTATGTATCATTATCTCAATGAATTTTATAGTTGTTCTTAAGTTTTTCCTTACAGGCTAGGAGACTTTGGTGATAAATAATTCAGAATCATATATGTATATTGATGAGGTGTAAGTATTCCACTGTGTGCATAAAACTCAAGATATTTCGGCTGGCTAGTTCTAATGCATGAACATTTTCCAACAGTTGCTGGAAGTACATCTCAAAACCCGTGAAAAGAATATAAAATCCATTATGTAATACATAGGTGAAAATTGATCTGCAATTTATGAAAAGGTTTTGCATAAGAAATCTGTAACAAGATATATTATAATCCCACTAATTTTATTTTATTTGTGTGTTTCTTCATTTGTTTGTTTGTTTATAATAGTAGTGGTAGTAGTCATACCTTTTCTGGCCTGCAAAATTCAAGAAGATCCAGAGATTCAGGCAGCTCCAACTCTTTGCTTGAGGCTATTAATGGTCATCTAGATTTTTTTCACCCCAAATATAACATGCCCACTTTATTGATAAATACTATAATTAAATTTACTGGTCCTATTTTAAGCCTTAATTTGTGACTCTCCCAGAGAGTCACAAATTATCAGAAATTTTATCAGAAACTTTATTTATTTATATATACAACTGAGAAATTCTATCTGCTATTTCTGCACCTCAGACAAAACTACATTGAAAGTGTTTGAAGTCTTTTAAATGAATCTTGAATTTCAAATGCATCTATATTAGAGTTGCCATATTATTACTTACGTTACTTGGGGGCATGGTGTATTATTGGTCATTTTCTGAATGCTATAAAATGTCTATCCATGAAACAAAAGATATTTTCCTTAAGCAAATTTCACCTGCATTTTTTTTTACAATGCTGAAAACAATGCAACATTTGGATCAAAGTCACATGAGGCCACATATTGTATAAGCAACCTTCTACTTTTGAAATACGTACTTAAAAACTACCACTGGCAGTTGTGATCAAGAGCAAATGAAAGGCAAGTGAATCTTTATTTCAAAGTTGCCCAAAGCTGCAATAGGAGCTAGATGCATAAAAAAAAGATGATAGCTCATCCAGAGGCAACTGGATATTTCAGTTACCTAATCAACTGCGGCAGTAAAAAAAGAAAGGAAAAAAAAAAGATCAGAATCACATCAGATTTGAAGACTCAGGAAATCTACGATTTGCTCTGAGAGGCTGATAATAATTAGCAATCCTATAGAGCTGCTTTGAAGAAAGTAGTAAACTGGAAAAACATTTTTTTCCTCACATGCTAGCTGTCCACTTTAAACTGATGACTAAAATTATTATTGGCTTTTTGAAAGTTTAGAGGGAGGGGAAATTATACATCAGTGCTAATAACCCTGACCTTAAAGAATGGTTCACTAAACAACCAAAGCCAGTAAAACTATAAATAAGTGAAGCCACAACACAGATTTCAACTTGATTAGAATGAAAGGTTAGAGAGGTTAAAGGAAGAAATTCAAAAGGTTATATTTTTCTACAATATTCATTAGTGGTGATAAAAACATGCATTGTAGAAAGACTTCAAAATTCCAGATGTCAAGGTGGGATTATTTACATTATGAAAGCTAATCATAAAGTACAAAGTAACTTGATATATTACATTATGGCAAGCTAATTTTTCCTTAATAGCTAGAATTATCCATAGTTTCAATTTTCCTCCTTTAAAAATGAAATAAAAACAGAAAATGTTGAATCACCATTGATAAAATTTCTCTTAAATTGTAGTTTCTAAAGCTATTAACATCTGGAATCTTCTTGAAAGCACTACATGGGAGTTTTATTTATTTAAAATGATATATTCACACAAAGAAGTAGATGAGAGTAATTCAATTTAATTTAAATAGAAATATAAAACAGAATACTATGCTTTCCCACCAGAAGAATTTGCAGTTTTGCTTCTTGTTTGCTTAACATTGTCCTCAAAATTATATTTATATTTATATTTTATTTTATTTGTTTGTCAAACATATACAAGATAACAAGTATAGGTATGAACATAAACATGAACAAAGGAAGTAAATACAGATAAATGGGGATGGTAAGACAGGGACAGAAGGCATGCTGGTGTAGTTATGCAAGCTCCCTTTAAGAACCTCTTAAGAATGGATGAGGTCCATTTTTTTTTCATATGTGGTGGTCCTGCACTGAAGCCCAAAGATACTGGCATAGAATAAAAAAAGTGGTTAGAGGAAATAACGGCGGAGCAAATTGAATTAAATCCAGAATTCTTCCTATTGGGGATATTTAATAGACAAATTCCTAAAAATGTCAAATATATAATACTGCATATTCTTACTGCAGCCAGAATAACCTTTTCACTGTTGAAAACAAGCAGATATTCCAACAGAGGAGATGGTTATACAGAAGATAACAGCCTGTGCAGAGATGGACAAGCTAACCTTAGCACTTAAGGAAAAAGAAACATCAGAATATTATAGAAGCTGGGAATGTTGGTATGACTGGATAGAACAAAAATAGAAAATATATTAGTAAATAATGTAAAATGTATATCATAATTATATATTTACAATAAGATGTATTTGTAAATGTATCACCAATATTGATAACAAACAAGGAATCATAGACTGTCGATAGTAGAATTGTTAGTTTTCTAATCATTTTCTTTTTTTCTATTTCTTTTCTTTCTTCTTTGGTGTGTTGTGTTTGTTTGATATTTTGGTTTTGTAATCAATAAAGTTTGTTTAAAAGAAAAAGAATGGATGAGGTCCATGGTAGACAATTTGAAGTTGAAGTTGTGAGGATTTGAGGTGGTAACAATGGAGTTGGGTATACCTGTCGGGATCCATATGCATCGGCACCCAACAAAAGCGATCTGTCAAATCCTGGAAGGACCGACGTGTATCACATTGCAGCCATCACGCAGCTGGGAGGCAAAGGCTGAGTGGGGGATACCCTGAAGCTACTTACAGTGCAGCCGTCACGTCATGAAAACCAGCTGGGAAGCAACGGCTGGGAGAATCCCTGCATGAAGCATTGAGAAGCCCAAAGCCCGAAGTGCTGATAATCCTTATGTCGGGTTCGGGGGGTTATATACCGCGGGCTGGGAAATGGGGATTAGGTGGGAATCAGTGAGAGGAAAGTGAGCACGTTAGGATGCGAGGAGTAAAAGAAACCAGTCATAGCCATATTAGGAATGGGAAGATTGAGAATCTAGCATAGGGCGGAGGTAGAGGCAATTAGGTGGGTGGGGTAATAAAATAAATTATACTGGAAGGCAAACGCTCCCAGTGCTAACCTGGATAGGGATAAACCCATTCTTGCCGATTACTTCAAACCTTTCAAGTTTGCAGACTCATGTTCCTTATCTACGATCATCCAGAAAAGCAGCTGAGAATAGCATTCCAGAATGTGGTCACACTCTGTTGCTGAAGTCATATTTTCTGCAATCGAGTTTGAAGTGGTTTACCTTGAGTTTGTATCGATTGTTTGCTTATGTATTATTGTGATTGAAACTGAAGAAGTCATTGACAGGCGAGACTTGTAGCAGACTATTTTACATACTATGCTTAGATCGGACTGCAAGTGGCATAGTTCCAGATTGTCCAAGCCCCAAAATTCCAAGCCTGAAGGCATAGGGCCATGATGGCGAACCTATGGCATATGTGCCACAGGTGGCACACGGAGCCATTTGTGCTGGCACGCAAGCTGCAGGCAAACTTATCTCACTGCACCTGCGCGTGCCTCAGAGCTGATTTTTGGCTGGCTTGAGGCTTTTTTTTGCTCCCAGAGACTTGAAAAAAACCTGTGCAGGCCAAATAGGCCCGTTTCGTCACTTCCTGTAATACCGGAAGTGACAAAATGGGCCTATTTGGCCTGCACAGGCTTTTTTCAAGCCTTTAGGAAGCCGAAAAAGGCATCAAACCAGCTGAAAATCAGCTGTGAGGCACAGTGCAGGTAAAGGGTGGCGGGGTGTGTGTGGCAGGGCGATTGCATGTGCATGCACAGAGGTCATGGGGGGGCACACATTGCCTTCTGAGTGCTGGCATGCGAGCGCGCGAGCACCAGCATGCACACATTTTTTGGCACAGGAGTCCAAAAAGGTTAGCCACCACTGGCATAGGGAATTCTATTGTGAGTAGAGGAGTGGAGTACTCTTCTCAAGAAATACCTCTGAACCCGCTCAATTGTATTAATGCCTGATATCGAGTGTGGGTTCCAGGCAGATGAGCTATATTCAAGAATTGGTCTGGCAAAGGTTTTGTATGCCCTGGTAAGCAATTCAATATTACCCGAGAAGAAGTTTTGCAAAATAAGGTTAACTCTTAACAACATTTTTGGAAATGCTGTTACAGTTATGCTTGGTTTACTCATTTTGAGACATACTGTATGTTAATGTTACATTAAAATTATTATTAAAGCTAATAAAATATCTACTCTTCATTCAAACTTCAAGCTGAACTGAGATAGTTTGGATGCAGAAATTGCTTAGATTGCCTAGTCAATCTCCAAAAGACCACCAGTCTCCTAAAATTTCAAAGAGAGTATATTTTTTAAAAAAAAATCTGAGTGCTACCAAGCTGAAATTGAGTCAGTATGTTTTGAGTCCTGCTCATTTTAAAAGTTTTTATAAAATGCCACTTGCAATGATTACTCTTCTCTTTCGTAATATGAAAGGTATATACATTGTATATATTTTGGTGAAGTGTATTAATAAAACGTTCAATCCACATATTTGGAGACAGTAAGGACCGAACTACATGTTATATCAATTAATTTTTTAGGAACACATTATATGGGCATCCTGATCAGATTGTTCACAATTGTACAAAAAGAGGACATTAATTGTTGATTTTATTTCTCATCAACATAAATATCATCCCTGCATTTTAGATGGCTATCTCTATCATTTTAGCCCTTGGACAAATGATGTATCCAATCTGCTTACTTTTAGTTTAGCCTTGCCTTTATGATCAGGATCTTCTGTCATTTCCAGTTCAGACTTCTTTTATGTAACTCTGAATTCTTGCTACACGTGTACCCATCCCCATAACTGCACATTAGTAATATATTTTTGAAGTAATAGACTTCTAGCTTGTCATATTAATAGAAATGCATAGGTCCAATTCTCCTTCCAAACTTTTAGCATTCCAACCTTTTTATTGTAAAATTTTATCTGGAATTCTGAAAACAAAATATGTAGATTCCTGCAGAATCTCTATTTAAAGAGAGAGTAGCCAGCTATAAGCACCAATATACTGTTGAATCAGTCGTTCCAGCTACCATTTCTTAAGACACCTACTACTCTCCATCTTGCCTTTGTTTCTCTTTTTTTTCATGAGAAAAGTATTTCAAATCTGATTATCCCCAGAATATTCACATAAATCCCCCCCACAAAAATATTGTTTTTGCCCAGTGTGGTCTTTCTTGATCAAGAATATTTTTTAAAAAGCTTCTGCACTTTCCATGGATTAAAAACCTGGCCTCCATTGTGTCCATTTTTACTGAACATTGACTGCACATGAGCATAAATTGTGTTGCAGATTTGTTTTTGATTGTATTCAATGCTACAGCTGGGCAAAGCTTCAAATGAGTATATTAGGTCAATGGTTTGTCAAAAAAAAAAAAAAAACATTATTTCAAAGCTGCTTTGTATTGCAACACCCTCACCATTTTTAAAACTGAAACCAAATGGCTACAATGCTTCACTTTGCTCCACTGAGTTGTACTATTGGGGCTTTGAAGTAATACAAAGAACTTCATTAAGAAGAATCCTGTTCTATATGACATGGAAAATACCTCTTGCTCAGAGAAAGCAAAGCCAATTTGCCCCAAATACAGTGATGGTATTCAGTCGGTTCGTACCAGTTCAAGTAAACCACTTGTTAAATTACATCCCTCATACCGCTATCAAAGTTGATCCTGGGTGCTGCGCTACACTGCAATAGAGTAATGGGCAATGGAGAAACTGGCGCAAGGGAAGGAGAAGGCCACTTTCCCTCTTTCTTCTCCCTGCTCCTCCCCCTTCCTTCATGCTGGCCGCTCCATTGCCCATTTCTCCACTGGACACTGCGCAATGTTTAGGATCAACTTTGATAGTGGGAGGTGAGGTGGGGTGGGGGTAATTTAACAACTGGTTCACCCAGGGTCAGGTTGGCCATTGTGGCAGAGCTGGAGGATGGAGATGGGCCACACCTCCCTGACCCTGGGCGAACCAGTTGTTAAATTATTTGAATCCCACCATTGCTCACATACCTCTTAGGTCCAGAGTAGAAAGTCAATTAGGTGTTTTGAGAAAAAAAGCAACCAAAAAGTTCAAAACAAAATAGGTCTAGAAAATGTATGCTAGCTTTCTCTTGTAACCTGTCCTAAGACATAACCATATGTCTTGTTTTGAATTTTGCTAGCTTATAAAATAACTTGATTTTAAGGAAAAATTACAAAGTTTTAGTGTAGTGTAGTGTAGTGAAGTGATATATTGTGTGTCACATTTGCTTAGTCAGCCTCTTATATTATTCTTTTCTTATTTTAAGACATAAAATCTTCAAGCACAGAGAGAAGAAAAAACTCAAAGATTAAAATTCTCCTTGACAGTTTGAAATTTTGAATTCATGCCCATCTAATTAGGTTCCAATATGACAATTCCATGCCTCTATTGAAAGATTGCATGACAGACACTTTGAAATATATTACTGAACTCTGTGAAGCTTGATTTTCAATTTTTTAATATATTTAATTTAAAACC
This sequence comes from Notechis scutatus, assembly GCF_049901735.1. NCBI lineage: Eukaryota > Metazoa > Chordata > Lepidosauria > Squamata > Elapidae > Notechis > Notechis scutatus. The sequence continues at coordinate 168,867,469 of NC_142011.1, forward strand.
ATTGCAACTGATCCTTAATTTCATTCATTCCATACACGGCCCTATTCATCTGGCTTCTACGTTAATAGCATTGATTGATTCCTAGGGTGATGTTCTCCAAAGACATCAATATTGCAACTAAATTTTGCCGAGAATGTCTCAGAATTGCAAAGCTTGTGACGGCCTCCTGGCTGAAAAGGCTGCATTAGAGGCCAAATAGGATTTTTAATGGACTGTTTGTATCTGGTTGTCCAGAAGCAGATTTTTAAAATGTACTGCATATTGTTAGAAGAGCAGGCTAAATGACATGATTGATCTGTTTTTTATCTTCAGGCATCTAATTTGATCATGATCAGATTTCATGTCAGTAAGGAACAATGACTAGTACATAGTATTTTTATGAGCATTTGGAGCACAATAATAGTGAAGAAAATTTTGCTTAAAGCAATCAGTGACAACCAGTGGTGGGATTCAATTTTTCTTACTACCAGTTCTGTGGGCGTGGCTTGGTGGGCATGGCAGGGGAAGGATACTGTAAACTCTACAGTCAGAAGTGGTATTTGCTGGTTTTCCAAACTACTCAAAATTTCCGCTACCAGTTCTCCAGAACTGGTCAGAACATGCTGAATACCACCTCTGGTGACAACCTATTGGTTGGAAGATATCTGGAAAGAAAGCACTCACTGTCTTGTTGATTACATTGAACAGAAGTCAAGGTAATCCATATGCCAAGTATTTAAAAGTAAGTTGCCTGTTTTAGAAATCTAAAACTATTTTAAAGCTAGTTTTTCACAAAAATATAGAGGGGTGTGTGGGAGAGAGAGAATAATTATTAGTATAGTAATCATAATGTCACTGGAAGAATAGATAAATATACAATACATTGTTTCTCAGTTCATTGCAGATGTCTGAGATCACTTTTCCCATCTTGATGTACTTGAAATGTTGGGAAAGGTGCTCAATTTTATTTAAGTTCACCTTTATTTAAAAGTTACATTTTTGCTTCAATATGATAATTTTCTATATCGGATGGGGAAAGTAGTTCATCTATGCTTTCTATAAAGGTTTACTGGGTGGTACAATAGAAATAATGTATGATACCATTGAATGTTTGAAGGTCACATACTTTTACGTTTTTAAGTGCAAAATGTAATTACAGAAGGAACAATGGATGAGTTGTAAAGAAAATCCTGTTCTGATGTTAATTTGTTCTTCTTTTCAAATTTAGGAATGCACAATAAGAAAGAAGAACAAAACCAGGAGCAATTTCTGTTTGCAAAGAAAATCATTCTAACAAGGAAAGCAATTGCCCTCTTGTGGAATAAATTGGACTGTCAGTGACCTATTCAACAGAAGGTTCATAAGATTGCTGCCCTGAAAAATTAGATTCTTTGCTTAAAATTTTTATGTCAAAGATATGAAGCAAGTATAAGTTTAAAATTGAAGTTCAAAAAGTTACAAGTTGTTTTATCCAAGACAAAACTAAGACAAACATCTTGCTCTTGCTTTCCAGTCAGTCAGTATTTATTTATTTATTTATTTGATTAGTCAATTGTTTACAAGATAATAAGTATAAGTGTATACATAGTTGTGAATACATGAGATGGGTACATATAAGAAAAATAAAAGAATAGAGAAACAATAGGACAGGGACGGTAGGCACGTTGGTGCGCTTATGCACGCCCCCTACAGACCTCTTAGGAAAGGGGTGAGGTCAATGGTAGACAGTCTAAGGTTAAAGTTTTTGGGGTTTGGGGAAGAGACTACAGTGTCGGGTAGAGTATTCCAGACATTGACTACTCTATTGCTGAAGTCGTATTTCCTGCAATCAAGTTTGGTGCGGTTTACTTTGAGTTTGTATCTATTCTGTGCTCTTGTGTTGTTATGGTTGAAGCTGAAGTATTCATTGACAGGTAGGACATTGCAATGTATGATTTTATATACCATGCTTAAGTCAGACCGAAGACAGGCGTAATTCAAGGTTTTCTAGTTGTAGAATTTCAAGTCTGGTGGCATAAGGTATTCTACAACGAGTAGAAGAGTGGAGAACTCTTCTTGTGAAATATTTCTGGACTTTCTCAATTGTGCTAATATCAGATACGTAATGAGGGTTCCAGACTGATGAACTGTATTCGAGTATTGGTCTAGCAAATGTTTTGTATGCTCTGGTTAGTAGTGTGATATTGCCAGAGAAAAAGCTACGTAGGATTAGGTTAACAACTCTTAATGCCTTTTTGGCTATGTAGTTGCAGTGGGCTCTAGCACTCAGATCATTAGAGGTGAGTATTCCAAGGTCCTTTACAGAGCTTGGGTCATCAACAAGGTCTTGACTATTCAGCTTGTATTTTATTTTCTGATTTTTTTGCCAATATGTAAGACAGAGCATTTATTTGTTGAGATTTGAAGTTGCCATTTGTTTGACCATTCGGATACATAGTCAAGATCTTTTTGTAGGGTAGCAGTATTGTCTGTAGTATTGAACAGCTTTACATCATCAGCGAAGAGAACGCAATTGCTCTTAATATGATCACAGAGGTCGTTTATGTAGAGTATGAAGAGAGTTGGTCCTAGAACACTGCCCTGAGGGACACCACTATTGACAGGTACTGGATTTGATAGGACTCTCCGATTTTGACCATTTGTTGTCTGTTTGATAGGAATGCTTCTATCCAGTTATTCAGTTGTCCAGATATACCATAGGATTTTATTTTTAGGAGTAGTTTGTCGTGTACCACTGAATCAAAGGCTTTACAGAAGTCTATGTAGATTGCGTCTATTGCTTTGCCCTGGTCGAGTTGTGTCGTCCATATGTTTTTGCAGTGTAAGAGTTGCAGATTACAGGATAGTTTTTCTGAAACCAAATTGTTTATTGGAGAGTAGGTTGTTTGTCTCTAAGTGGAGGATGATGGATTGGTTAATAATTGATTCCATGACTTTGCAGGTGACGCAGCATAAGGAGATTGGTCTGTAATTTTCAACTAGGCTTGGGTCTCCCTTTTTTGAAGATGGGGATGACTGTGGCTTGTGACCATAGGTTAGGCAAGAAGCTGGTCCTGAAAGATTTTTCAAAGATTATGCTTAGAGGTTTGGCTATGGCAGTGGATAGCTTTCTTAAGAAGTAGGCACATATTCCATCCGGTCCAATAGATAGGGATGGTTTTAGATTGCGTAGTGATTTTTCAACATTGTCTTCTGTGAAATCGATATGTATTAGGTCATTGTTGTTATCTGTGGTACGGTTAGGAAATACTGGGCAAGATCCATTGCTGTTTACAAATACTGAGCCGAAGAATGTGTTAAAGATGTTGGCTTTAATGGTGTCGTCGTTGCAGTCTTTACCATCAGGTCCTATCAAGGGAGGGATGGACCTTGAGTCTTTTAGTTTGTTGTTTACAAAATTGTAAAAAGCACGGGTGGAATTGGTGCTTAGAAGGTTTTCTTCTTGTTTAATGTGATAATTGGTGCATTCGGTCTTTATCTGGTGGCATAAGTTTTTGTATCGGTTTTTGAAATTGTAGCGTGACCAGATTTGTTTTTCCGCCAGAGTGATCTCTTTTTGGATTGAAGTTTCCTTATTGATATGGGTAATCTTCTTTTTTGTTTTGTTTTGGGAGTTGTTGTTGGAACATATAGTATGATGACTCTTTTGATTTCAAGTAAGAATATGTTGTAATGGTCTTCAACGGTATTGCATCCAGAGAATAGAGATTGCCAATCAAGGGATGAGAGGTCGTTGTCTATAAGATCATAGTTGCCTTTTTGAAGTTATAATTGGGGATTACATCATTGAGGTGATTTTTGTGTGGACGTATGTTGAGACAAAAGTCAATCATATTGTGGTCACTGCTGGAAAAGGGTTCTTTAGTTTGTATTCCGTAAATTAAATTCAAACTATTGCAGAAGATGATATCGAGGCAGTTGTTTAGTCTAGTGTTGTTGGTTACTAGTTGTTCCAGTCCCAGATTTGTAATAGCATTGTAGAAGGTTGTGTGTATGATTTCAGTTGTACAATTATTTAGGGTCCAGTCGATATGAGGTAGATTGAAATCTCCAAGAAAGATAAAAGGGTATGGGCAGGATGTAGCCCATGTTAGTAATGTATTTAGCTTGTTTACATGTTCGATGTCATAATCAGGTGCTCTGTAACATAGTAAGAATCGAATTGTGATATTTAAGGATAGTTCACAGATGATGGTTTCAGGAAGGGCAAGCTCCTGGGTAACTTGGATATTTTTTTAGATGTAAGGATTTTTTATAGAATATAGCAACACCACCTCCTCGACGATTTTCACGATCTGATCGGTAAACATGATAGTCTCTTACTGTGGTAATGGAGTCGGGGAGAGATGCATTGAGCCATGTTTCACAGACAAATATAATGTCGAAGTTAGCCGTATTAAGGAGGATGAGAAATTCAGGTATTTTATTCACGAGGCTTCTTGTATTGAGTAGTTTGCATTTAAGTCCGGCAGTAGTTAGAATTGAGGTAGTTGGGGGCGCGCGTGCCTAGTCTTGGGTGATGGTGGATGGGTTGAGGTAGGGTTGTGGTTGAGGGTAAAAGTTGAGAATTGGGTTGCGTGGCTTACTTTTGATACAGTCAGCATGGTAGTCAATGTACAGGTCCTTCTCTCCATTGTCTAGATGGTTTTTGAGTTCGATGCGGAGTACACGGGAGCGGGCACGTTGCTGTATGGTTAGGTCAGGGCGGCAACGGAGGTTCTTGTGGTTGGTGTTGGTTTTGGCGAGTGAGTTTATAGTATAAATGAATTTACGTTTGCTTGATTCGTTTTTGCAAATGACCCTGCACAAGCGTGGGGCCACAGAGCCGTCTCTATTTTTGAGCTCTCGGTCGATGCGGGAAATGTCAAGTATTTCATCAGCGGAGATGGTTGATGCTTGATAATCTCTGATGATGTTTCGGACAGTTGTGATGTCATCATTGACATTGATGTCTTCTAGTCCAAATAAGATGGCGTTTGGACGTTTCCGTTCACGCTCAACAGCTTCTCTGATGAGGATTGGGATATCAATATTTGTCTGGGTTGTGTTTATTTGTGGATTGGGTTTTGGATTGGATTGTGGTTGATGGGTGGAGATGTGGTTTGTAGCTATTTGATGTTCAGGTTTTTGCGTTGTGTCTTTTTTTTCAAGGTTGGTTATTCTTTCTTTTACGGCGTCCAGGGATGCTACTATGGTGTTGAGGGATGTTTTAATGGTTTCGATGATTGGGGATATTTCAATGGTTTTGATGGTATCATCTCTTTCAGAGATGATCCAGTTTGGGTATGCATGATTTGCAGAAATATGGATACTCATTGGATGATTCTAGGTATTTAATCATTTGCTCAGGTAATCCCAAGCAGTCATGATGAGTGTATTTTTTACACAGAGAACATATGATGGAGTATTTATTATCCTTTAGATTTTTGTAGCATTTAAGGCATGTGCAGGAGTCTTGTGGTTCATTGGTGGGGATTATCTTCTCTTTAGGTTGTGGTTTGACGTAGGATTTACTTTTTGGCATGGTAGGATTGGTAAAATAGTACGTTGATTGAATTAATTAAAGGAAAAATTTTGGGTAATCTATATAGCCAATATTACATCAAACAATATCAAACAATCAATTGTAGTAATCTCTCAAGTCAGATAATATTCCTGAGCAACAATCAGCCTGATCAATTAATTATTCTAATCACTAATCAATTAATTACACTAATTATTAATCACACTGTTCATTTAAATTCACTAAATCAATGATTTTGCTATTCAATTAAATTACATGAATTTTGATATTTTAATCTAGTCAGTAATCACACTGTTTGCACTAAACACTAATCACACTAATCAATTAAAAACAATAAATTAATAAAACCATTAATAAAATATTTTATAGAAATTGATTATCTAATCGTTGATATAGGTGATGAGGTAGAAAAGTTGTAAGTTTTGAGGTAATGAGGTAGTATTAGGAGTCTGCAAGGAACGGGTTGATTGTTTTACTAGCAGCTGATGAGAGGAATTTATCGCTTTTTGAATAGCAGATCGCTATTACTCTGTAAACAGGAAGTTGTAACACAGTGTTCTCACTCAGCAGTTGAGGGGAAAACTCTCAAAGTTGGGGAAAAAGCCACGTTTGGAGCGTTCTCGCTCAGGGAGCGATTCACCCGGCCGGCGCTCCTCGGGCTTTCCTCCTTCTGGCGCTCCTCGGGCTTTCCTCCTTCTCTCTCCGGAGCGAAGCGGTAGCAGTGGTAGCGGCAGCGGTGTCTCCTCCGAATTTTTCCCTCCCTCACTGCCCGTCATCTCCCCAACCAACTTCGGGACAGAAAATTCTAACTTGGATTTACAGCGGATCCCTTGCAAGAACGAGCCTTGCTTTTACGCGGATCCGCCGCTTGGATTCTTCTTTGTCTGCGAGGCTCATCCCGGTTAAAATGGCATCCCCCCTCCACTCCCGGCCTTCGCCCACTTGCCTTTGTTCTTGCTTTGTTCCTTTGCGCCTCTGGGCTGTCTCCGGGCTGGCTTGATCTTTATCTTTCGCTTCTCCACGATCTTTATGGTGCCGGTAGATGCTGCACGCTTAGCGGGAGGGTGGGGGTAGCAGGAACCGTCGCCGGCGATTTCCACGGCAAGGATAGATGCCGCCGCCGTCCGAAACCAAGCGATATTCCCCGCGAGCGCGATATTCCCCGTGAGGAAGTAGCCCCTTCAGTCCACCTGGCCAATTGTCCCATATTAAGATTTCAGTCCTGGGGGTTATCTGCATATATGGTACAGTCTTAGAGGCTTAACTGCTGGAGATTTTGTGAGACATGTTATAACATAGTTACTTGAAGCAATATTTTGAAGAGGCAGCCACCTTTTTCCTCCAAGTTTTAAAAATAAAGGCAAATAGGCACAGTGGTTTAGTCAAGGTAAGATCAGAAAACACGCGAGGAGTGTGTGATTTTTTTCAGATGTTTTAAACTTTCTCATTAGTTTCATCCAGATTAACAATGAATGAAAATTGTAGTCCAAGAACTGCTTAGTGCCATACATTTTCTATAGCCTGAAGAATAATTATTAGAATGCAAAATCTAGGAATAGAGATCGCAAGCAATATTAGGCAAAAGAATATGGTGATGCTAAGATTACTTTGTAAAGCAACATATACAGCATTATTTTAACTAACTTTATCAGTGTTACTGATATTGGGGGGAAAGTGTAATGCCTTATTAAGCCATTTTTAAAATAATAAGATTTCTTTCACAACTTGACAGTTCTTATGAATTGGAATTCCTCACTACTAGCATCATCAAGTTGAAATAACAAAGGACATTAAAGGATTAGAGTATTCTAGGTAAGGTGATCCTTGGAAGTCAGTGGTACATTCAATTTAATTCCATTTAACTTATTCTCTTAACCATACTCACTTCAATTTCCACCCCAATACAAACACACACACACACACACACACACACACACACACACACACACACACACACATTAGGCTGGGCTGACAGAGTGTAACTGGCCCAAATTCACCCTATGGAAATTCCATAGACTAGAGAAGCTGATTATCTTCTACAATAGGTCAACCCTTTAGCCATTGTACCACACTGATTTTTTAGAAGCAAAATGGTTCGGTTGAGATTGGCATATGTAGGATTGATTGGGGTAGATTGTAGGGGTGACACCGAAATATAATTTTATCATATTTTATTTTATCTATTATAAATTATTGTACTTTATTCCAATTTCATATTAAATTGCTTTTATCAGATTTTAGTAATAATTTGTGTCTGGAACTCTGCACTTTGATATGGCCAAAGGGCTAGTCAGTAAGGTAAACCAAAATTAAACTAGAAACACAGAGGGACAGGATAAAAGGAGACAGTGAAAAATGACGCCTTACCTTTTTCTTCAGAATTTCACAAAGTGCAAATGTGAATTCTTTGACTTTCCTACTTTTGTAAAATTATATAGTACATTTTACCTTATTTTTTTTATTCCACATTTTACAAAAAGAAAGCTCCTGAGCAAGTATCCCAGGAGACGATCTGACTGGCAGTGTCCTGCTTTTTGCAATTAGCACCCTATCTAATAATTTTGTTTGCTCAATTAAGCTTTTTCAAAGCCTTCCTAATCAGACTTCATCAAATGAAATGAAAGAACTTGCGGCAGGTTTTCCACTAATTATTTTGTTCTAATACCGTACTGTGCCATGCAGAGAACATTTCATATCAAGCTGAGGAATAAGTATATTGAGCAGGCTGCATAATGTAATTAGATAGGTCTCTTTTCCTGCTCCTTAATACTCCAGTCATGCAGCAGCAGGAGGAACACTGCACTCATATTCAATTGTGGCTGCAGGGTAAAAGAGGGAGAAAACTAAGGTAGCTGTACAAGATCAGGGAATGGAAAAAGAGGAGTTTTATTTCCAAACTCAAGCACAAATAAGACCAGATTGACTAGAGAAAAGTATCAAAATAATAACAGATAACAGATAATCAGAGTTGGAAAGTACCTTATAGGTCATCTAGTCCAACCCCCTGCACACGTGGGCGACCCTACACCATTCCTGACAAATGGCAGTCCAATCTCTTTTTGAAAGTCTCAAGTGATGGCGCTCCCACAACTTCCAAGGGAAAGCTGTTCCATTGGTTGATTGTTCTCACTGTCAGAAAGTTTCTCCTTATTTCCAGGTTAAATCTCTCCTTGTTCAGGTTTCATCCATTATTCCTTGTTGGGTCTACAGGTGCTTTAGAAAATAGATTGACCCCTTCCTCTCTGTGGCAGCTCCTCAAATATTGGAAGACTGCTATCATGTCTCCCCTGGTCCTTCTCTTCACTAGACTAGCCATGCTCAGTTCCTGTAACCGGTATTCATATGTTTTAGTCTCCAGTCCCCTAATCATCCTGGTTGCTCTTCTCTGTACTTTTTCTGGAGTCTCAACATCTTTTTTATAATGTAGTGAACAAAACTGGATGCAGTACTCTAGGTGTGGTCTTACTAAGGCTTTATAGAGTGGTATTAGTATCTCACTTGATCTTCATTGTATCCCTCTGTTAATGCATTTTAGGATTGCATTAGCTTTTTTGGCTGCTGCTGCACATTGCTGGCTCATATTTAGCTAGTTGTCCACTAAGACTCCAAGATCCCTCTCACAGTTACTGCTGTTGAGCCTGGTTTCACCCAGTCTATAGGTGTACTTTTGGTTTTTCTTGCCTAAGTGTAGGACTTTACTTTTCTCTACATGCAGGAAGTATGATTTCAGCAACAGAGTGGTCAATGTCTGGAAGTCACTACCTGAATTCTGTTGTCACCTGCTCAAACCCCCACTCCTTTACCCTCAAACTAACCTCTATTGACTTCACCCCATTCCTAAGAGGTCTGTAAGAGGCATGCATAAGCGCACAATCATGCCTACCATCCCTGTCCTATTGTCCCCAATTATTAGTTCCTATTTCTTGTATTTAAACATGTTTATTCTTGTTTTTGTTATATTGTAAGCTTTTGACAAATAAAATAAATAATAATAAAATAAAATAATAATAAAATAAAATAATAATAAAATAAATAAAATAAAATAAAATAAAATAAAATAATAATAAATAATAATAATAATAATAATAATAATAATAATAATAATAATAAATAATAATAATAATAATAATAATAATAATAATAATAATAATAAATATAAAATATAAAAAAATGAAAATAATAATAATAATAATCATCATCATCATCAGCCTGAAAAAGTGGTCGAAAATGAGCATGCAAAACTACTGTGGGACTTCCGAATACAGACTGACAAAGTTCTGGAACACAATACCCCGGATATCACGATTGTGGAGAAGAAAAAAGTGTGGATCATCAACATTGCCATACCTGGTGATAGAAGAATTGACAAGAAACAACTTGAAAAAGTCACCAGATATCAGGGCTTGAGAATCGAACTGCAGAGACTCTGGCATAAACCAGTGCAGGTGGTTCCAGTGGTAATCGGCACACTGGGTGCTGTGCCTAAAGACCTAGGCAAGCACTTAAAAACAATTGGTGCTGACAAGATCACCATTGGTCAGCTGCAGAAGGCCACCTTACTGGGATCTGCTTGCATAATCCACCGATACATCACACAGTCCTAAACACTTGGGAAGTGTTCAACTAGTGATTTGTGATAGGAAACCTAGCATGGTTATCTTGTCTGCTGTGTATACTGTCACTTTTGTGTACAACAACAACAACAACAACAGTAGCAACAACAACAATAACAATAACAATAGAATTTCATTTTGTTAGATATGACCCAGTGATCTAGTCTGTCAAGATCCATTTGGATCTAGAGCCTATCTTCTTGGGTGTTAGCTATTCCTGCCAGCTTAGTATCATCTGCAAATTTGGTAAATTCCCCTTCTATTCCCTCATCTAAGTCGTTAATGAATACTTTTTGACTGGATCATAAAGGGATTTTTTTCTCCCAAAAGCATACAGAATACTGCCATTATAGTATACCAAGTTTGAAGTTGCACAGAGGTGTGTAAATTCCACTGGTTTGAGAGCCACAACAGTTGTGTGTGGCATGTTGACAGCCAAACTTCTAAAGTGGAGAGGAGGATTGAAGAGTTTCAAGGATCGGATTTGGCTCATTAAGCATCTGAAAAGACCATTTTTGTCCTCAAATTTTCTTAAATACAAACAGCCCCAAAAGGAATCACAATAGGTCACAGGTAGTCCTTAGGTGATAATTTTTCATTCCTCCACCAGATGATTTCTAACAAAGTACTTTTAATTGTTCAGTACAGGAAAATTCTCTATCTCGGTTCATTATGGCTCATACAGACAGACGATAAGGTTACACAGGAAACTGAAATCATCTTGATACTAAAATGCTTCCAGTTTTAAATTGCTTAATAACTTAAATTGCTTTTGTCATTCTTTTTAAAATATTTTTTTATTAAATATTATATTACAACAGTAAAAACTCTTTATGAGGAGCAGCTGTCTGAAGCAATTGTGGATGATCTCAATTCTCAACTCTCTTTGTCCTGACAAGAATTGTCAAGGAGCTGGTCTACTTGCTGGCTCATCATTCCACCACAGTCATCAGCTGTCTTCAGTAAGCCATTTTTTTTCCTGAGAAGTCTGATGTTCTTTATCATAAGAGCTGTGGTGGCACAGTGGTTAGAATGCTGTATTGCAGGCTACTTCTGTTGACTGCCGGCTGCCAGCAGTTTGGCAGTTTGATTCCCATCGGCTCAAAGTTGATTCAGCCTTCCATCCTTCTGAGGTTGGTAAAATGAGGACTCAGATTGTTGGGGGCAATATGCTGACTCTGTAAACCACTTAGAGATGGTTATAAAGCACTATGAAGCAGTATATAAGTCTAAGTGCTATTGTCAGTGCTATCAGAACATTTCTTTCGTGTTATTGTACAGGCATGGAAATTGCACATATAAAGGCAATTCGAGATGGACTTGTATGGAAATTAAAATGGGTATTACTTCTGAAAAGGATTTCATAGGATTCACTTGCATTTCTTCAAAAACTTAGAAAGCACTTCAGCAATAATGTATTTTTTTCCAAATAGGAGTTATAGATGCTATCCTTTCTTCTCACGGAAATAATATCAACATTTAAATTAAGTACATTATGATGTTGTCTTGTTAAACAGATTAACAGAGTTGGAAGGGACCTTGTAGGTCATCTAGTCCAATCCTTCCCCTTGCCAAAGCAAGAAACCTTACACCATTTCTGACAGAAGGCAGTCCAGGATCTTCTTGAAAACTTTCAGTGATGAAGGTCCCACAACTTCTGAAGGTAAGCTGTTCTATTGGTTGATTGCTCTCACTATCAGTAAATTTCTGCTTATTTCCATGTGAATCTCTCCTTGTTTGGTTTCCATCCATTATTCCCTGTCTGGCCTTCAGATGCTTTGGAAAATAGCATGACTACCTCCTCACTGTGGCAGCCCCTCAAATATTATTTAGAAATAGCTTTAATAAGCAGGATAATATTGCAAGGTCAAATTCAGGACCTATTCAAAGTATTTTAAGTGTTTCTAAACCAAATATTTTTTTGACCATTATGTTGCCCCCACATGATCAGTTTTGAGACAACTGGTTCTTTAGGATACAGACACAATAGACTCAAATCAGGGTGAAATGCCAGTAAAGATTTTATTGAATAAATATAAAGAGGGATACAAAGAAAATAAGAAATTCTAATATACATCCATTCAACTTGTCAGAAACATGTATCACTTTTTTTATATGTTGCTTAAGGGGCAGGGAGTATAAACAAACACATCTGGAGATGGCTTAGTGGCAATTCTCATCAGTGCATTGGTCATATTTCAGCCATTCCATTACTGAGCATATTTTTAAGTAAGACAGTAGTATAAAATACTTGACGATGGTTTGATGACAAATTTTCCAATAACTCAGGATCCCCAACATTGACATCTTATGAGAAATATGATTTCTACCATGCAGGAGTTTAATCCCTCCCTCTCCAGTAGCAGATGGTAGGTTAAGAAGCACAATGTCCTACTTATCTTAAACATTATAAGGAGAAATATAGATAAAAGGCTCTAACACAAAAATAATTTACAATATAAAAATACCATGTACAAAGATTGATAAGTAATTCTGGAGGGATTTACAATTCAAACCTTTCTGAGTTGTACACAAATTTGCTTCAACTGCCTAACTAACCTTTTCTTGTTAGCATATTGTATATGCAGGGGAGAAAAATGGAGAATACCCCTACCTCTTTAACACAATGCCAGTACAGCCAACATGTTAGAATTTGAGTCAACTATTGTAAAATATTACATCTGGATCTTTACAGAGCATTTCCATGTACTCCCCCCTTCCATCTAATTGTGCCCTATTCTAGGAAACTGCCTGGCTAAAGTCCCTGCAGTTTTCTTGACAAGATTTCAGAAGTAATTTGCCATTGCTTACTTCCTAGGGCTGAACGAAAGTGACTAGCCCAAAGTCACCCAGTTGGCTTCATGCCCAAGGTGGAACTATAACTCATGGTCTCCCAGTTTTTAGTCTGATGCCCTGATCTCTGCACTTAGCAAAAGTCACCAAATAATGATTAGCTGAAGCTAGCCAAAATCTTTGTTTTCATAGAGAACATCTTCCCAGGATGTTTTTGAAAGGCTAATTTTCAATATCTAATATGGTATATACATATGTTGTAATTTTTATGTCTGTGGTTTAAAAAATAATAACATACATAACTATGTCATTTAAAAGTCATGCTGTTTGGGGGATGCATTTCATTTATTGATTCATTCAGTCAGTCAGTCTAATCAAGGTGCTGTCTGATGGTCCGGTGACATAACTTTGAGGAATCTACTTGCCTTGGAGTGTTGTTTGAAATGGAAACTTTGAGGAATCTACTTGCCTTGGAGTGTTGTTTGAAACGGATTTATTACTTGGAACCCTGACACATTCATTCATTCATTCATTTTTCTTATTTCTAAACCATCTATCTCCCTCAGAGAGATATACTGTATATCCAGTCATAATAAAAATATACAAAATCCATGATTTAATGTTGAAAATTGAACATTAATTCCTAGAATTTATTCCTAGAATTCTGTCCCTAAAGTTAACAGTAGCATGTGTTGTTGTTTTTTTAAAAAAATCATTTAAAAAAATCAAATAAAATAAAATCCAGGAATGATCATATGAACAGAACTGAAATGATATATTTTAAAAAAAAAACCTTATTTATTGATGAAATGCAGATGCTGTCTTTCAGAGCTTAGTTTTGCAAAGTGGCTTATAATACTTTTTGTAATGCCAGAAAAGTAACAGAAAAGAAGTGAAGCCACCTGTGATCATTGCCATATTGAAAATAATTATAGCAACACCACCATCACCACTTTAAAGCTGCATAAACCTCAGCTGGCTGATTAATTAGGCAAAAGGCACATAAGGCTACATGAAAGTAATGAGAAAACTGAAGAAGCATGAAAAGACAAGCAGACAGTGATTGCAGCTCCATGGTTACAAGTTGGATTATCATTATCAAAGCTTATGCATTGCACATGTTGCAGGTGAGGATTTTATATGCATAACCCTTTTTTGATCTCAAGATGAAATTGTTCCAGGCAATAATGTTAAAATAATCGAGGGAGAAATCATAAGACATTGCATTTTGTAGGTAAGAGGACTGAAACTCTAGAAATTGATCTTAATAGTTTGCTTCTGAAAGACTCTATACAACTATATACCTGCATTTTTGAGGGGTATGAGTATATAATAGCTGTCACTGTTAAGTTTGAGGCACGGGTTTAATGAACGGAGACCAGACCGTAAACCGTGAACTTCAGCTCTTTATTTAAAGCATGATAACAGAGACAAAAAAAAAACCCGGTTAGCAGCCGCCCTTTTATAGAGTGAACTGCTATCCGGATGACCAATGGATGTTGTTATAGGGTTTGAACCTCGTCCAATGGGACTCGGCCCACTAATAGCCAATCAGATTGCTCGGAATGAACCAATCATAACTTGCCATTATATGGGCCAATAGGAAGTGCAGGATTACGATCCTGCTATGCAAATGAATCTTTATTAATTACATTTCTTTTAGTTCACAACATCCCTCCCCCCTGGGTTCCGTTTGACAGCCGTGGTGACGTAATCACGCAGGTATGCAGGTCGTTTTACCTGCCTATTCGATTTTCGCTGTTCCACCGGTTTTTGTTTAAAGTTCGGTTCCGGTGGAACGCAAGGCTCGTCTTCGCACGGGGTTGATTCCGCGGTGCTGTTTTCGATACTATCAGGGTCCCTTACATCCATTCCTGGATCGGGCGGGCATGTTTCCACTACGGTGTTCCTCTGTGGGGAGGATGCCCCCGATTCTGGACCTTCTTCAGGTGGCGCGAGTACTCGGTTTAGCGGCCATCTGTCCTCGATTACGTCGTCGTCTATACGGCCTTCGTCCCCCTCGGTATTCCCTCCCCCTTGAGTTTGGAAGTCCGGGGGGTCGCGGATATTGGGTTGTAAATGAGATCGAAGTTGATCTATGTGGCGTTTCCATATCTTGCCATCTGTCGTCTTAAGGCGGTAAGATCTAGGGCCAGTGAGGTAGACTACGGTAGCTGGGACCCACAACGGTTCGCCGGAAAGGTTTTTGGCATAGACCAAGTCGCCTACCTTGAATTGGCGATATGTTCCGCTGGATCCACAAGGTTTCTCTGGCGAATACGACGGGTGTAATCGGTCAAGATGGGAGCGAAGCTTCCGCCCCATTAAAAGTTCGGCTGGAGTCTTGTTGGTGACACTGTGGGGGGTAATGTGCTGTAGTAAGAGTATTTTGTTCAATCTAGCGTCAATGTCCCCCGGATCCATTTTTTGTAGTGTCTTTTTAACGAATTGGACCATCCGTTCCACCCTACCGTTTGCCGCAGGGTGAGCCGGTGAAGTTAAGGCATGGCGGATGCCCCGGTCCGCCAAGTATTGTTCGAAGGTGAGAGGAGTGAACTGGGGTCCGTTGTCGGAAACTAGAACGTCCGGAAACCCGTGTGTTGCAAATAATCTATCTAGTTTTTTAATAACGGAGTCAGTAGTTGTGCTTTTCATCTTGTGGATTTCGAGCCAGTTGGAGTAAGCATCCACGGTTAGGAGAAAAGTGGGTCCTTTAGTGGGTCCTGCGAAATCAATGTGGATGCAGGACCACGGGCCTCGAGGAGTTTCCCATTCGGTGGGAATTGCTCTCGGTGGGGCGTTGCTGACTTCTTGGCAGTTTCTACATGTGGTTACCCAGGCTTCAATTTGTTTATTGATGCCTGGCCACCACGCGTAGCTTCGAGCGAGAGCCTTCATGCGGACGATGCCTGGATGTCCTTCGTGCAGGGTTTGCAACACGAGTCGCTGTAGTCTCTCTGGTACGACGACTCTATCTCCCCATAGGATGCAGCCCTTCTGGGAAAATAGTTCCGTTTGCCGGTGTTGGAATGGCGCAAAAGTGGCGGGGGTTTCTTCGACTGGCCACCCGCGTTCGACCCAACTGAGAACTCTTGCGAGGATAGAGTCCCGTTTTGTGTCGGTGGCGATATCCCTTGCCGTTAGTGGCGGCGAGTTGAGAGTTTCAATTTGCAGCGTAGTGAGGGTTGGAGCTGGGTCGCTGACGGTTTCTGGAAGTGGGGAACGGCTCAAAGCGTCAGTGTGGGGAATGGCTTTCCCCGGGCGATGCTGCAGTATGTAGTTGTAGGCTGCTAGGAATTCTGACCAGCGAGTCATTCTAGGCGACAATATATGCGGCGTTGGTTTATCACCTGCTAAAATGCCGAGTAAAGGCTTGTGGTCTGTAACTAGAGTAAAGGGCCGCCCGTAAACATATTCGTGAAATCGCTTCACGGCCGATACAATAGCAAGAGCCTCTTTGTCAAGTTGGCTATAGTTTCGTTCAGCCTTTGATAATGTGCGGGAAAAGTATGCAATGGGAGCCTCATTCCTGTTTGGTAACACGTGGCTCAAAATGGCTCCAACCCCAAACGGTGACGCGTCGGACGTAATATTTAATGGCAAAGTCTCGTTGTACTGCATTAGCACAGCGTCGGAGGTTAATAAGTCTTTCACCTTTCTGAAAGAGCGCTCCTCTTTGTGACCCCAAACCCAAATAGCTTTCTTGTCGAGAAGTCGATGTAAGGGTTTGGCTACTGTTGCCTTGTGAGGCAAGAAGATGTTGTAAAAATTAATGAGTCCCAAGAAGGCCTGGAGATCAGCCTTACTTTTAGGTCTTGGGGCATTTTTAATTGCTCTGAGTTTGGTCTCGGTGGGGTGAATCCCTTGTTTATCGAGGAGATACCCAAGAAACTCCACCCGCTCAGTACACAGTTGACACTTATTTTTTTTTACCTTGAGGCCGGCGTCTTTGAATCTATGCAGAACCAGTCTGAGACGCCGTTCGAGCTCTTCTCTATTAGGGGCAGCAATTAAAACGTCATCAAAATACGGCACAACCCCTTTTATGCCTTGCAAAAGTCTCTCCATTAGACTCTGAAATATCCCTGGGGCTACACTCACTCCAAACTGGAGTCTGTTGCATTTAAAGGCACCTCGGTGTGTAACGATAGTCTGTGCCTCTGCGGTTTCCGCATCAACGGGTAGTTGTTGATACGCTTGCACTAAGTCCAACTTTGCGAAGATCTTCCCACTGCCCAGGGAGTGGAGAAGATGTTGAACCACAGGCACCGGATAAGCGCTCTGTTGGAGTGCGTGGTTCAGGGTGGTGCAGTAATCTCCACAAATTCTAATTGACCCATCCGGTTTGATGGGGGTTACGATTGGGGTTTCCCAACTGGCATGGTCAATAGGCTCCAACACCCCTTGGGCTATTAACTTATCAAGTTGCTCGTCAATCCTGGGTTTAAGGGCAAACGGCACCCGACGAGGCTTAAGGCGGATAGGGGCTACTTCTGGATTGAGGCTAAATGATATAGGGGTCCCCTTGTACTTGCCTAAGTTGTCCGAAAACACGTCCTGGAATTCTTGGACGATGCCCTCTTCCCAATCATCGCTCTCGGCATGGTGAATGCCAGCTAATTCAATCCCTAGTGGGGCGAACCATTGTAGGCCTAGCAAGCTGGGCTGGTTACCATCGACGACAGTCAATGGAAGTGATGCACTACGATTTTTGAAAGTTACTTGGACTTGAGTCAAGCCGGCGACTGGAATCGTGTTCCCCTGGTAATCCCTGAGAACGATCTTCTGGGTGCTGAGATCCTGACGACGGATGGCAGGGATGAGTTGTTTGAGGGTCTTCCAGGAAACCATCGAGAGGGACGACCCGAATCGACTTCCATTTGGCAAGGTTGGTTTTCGATGGCGACTCTCACTCGGATTTTCTGTGCGTCTAGTAGCGAAGCGTGGCCAATGGTTGTCGTTTGGTGTGCCTCTTCCCGTTTTGCTTGAAGAGCCGGTGCCCTGTTTCTGTAGGAGTGGTTGTTCTCTTGGTTACCCAAGCGATGCCGATTTACAAGAACGTTTCTTGTGGGTTGTCGGAGGTTGCTCTCCCTTTGGTTCGGGTTGGACTCTCTCTTGCTTCTGCAGGCCCGTGCGATGTGGCCTCTCTTTCCACAGGCGTGGCAGAGTGCGTAGCGGAATTTGCAGTTGAGTCTTTTATGTGTGGCTCCACAACTTGTGCATTTGTGCAGAGTCCTTAGAGTTCGTGGACTTTGATTGCCAAGACTCCTGATGACTTCTTCTTCATCACTCTCTGGATTGCAATTCTTGTGATGGGTTGTTGCCGAGAACTTCTCTAAACCAGGTGAAGTGTCATGGGCGAGTCGACGAAGCGGTGCATGGTTGCGGCGCCTTCGAGCAGCCGACTTCCTGGTTTCTTCTGCTGCAGTAGCATAGGTGACGGCCTCTGGAAAGCTGACGTTGCCTTTCTCCATAGGCCTTCTGTGCCCGTGTGGTGCATCTAATCCCAGAACTATGCAGCTCTGGGTTTTCTGTTGGTCCCTCTGGTAATATTCACGTCTTCGGGCCAGTGTTGATGCAGCGGATGCATAATGAGCCCGCAGGAGAGGTGTGAGGGTGTCCCAATCCATTTCTTTTACTTCAGCCGGTTTTGCAAGTGCTTTAGCCACCCGGAATACGGCAGGCCCGCAGTGAGTCAGAAACACTGCTCTTTTCTTGCTGGTGGAAACGTCCTCTAAATTGTTGGTTTCCAAGAATATCTGAAAACGATCCATATACGACTCCCAGTCTTCTTTTTCTGGGTCAAAAGGAGCGGGTGGTATAGCGCCGCCTGACATCCTGCCGATGTAGGTGCGCTCTCAGCCACGTGCTTCGGTTGGTGCTCTGTAGGGTTTAGCCAGCTCTATTGTCTCCGTATCCCACCTTCGTCGCCAGTGTTAAGTTTGAGGCACGGGTTTAATGAACGGAGACCAGACCGTAAACCGTGAACTTCAGCTCTTTATTTAAAGCATGATAACAGAGACAAAAAAACCCCGGTTAGCAGCCGCCCTTTTATAGAGTGAACTGCTATCCGGATGACCAATGGATGTTGTTATAGGGTTTGAACCTCGTCCAATGGGACTCGGCCCACTAATAGCCAATCAGATTGCTCGGAATGAACCAATCATAACTTGCCATTATATGGGCCAATAGGGAGTGCAGGATTACGATCCTGCTATGCAAATGAATCTTTATTAATTACATTTCTTTTAGTTCACAACAGTCACCCTACATTGAGGAATTTAGAAGTCATTCAGTTATGTACATCTGTTTTGCACTGGTTTAATTGTAAAGGTAGTAGTATCATGGACCTCATTTTTCAAGCCTAACCACCATAGACAAGTAATATGTAAACCTAATCTAAGTAAATCTTACTGAGTTTAATGTATTTTATTTCTAAATAAATGAATGTGTGTGTGTGTTTCTCTCTGTTTCTATTTTTCTCTCTCTGACAGGGAGAGGAGGAGGAGGAGGAGGAGGAGGAGGAGGAGGAGGAGGAGAGAGAGAGAGAGAGAGAGAGAGAGAGAGTTAGTTATAAATTGAAACTACAGCCTTCTGCAAATTATAATTACTTTAGGAGTTAATATGCTTAATATAATACTGGACATTCCTCACATTTCCTTCTCTTTATAAAACTCACTCTTGCCATACATAATTGCAATGATTGACTTTGCCAATGAAAGACTATTGAGATTAAAGCAAATTTCATTTTTCATTATGGAATTACTATGCAGTGAAAGTTTATTTGAAATTTCTGTAAAAATAAATGTGTTGTTTTTCCATGGCTGTTTTTCAAAAGCAATCTAACCTTTTATGAAACCTATTTTCAATAATTTATAATTTTGTATTCTTAAATTTGACACTATTGTCAACTATACAGATCACAAGGGTAAATTAAAAACAATCTTCTTATCCTTTTTAAAATATGCCATGATGACCAGTGCTAATCTATAGATTAATGATATCCAAAATATTCATGAAATCTATTACCTACCAGTTGGATTTATTTTGGAATAGTTAGTTGCTAGGTTCTGCAATACCTTTCTTTGCAATAATACAAAAAAAATGATTATTTCTACTTTTAGAAAAAAATACCCAAAATTCCAGTTTCCTTCCTTTTTCATTCAACAACTAGGTTTATCAGTGAATAATTGTTTATAAATAGTTTTATAATAATTTACACAAACACTCTTTTTTTTTTCCAAAACCAAGATAGCAGTTACAAGTTTGGGTTGAGCTAAACTGAGATTGATATTGAGTTGTAACTGAGGGAGTTTGGAAATGAATAATCAGTTTCCCCACTGAGTTTCCTTGAGGGAAGCTAGCAGGGAGCTTCATAAATAAGCTGCCTCCCTCCTGATTCTTCTGTCATTATCTTTTTTCTTTCATTTCCTCCCTGTCATTTGGTCATTATCTTCCTCCCTTGGTTTCTTCCTCTGCCTTTTTCTCTCATTGTTCTTCCTTCCTTCCTTCCTTCCTTCCTTCCTTCCTTCCTTCCTTCCTTCCTTCCTTCCTTCCTTCCTTCCTTCCTTCCTTCCTTCCTTCCTTCCTTTTCCCTCTCCAGAATTTCTGCCGGCTTCCTTATTTATTTTGCTTGTGCGAAACTTGCAGGAAGAAAATTAGGGGGGGATCCAGCTGAAGGTTGCATGTCCAAGGCCAGCAATTAGATAACTAGTTACTGCCAGGTGGGGAGAGAGCAAGGGGATGCAGTCAAAATGGTATGTGGGGTGCCATAACCATTAGGAAGGATGGGCTGGTGTGCTCCAGAGATTCTGCACAGTTGGGAGGGTGGGTGGGTGAGTGGTGTAGGTCAGGAAGGGTGTCCAGGAGTGTAAAAAAGATGCGGTGACAGTTAAGTGCAGCATGCAGGGGAGTGGCATGGATCAAGAAGGGTGCATGTTGGTGTTTGGGATTGCACAAGAGGTGTCATGCAATCAGCAATAATGCACAGAGCAAGTGGTACTAGTTGCAAAGGATAAGTGGGATGCTCTAGAAATGCTGTGTGGATTGGGGAAGGAATGCAATGAGCAAGCAGGCTAGGGAAGTTTCATGGAAACATGGCACAGATCATGAGAACCTGCCTGGGGATGGCATGGGCCAGAAAGGGTTCCTTCCTCCCTCCTTCCCACCTTCTTTTGCAGCAGGCAAATAAGTGGCTGCTGCAGAAGGGGGGAATGGAGCAAAGGACTGTGAGACTGGCCAAAAAATTGTCATGGAACATTGAAAATGAAGATCACATGATTAGGGCAGCAGCCCAACAGCCAGACAGCAACAATTGATATTGAAGCACTACAACTTCCCAAATGTCATTCCTGGAGTCATCGGTCCTGGATTCTGGAAGAGCAGTCTGTAAATTAGTTCTTTCAAGTTATCATGGTTCAAATATTGTTGCCCTATGATGAATCGTTTTGGCCAGTTAAAGGTTATGTCCATAAGAGTTTTAGTATATACATATTTCCACTTAATTATTCTTTCTGAAATTTCCAAAATAAATAAGCAGTAAGGAAATCTAAGGAAGATAGCATGCCATCAATGCAGAATCAAAATTAACTCATTCAGTTTTTGCATGAGTAAGATGTTGTCCATCCAAAGGATGAACTGAAAGCAAATACACATAGACAATCATTTTAGAATGCCCTGTCCCTCTGGCCGATGACTGAACTTTTAAAAATTGTTCAATGGCTGTAAGCAGTGGGATCCAGTGGTGATGCAATGAGATCACAAATAATAAGCAGCTAAGATTTTTAGCTTGATTTCCCAGCTTTTTTATACTAAAAATGTGTATATTTATGTTGTACCATTTTATTTAATTCCCCATTGTAAAAAGGAGCTTGAGAGCTATGATGTATGAGCTATGGAATCCATACTTTTGTTATACATTCCTCAGTATGATTGCCTGTTGAAATTGTTCATTTGGTGAATTTTTCTGCAGCCTAATTATATTTCTGTCCTGAGCTTTCTGTTTTAGGGAGGAAGCCTCTTATCCATTATAAAGGCACATTTTTACAACATCTACTTCTCTATGCTACAGTGAATGCAAGCATAAAGATGGGTGGAACAAGATGCTTTGTTTGAGAAAAAAAATCTAATCAACATTTTAATACCTTTTAAAATTATTAGAATATCCACTGTCATAAAAATCTTATAGCAGAGCTGTGAAACCATATCACTTTTAATCTACAATAAAAATACACAAGTGGAATGACTTAAAATTACACCTTATTGCTAATCTCCTGAGGTTTTATATTAATTTAATTTGAAGATAATTCAGTTTTGATTAAATGTTTCAATAGCACTTCATTTGCCAATTACAATTCAAGAGAGACAGATGTTCACTTCAGACTATTTCCAAATATAATTGTATATTTTGCTTGATCTACTCACAGGTCTTTTTAATTTCTTGATTACACAGCCACATCAGATGCTAAATGCTTTTTAAAATGTTGATTGGGTTGGGGATTTTTGTTCCATGTGATACTTCCCCATTTGTATCCTTTAAAACCAGTTTTGCAATGGAAGTTTGGCTGCAAATGGTTCAAGTCTGTTCAGTTCAATAGCTGTCTGGGATTAGAACCCACCTCCCAAAAGAATATCTACCCATCTATCTCCCTGAGTTTACAATGTTTTCTTAAAATAACTTCTTTGCACATAATACCATTACTGGAATAGGAATGTTTTAAGCAGTTTTATGTCTTGTACCCCATTTCTTACTTTGGCACGTCTGTTCCACTTATTCTTTTTGTTTTTAATTTCATTAAAGACAAACATTCTTAAGACTATTTAAGATCAAAACAATCTATATATGTACCAAGGAGTGGTCCAAGGGGAAGCATTAGCAACAGAGCAAACCTTGATAGACTACATGATATTGGTGCTCACCTCTTCTTTATTGTTTATTTTACTTTTGATAAGTTCTTCTCTCAATAACTATTTTAGTATATTTGTTTTTGGCTATGCTCAATAAAAATACTATTATTTAACATCAAATGCAAGGGCTGAACTTTCTCTTCTTACATGCAAATGGATACTAGAGTAGAAAAGAGGTCAGTGACAGGGAACACTCATTGTATGCAATGCAAATGGCTCCAGGTTCAACCTTGATATTTCCAGAAAGCTTAAAATCACCTAAAATCTTACAGAATTGATTTTATCCTCTGTTATGAGTCAAATGCTAAACTGAATGAAACTGCTGTTTCCTACATTCCTGGTACATGTATCACAGGGTATGTTGCCATCATGTCAAACCATACATTGACCCAGGTGCAAACAAGCAAAAGTCAAGATCACTAAATCTGAAAGTTCAATGATGTCGTTCCCAGATACCAAGATATTTCAGCCAGACTTTGCAATGTTGCCATCCAGTCTCATTTCAGATTATTATAATCTTGTGGAGCTATAATGTGAGATCACTGAAACCTGCAAAATTTTGAGTGAGGTTTTTTCAAGATACAATAACTTCATGAAATACTGCTTACATTTAAATTTCTTAGAAATTTAAAATAATTCCCAATGCATTTTAAACATGAAATTGAATTTAAATTGGGAGGCCTGCAGAATTTGGAGAAGTGGGATCAGCATGGAATGTGTTGCTTAACCCCAATGTTCAGTGGAACAACCACAATGGATGTGAATTGATGCTTTCACAATATATTGTTTTTCATCTAAAGCCAAACAGAAAGAAGCTTCAGAAAGAAAATGTAAGGACCACGTATATTAGCAGATGTACTGGCAGAAGAAATTTTGTGTTTATAAATTGCTCTTTTAATATCTAATTTGAAATTCCATAAGCAGCAGGTCTGTAAAAGATGCTGGCTGGAAGCTGAGCATTACTTCCAAAGATTTCAAACAACTAAATACAAAACAGAAATGAGCTGTAAAAGAATAGTGTTATTCTAATATCTAATTTCTGACCTGCAGAGGAACATTCTCAGATTGGGAATCATTACAATATCTAAGCTCCTGGTTATCAGAGGTGTTGCAATCTCATCTGGCTACTTGCTTCATCTCCATAGCACACCGATTGACTTTAATTGTGGCAACTTAACATTGTTAGATTATCTTTTTAAAAATGTATCACAGATTTATGATGTTGCACTACTATATGAATAATGAACTAAACCATTTTAAAAAGAGTCTTGCTTCACAGATTTTATCTTCTGTTTCCTCCGATTTCTGCAGAAAAGGAAGATATTTTAGATTCTAAGTGTTATATTTGGAGGCGTGGGTGCAAGAACGGAGACGAGGCATCAGTAGTGACTCAACTCTTTAATAAGTGACTTCAGAACAGAGTGAATAGAGCGAAACCTTTGGACAGCAGCAGCCCTTTTATAGGGCTGGCTGCTGTCCCATTAATCAATGAACTACGATTAATACCTTTGGTTTCTGTCCAATGGGAACGGCCCATTCTAAGCCAATCAGGATGCCCGGAATGGACCAATCCTGACTTGCTCTGATGGGCCAATCAGAAGAGCAGGATTTCGAGCCTGCTTTCCTAGCTAGCTTTTGTTAACTTTTAATACGGCGTATTTTATTAGTTCATAACACTAAGTTCTTTGTTTTTCTTATTCACCAGAGCTGGAAGTGTTGAAATGCAGCTTAATAAACAATAATGTTTCCTTCTTTTACAAAGCTTCTTTCTGAAACTGTAGGAAGCGAGGATTGCTTCTTAATTGGGCTAGTTAAATTAAAAACAGTGTGTTTCTGATAAATTACTTCTTGGAGTGTTCTTCACCATGAGACTTAGGTAGCAATATAATGCATCAAATTTGGTCAACAAGGAATGAAATGTTAAGGAAGAATTAAGCTCTATTAAAAATGAATAACAAAGAAAGGCAATAATCAGGAAATAAAGGAGCAAAACTATATGAGAAGAAAGTGTAACAGCCTTTCAAGCATCGAATAATAGGGAATAGATTCGGAAGACATGTTGTAAGGACAACCAGAGTTTCATTTTAAAGAGGAGTATGTCACTTGTCTTCTTTTTATTTTTTTGTACAAATGCCTCCTGTTCATGCACATATATTTTCTCATTGAAAAAGAGAAAATAGTTAGTACCTGCCAGCTGCCCATCCTGTCCTATTTTTCTCCAAATGCAATGCCTTTGCATGTACAATTTTAAAAGCAGGAAAGCAAGGTCAACCAAACTGTTGCCAATTTTTTCATACCTGAAAAACAGTAAAATAGCCACCCTCATTCTGTCATCTTTCAGTAGGATGACAAAAATGGAAGGAGCCATTTCAGCTTAGGCCTAATGTTAGTTGTGCCTGCAGGGATTTCTTGAGCAGATCTGTTTTCTTTTAAGTTCATCTTGAAGCATGAAAGAACAAATGACAGAGCATCTGCCTAAACAGACTGTCCTAGCTCTGTCCTTTCTATTTGACTGACACCTAAAATATAACTACATAAGTTTGTAAAGCATTATGAAGCAGTAAGAAAAGGAGCAAAAATGAACATCTGAAATTCAACCAAGAAACCTAATGAATAAAAGTAATAATATAAAAAGAAAAGCTTTAAAGGATTTTATACGGTATTTCCCATCCACACCCATATTGCCGAGCTTAAGAACTTAGAGATAAATGCCTACAAGCAACCAGGAATCCTCAGCTGGTACAGGCTGTAACTCACAATAACTGTTGGTACATTTATTGTGCACGTCAATGGATTTCATTCAAAGGCACATTTACTGCTGTAACAGTAATATGTGCTACAAATTCGAAAGAGGCAAAAATTATATGGGCGCACTTAGAATGTTTGCATAATTAAAGGTAAATTATAAAAATAACATGAAACAAAAAAGGCCAGGATTTCCTTCATTTATACAAACAATTACTCTCAGTACATAGAGTTCTCTTCTGGCTCCTGTAACCAGATATGTTCAGATCGACCTTGTATTCATTTGATTACCTTCAGGCCAGATATTTATAACCCTGTAAGTTTAAAAAGAAAACCACTCAAGTGATGCATAGGCAATAGGGAGCTTGGTCAAGAAACTCTGCAGAGCATTCAATGCTTTAAACTCTTGATATAAAAACAGTATTTCAATAAAGGCATCTTGAAATGCAAATACATAACATTCTATTA
The DNA here is from genome assembly GCF_049901735.1 of Notechis scutatus. Classification (NCBI taxonomy): domain Eukaryota; kingdom Metazoa; phylum Chordata; class Lepidosauria; order Squamata; family Elapidae; genus Notechis; species Notechis scutatus. The sequence goes on from NC_142011.1 coordinate 168,893,497, forward strand.
AGTCATAATGAAGTTAAATGTGAACACTTTTGTTTCCTTGAAAGTAACCATCATTCTCCATCATATATAAAAGAAGTGCTATTTATAGAGGGAACTGATGCACCATTTTTCTCAATTACCTTGTTGTTGTTCAATTGCATCTGTCTTTTCTCTTTGAGTAAAAAGGCAGCATGCATAGCATGAGCTCTTCAAATTAAGTGTGCTGAATGTTGGTGCCTGTTTTAAAGTCATCTCATGAGTTCACTGACTGTGACTAGATCCAGGGCTGGATTTCCCCAATCACTGCTCAATACCTATAGAAAGGACAACAGTGGGGCTCAGATTAATTTAATCAGAGAAAATTTACCAATTTAATCTTAAAATGCTCTCACTAATATTAGAGAGTTACCTTTTGGGAGGGAGGGAAGGGAAGAAGGAAAAATGTCTTCAACTCAGTCTTCACTCTTGAGAAAACTAATTTTCTTGGCAAGGTTTTTCAGAAGAGCTTTGCCATTGCCTCGAGCTGAGAGACAGCAAGTGGCCCAAGGTCAGCCAGCTGGCTTTTTGCCTGGTTACAAATATATGCTGAAAATTCTGATCAATTATTCTTTTAGGGAAACAAATACATCTTCAGTGAAATGTGACACTATGGAGTGTTCCAGTTACACTTGATCTTTTCTCCAACCCTTCATTCTGTTCTTGATCCCTCCTGAATTAACACCCAAAATACAATCCTGCCTATATATTTGAATAAAAGCAAACTGTCGCAAACATGAAAAGCAAAGTATATTGTATTTATATTTTTTAATACAAAATAATATATTCTATATAGCTCAGGTTTGAAGTCTCTGAGCTTGATTATTTGCTTGCAGACATTTCATTACATAATTAGGTAGTATCATCATTGCTAATGAGTATGGGATCTGCTCCTGTTTTTATATAGTCACTTGCCCTGTCAGCTTTGGTAGGATTGTGGCTTTTTCCTTGATAGTTCCTTCATTAGGGTATTGTTTCCTGCTTGATTGTTTATCTGGTGTTAATCAGGGGTGGGATTCTACCAGTTCCTACCTATTTGCTAGAACCAGTTGTTAACATTCTAAGCAGTTCAGTCAACCGGTTTGAAGTCTCTTCGGCGACAGACAGAACTCCGTGATCGTGCGCAGTTTTGGTTTGGGCTCACCGCTGGAGCACCCCAAGCAGGCTGGTTTTAGGGCTAAGCCACCCCGTAGAGGTGGTGAAGAGGGGGGAGACCGCCAGCAGGGTTGAGGAGAGCCGCATCTCTCCTCCTCAGCTGGCCATTACTCCCTTTCCCGAAGGCGGTTGCAGTGGTGGTCAGAAATGGCCACCACAAAGAAGAACTCGACCGGAAAAGAATGTGCAGGAGGAAGATAAGAAGTAAAAGTTTTGGCTGACCGGGTTAAATTGTGAAAGCAACAACTAAGGTACCCTGGAATTTAAACTTACAAAAAAATAACATCGCTCCCAAAGAAGAGTCGGAAGCAGCGAAGGAAAATGAAAAGGGAAAAGTTTGGCTTTTTTTTCTTCTCTCTCCTTCCCTATACTGACAACTAAAAGACTTAAATAAGAAATCGGAAAAATCCGCTTTGACATCAATAGGCAATTAAGCTGAAAATAAAATAAAATGCCAAAGGGATAATAAAGATTTCTGGACACTAAAATTTTTTTTTCATAAGCAGGAAGGGAGAGAAAAAAATAAGGGCAGGATCTGGAAGAGGGAGGAGACTGCCTGGAATTAAAAAGAATCTACAGTAAAACTTCAACAAGACTTCTAAAAGATACATTTTAACTGAAACTTTGTAACTAAACAGTAACCCCAAGAAGAGAAAGTGAAAAAAAGGAGCAAAAAGAAACAGCTTGCGTGTATTTGGATTATTTGGTGATCTTTGGATTCTTGGTTATTACATTTGAATGACTAAAATTAATCGGGTGGTTGTTTAAAAATTTATACAATGGCACCACTTCTGGATGAATTGAAAATGGAACTTAAAAAGTACAAAGAAGATGCACAAGAAGGAAGGGTTCTTTTGGCTTCGTTTTTCAATTCTTAGAAATGGAGATTTGGAACTATGAGAAACAACAAGAAACATCTGCAAAACAAGAAGACTGGGACAAAGAAGAAGCCATCTTTAATGAACAAGTAATTTTATGTGGGGAAGAAAAAGGAAAAGGGGGGAAGAGAATGGAGAATTTAAGATTTAAAAAAACAACCAAAGAAAAGAAAAATAATTCAAAAAATAAGTATAATACTGGAAAGCAACAGAAAAGGGGAATACAGAAGAGAGAAATAGAGGTAGAGAGACAAGGGGGTAAAAGGGGGAGAGAGAAGAAGAGAGGGAAGAAGGAAAGGAAAAGAAGTTACAAAGGACCGGAGCAAGATATAGAGAAACAGGACCTATTTAGAGATAATGGGTGAAAATCTAACTGAAAAAGGGATTCTGTAAAGGTACATAAGATTATATTGTTATATTAGTAATAGAAATAACTTTAGAAAATTGGAAGCAATGTATGATTAAAATGAAGGATAAAATAGTGTAATTTAGTGAAATGTTTGTGAATAAAATAAGTGAAATAAAATAAATGAGAAAATTGAATTAGGAAGGAACAGGAACATTTTAATTAGTTAATGTTTTATAAAATATAAGTGAAGGGGGGGAATTATGGAAAGCTTATAATTGTTCCCATAGAAGTATGATATTTAATTGAAAAGTAATGTTAAAGAAGTTAAGACTTTAATGAATATTAATATTAATGATAGAATTGAATTGGAATGGAATGTGTTGTTTTAATTACATACATTTATAATTTTTTCTTTTTTTAAGAATATAGTGTGTATTTTAAGAATGTACCAAGCAGAATCCGAATGGAAGTTATGTATTATATTGAATGTTATAACTTTAGGGTATTTATTGAAGCCTAAATAAGAGTTAAATGGATAAACTTAAAAGATATAAAGGCGTCATACTCCAATCAGTAACTACAGGAGAAATTTTGTTTAATGAGAAAAGATAATAGATAATTGAAACAGGACAGACAAAAAAATACAAATATAATGATTTGAATTGAGATGAGATAATTAAAATATGATTGAGAAAATTAAAAGAGGGGGAAAAGTTTTTTTCTGCGTACAAAAGGTAAGATAATTAATAGATTTTGCCCTAGAATTACATTAACACAATAGAATCACTAACTCAGGTAATCAAATTCACTGTAATGAGCTGACTGGAAAAAATATTAAGATTCACAATCAGAATGATTTAACTCTTGTAGCTATATATGGATAATGGTGTGCTATTAAATAAATAAATTTGTTTTTAAAACAAGTTAAACAAAGTTCTTTAAAAAGAAGAAGAAAAGCTAAAAAATAATAATCAGTGACTATTTCAAGAATCTTGGCTCTCCAATGTACTCCTGTAGATGTCAATGTGTCTGCAGATATCTCTGTGGAATTTTCTGAGCTTTGTGTCCCATCTGATTTTATTTAGTGCTGTATTTAGTATTGTAATAAATTTGTGTTTATTTTAAAGAAGAACATTCTGTAATCAAAACAAGAGGTTCAGATAGTATATTTATTTATAAGATGCATGTCTAATAAGTTATTTTAGAAATTATTTTTTAAAAATCAGCTTTGTTTGGAAGTAGAACCACTACAATAGATAAGGGCATTGAACTGAGCTGACATAGAGTATCTGGGAAGGACAACATTATCTGTTCTTCTAGTAAGTGGCTGTATTGTGATTAATCAAGACTTTCATTTGCAACAAGTTTTGACGGCATGCCTCACATTTTCTCAAGTATCCCCACAAGCTTTAAAAGGCTTAAGTTAACCTCCCCACCCCAACTCCATATTCAAAGAGGATTTTTTTCTGGCAACAAATATTCTCACAGGAAAAAAAAACTATCTAAAAAAATCAGAGACACATTATACCTGCAAAAGTTTGAACTTTTTCATTCTTACACAGACTTTACCGGTGAAAGCCTTCTGGATTTGTTTTCAAATGGAACTTGGAAACCTAGATTATATCTTAACATATCCAAGCCTAAGGTAGATTGTGATTGTGCAATTTATTACTTGGATATGGGGAAGTGGGGGAGGACTGCAGAGAACTGGGAATAGTGTGCAAATCCCTCTTTCTAAAAACTGATCAGAGAGGGCTCAGGCTACATCTGAGAGAAGTAGAAATGGCTTTAATCACAGCTGCCAGGGAAGTAGCATTTCTTTCTCTAAGCCTATAATGATTTTTTTCCCCATTCTATTTCATTGCTGGATTTAAGCTACATACAGATTCAAGAAGGCCTGTCACCCTTTGAGAGGCTTCTTTTTGAAAAGTGAAGGAGAAAAACAAATTATTCACTCACATTCACAGAGAAAGGAGCAATTTACAAACTACAGCAGCATAGCAAGGTAGTTTCCATACCCAGGAAATGAAGGAAAAAGAAGTTATTAAGAAACCCAGGAGATTAGGTTTTCAAAACTCCTTGTGGGGGTGGGGCAGACATAGAGAATTGAAAGTGGCAGGTAGATCCATGTGAATGGAGTTTAAATAGATGTTTGCTTAGTTCCTGCATAAGAAATATTGAGGTCATAGTATTCTGCTTGTGGGTCACTTAATATGGATCCTGGATTTGAAATTATCCCATGTTTGTAATTTTTGTTTGCTTATTTGTTTGATTGGTTTTAATTTGCAAGAAAACCCCATTTTTTAAAACTAATATTGCTTCAGTATTTGGTATATCCATCTTCAGGGAATAAACACAGTCAAAGGTCCCATAAAGTGTAGTATCACTAGTCCCCACATGATATCCATATTCTCCATGAATGTTTTAAATAAAACTTAGTTCCATCCAGCTCTGCTGTAAAAATGAACATAGGCACACCAGCATTCCTCATTTCTCCATGTGACTCTCTCTGGCCTCCTTTTGTTATTTCCTTTTTAACAAATTGTGAGGTGGTATGTACCTTTTTCAGGGAAACCTGTAATTCTGTAGCTTCTAAGAGACTGCATAATAAAAAGTTAACACGATAATATTACGATATAGCATGCCAATAACTCAGTTTATTACAGTCTTGGACTATTGGAATATAATACACGCACCAAGGCCCCCCACACTGTTACATTGTCAGAGTATATTCATGAACTGGAATAGAGCATGGTAACAAGGTCAGGCAATGAATAGGCATAGCAACTCAGTCAGCCAATGAGGACTGTTTGGAAACTGAAATAGAAGTAGCCTAGGGATGGCTCTATATTAAACCTCTGCAGCTCTGAAGCTATGTTAAGCTCTCAGTCTGTCTATTGAAAGAGAAACTAACTTGCTTGTCTTGCCTGCTGAACTAAAATAAAACTGATGTCTGTTTCTGAGCTCCTGAGTTGCTGCTGAAGTTGAGTTGCTTGTAACATGTCTACTTCTGTTTGAGTTTGCTCCATGTTGGAGAAATCTACAACTGGTGTTGTAAAATTATGTTTATAAAGATGTTAAATGAAGCATCAGCCATCTGCGTTTATTTTTCTGGTGCTGAATTTACTCTGCAAAACTCTGAACATACTTTACCAGTCAACTTACTTTGCAAGATGATTTACATGTTTAAAAATGACATGTTCAACTCATAATAATTTGCTAAAAGCAAAGCAAAGACTTAACAATACAAAATAAATAAATAAATAAATAAATATGCTTTAGCTGCAAGCATCTGATGTAAAGGATTACTAGAAGGGAGGTGAAAAATAAAGTGATCATAAGATACGGTAGAGGAATAGCAATTTCTGTATCTCCCTGCTTCCATCCAGTGGTCATCCAGATTTCCATAGTTCAGAACCGCTAAACAATATTAAGAAATTTATATTTGCTCAATTCTGAAATGATGTATCAAGAGCCTGTATAAAATGGAATCCTGAGTTAAGAATTGGAATGAATGTAAGAATGTAGTGTGAAGAATCAGCTGTCAGTACAGTATTTCCTTTTCTATCTGATCGCTTAAATATAGAAGATAGGAAGTTCTGTTATACTGCTTTATTCCCTGTTTAGCTGAGTGACCTTGAAAGGAGCTTCCTCACATTATTTTGAAAGTCTGCACTTCTGCAGAATTCTCTTTTTCTTATAACTTTTAGTGATTTAACTTAGATAAAAAACATTCATTTATGAAAACGTCTCACTCTTGCCAAATAATTTGCATGCCAAAGAGAAACGATAAGTCATCTGCATGCTTTTTAGATCCTTTGTAGATGGTTTTGTGGTCACCTTATATGAGTATGTTCCCATCTCTCAGCTGGAGATTGAAATTTATTCCTCTCTTATTCTATGATTCTTTGAAATATTAAGAGATATAACAGACAGCACTGTTAATGACTATTGAAGGTCATTTGACAGAACCTGCATTTCATTTTAGCGTTTTCTTTTTATTCATAAGCTTTCCCTCTCATTTAGATGAAATATGTTAGAGAATATAGAGCACCCTTCAGGCCTCATATAGCCACTCCCATTGCTCCAGGCTGGCCAAAGACAATATCACATGTAAGGCAAAACAACAAGCTTCCCTTGCAACCTTCTTCTCATATGAACCTGTAGAGTAGGGGTGGGGAACTATGACCCTTTTATGACTTGTGGACTTCAACTCCCAGAATTCCTGAGCCAGCCATGCTGGTTTAGGAGGAGCACAAGTCCTAAAGGGGCCATAGTTCCTCACCTCTGCTGTAGAACTATAGGGAAAGTCATTTGGGCACTTCTTTGATTCCCCAGCAATAGAAACACAATGAATAGTTCATGTCACCAGCTGTCTGCTGCTTGACAAAGTGCTGTAGTCTGTCCAGTGGCAGGGCTGGCAACTCACAACCTTTCAGTGCTGCTTCAGGGTGAACATTTTCTCTCATGCAAGCTGTATATACAGTATATAAAATATAGCCATCCAAAACCTATAAAAATTACAAGATAAAAATCACTAGGGAACAGATTGTGTACAAAGGAATCCTTAAACATTTAAGCTTATTGATTTTTCTGCATTTTACAAAAGAGCTTTTTAATACATGGAAGCCAGAAGAAATCAATGAACATAGTTCTAACCATGCATTAGTGTTATCGCTAAATCGATCTAAATACATACTATAACTGGAATAATATGGTGTAAAGGGCCAATATACTCACACATACATTTATATTACAATAAATACCAGGTTATAATTTATAAGGAAAAAATAGCATGGTTAATACAACGAAGATTTTTTTATAGAAAAGGTCAAATCTAAATTAAAAATTAAAGTAACGGTATGTGGATTAAATGTAATTTGAGAACAAGTTATATCAACATACTCTAGCTATATAATAGCTAATATGAACACATCAAAGAAAGCAAGTATATGGTGCCACAGACCAGAGGTGGTATTGAGCGGGTTCTGACCAGTTCTGGAGGACTGGTAGTGAAAATTTTGAGTAGTTCAGAGAACTGGCAAATAACACCTCTGACTGGGGATTTTACAGTATCCTTCCCTTGCCATGCCCACCAAGCCACGCCCACAGAACCAGTAGTTAAAAAAAAATTGAATCCCACCACTGCCACTGCCATAAGGAAGAATTTGAATAGCTCCTTTTTTGAAATTGCATTTATTAGGCTTCAAAGTACCTATTGAAATATCAACAAAAAAGTTTGTTTTTGTAGTAAGGTAGTATGAAAAAGAAAGTGAAATTATTACAGCAATAGAAAAGTGGATACCAATTTCCAGTGTTTTCAGCAAACAAAATGCATACGCTTTAGGAAATAATGTAGCATTACATGACTCATAAACATTTCAGTTTTTTAAATTGCAGGTTACTGTTACAAGTGCTTGGGTGGCAGAGTTTATTTTTGTTTTGTTTTTTGTTCACCGTGAGGCATTAAAATGAAACAAGAGAATTATATTATCTTTGCTGACTGTAATGTTTCTGTGAAGTATAGATTTAAATTGTGCACTTGATGAAATGGAATTGCGAACACTTGTTTAAAGACTTCTTGGACAAATATAGCATTTTGAGCACCAAATTGCTTGATTATTAATAATTAACAATTATTTATTAAATTGTTATTATGCTTTCCCCCTCAGAAATGGGGAAAGTAATAGTGACTAGTAATTGTTTGTGGATCTTATTATCATTCAGTTGATCAGTTTGTGACTAGATATACTAGTCACAAGCTATAAATGCCTAAATGTTGCCTAAATGTATATTGTTACCTTCAGATCAACTTTCCCCAGGCTCCTGTTGTCAGCCTTGTGAGGCAGTCCAGATAAGAAGCACATCCAGAGGTTATTCTAAGTTTGTATTATTATTGTTATTTAACATATTTAGAGACTGCCCAGCTTGCTCGCAAAGCAACTGTTAACAGAATCTTGCAAGTCTGAAAACACATTTGTCTCCATTGCCTTCTAGCCCAAGAAACTAGGGAGGCCAAGGCTCCCTTCTGAGACACTTAGAGGCAAACAACCTACTCTTTAATAAACAATTTGGTTTCAGAAAAAAACTATCCTGTAATCTGCAACTCTTACACTGCAAAAATATATGGACTACACAACTTGATCAGGGCAAAGCAATAGACGCAAACTACATAGACTTCTGTAAAGCCTTTGATTCAGTGGTACACAACAAACTACTACTAAAACTAAAATCTTATGGTATCTCTGGACACCTACATAACTGGATAGAAGCATTCCTGTCAAACAGACAACAAATGGTCAAAGTTGGGAGTATCCTATCAAATTCTGTACCTGTCAACAGTGGTGTCCCCCAAGGCAGTGTTTTAGGACCAACTCTCTTCATACTCTACATAAACGACCTCTGTGATCATATTAACAGCAACTGCGTTCTCTTCGCTGATGATGTAAAGCTATTCAACACCACAGACAATACTACTACCCTCCAAAAAGACCTTGACTATGTGTCAGAATGGTCAATCAAATGGCAACTTCAAATCTCAACAAATAAATGCTCTGTCTTACATATTGGCAAAAAAAAATCAGAAAATAAAATACAAGCTAAATAGTCAAGACCTTGTTGAGGATCCATACTTTGTCAAGGACCTTGGAGTATTCATCTCTAATGATCTAAGTGCTAGAGCCCACTGTAACTACATAGCCAAAAAGGCATTAAGAGTTGTTAATCTAATCCTACGTAGCTTCTTCTCTGGTAATATCACACTACTAACTAGAGCATACAAAACATTTGCTAGACCTATACTTGAATACAGCTCATCAGTCTGGAGCCCATATCATGTATCTGATATTAACACAATTGAAAAAGTCCAGAAATATTTCACAAGAAGAGTTTTCCGCTCCTCTACTCATTGCAGAATACCCTATGCCACCAGACTTGAAACTCTAGACCTAGAAAACCTAGAACTACACCGCCTCTGGTCCGATCTAAATATAGTATATAAAATCATATATTGCAATGTCCTACCTGCAAATGAATACTTCAGCTTTAAACATAACAATACAAGAGCACACAATAGATACAAACTCAAGGTTAACCGCACCAAACTTGACTTCAGAAAATACAACTTCAGCAACAGTGGTCAATGTTTGGAATACTTTACCTGACTCTGTGGTTTCTTCCCCAAACCCCAAAAACTTTAACCTTAGACTGTCTACTATTGACCTCACCCCCTTCCTAAGAGGCCTGTAGGGGACGTGCATAAGTGCACCAATCGTGCCTACCATCCCTGTCCTATTGTTTTTTTTTTTATTTTTCTTATAAGTATCTATCTCATGTATTCAAAACTATATTTATTCTTATACCTGTATCTTGTAAGCGATTGACAAATCAAATAAATCTAAATACTAAATACATTTGTCACATCTACAATATTCTGCAGATTGTGGTGCCTTTTATCTGACTGTTGCCCTGGCTGTTGCTGTTCTTTCTATTTCCCAATGTTATTCCCACAAACCTTTACTCCTGTTTTGTAAATGTATGGGACTGAAGCTGAGGAATGCCCAGGTAATAATAATAATTGGGCTCATAATTTCCATCGCTAAGTGACAGAATTGTAAAAGCTGACATCATGTGACTGTGCTGCTTAATGATAGCAATTCTGACACTTCCAATTGCTATCTTTAAGGGAAGCCGACACTGTCATTAAGCAGGATAGCACATGACCTCCTGCTAGGTTCCTCCTTGACTTTTGTTTTTGGAAGTTGGAGGGAAAGATGCAATGTGGCAAACATGTGACCATGGGAACCCTATAATGGCCACAACTACAAGGACTGGTCATTTGTTCAGTGCTGCTATAACTTTGAACAGTCACTGAATGAATGGTGGTTAAATGAGGACTACCTATATATCTTTTTCCCTGTATTCCTAAGGCTTGGTGAAAATGTTTTTCCTTCCTTCCTTCCTCCCACCCACCCACACTTCCTTCTTTCCTTCCTTCCTTCCTTCTTCCCTCCCTCCATTCATTCATTTGTTCGTTCTGCTGGGCTAGTAAATTGCCTACCCTTGCTCTGCATCTAAGTAAACTTTCCAATATAGATGAAAGGGCACTATTTTGTAACCTGTTCTAATCCATTACAATGGATCATTTCAGGAAATAAAAATAAAAATAAGAGTGTGGCATCGTAGTAGGTAACTGTTACATTATGTAACTGTTACATTATGATGAACATTTCCTCAAATATTATAAGAATTGAAGTTTTATTCTCAAATTGCTCTTTATCTCTATTGTGCTGGCTGCTACTATTATTTTAATATCTGAACATAGTAGATATTTCTTTTTCTCCTATAGGCAACTATTCCATCTTGTAGAAAACAAGGTTCTGATGGGGTCAACATGTTTTTCTAGCAGTAAAGATCACATTCTGCATTTCAAACAAGATCTGGAAACTCAAGAGAGAGGGGAGAGAAAGAAAGGGGAGAGAGGGAGAGAGCAAAAGAAAAAGGGGAGAAAGAGATGGAAAGAAAGAAAAGGGAGGGGGAGAGAGAAGAAACCTTGTTTTACTGTGCCATCCTAAGAAAATTTAGACTTGGTAATTTTTCTTATCAATCAGATAACTTAATAAAATGAATCTCATTGAGTCTTTGCTTTGATCGTACATTTGTTTCTGCTGTTTTGAAGTGCAAATATAATTCTGATTCTTTTTCTTCTTCCCACTCCACCAGATTCATTCCTTCATTATCTCTCCATTGATCTTTTTTGCTTGCTAATTTGTGAATATGTGTGCCCATAATCACCCTTTACACAAATTTTCGTGCTTGTTTGGGGCAATCCTTTTACCAACTGTATAATTTAAAACAATAATGAGGATTTGTTTTTTTAAAATTGGAAATCGGCTTTGTAAGTTTTGTGGAAAACTTTGCTCTTATAGTAAACAATATGCTATCAGCAGTGGTGGATTTCAAAAAGTTTTCCTACTGGTTCGGTGTGAGCATGCACTTTGCACCCATGCAGCATTTGCAAGTCCCCTTCTGCTGCAAGCCCTGTGTGTAAAACAGCTGACCCATGGCAATCGGCTGTGCTGCGCAAAGCAGCTGAGGTTGTAAAGCAGGAAATAAAGTCAGTATAGAGCCGGGGTAGGTAGGAGGGCCCAACAGCTGATTGTCAGAGTGAACCGGTTCACTCACAGATGATCAACAGAGCTACCAATTCAGTTAAACCGGGCCAAACCAGCAGAATACCACCACTGGCTATCAGGCTACTGCCAAACCAATGGTTCAAATGTAATACTTTACTATTCCAACATACAGTTAGAATTGAACTGACCATACACACATCTGGGAATCCAGTTGTGCATTTGTTTAGAGACATATATCTTGCTGTGTGAAAAAAATAAACAATGTAATGTGACATCTGCATGTTGCAGTACTTAATATATGTCCAGCTGAGTTGCACTTTCTGTTGTTTTGCATCAATGCATGATGCAATAAGGAAGTCTTTTTATTAGTCACTTTGTTACTAAATTTGATACTGATGAGGGCTGAAAGGAGGGGGCTGGACCAGAGTCACCTAACTGGCTTCTTTATTTGTAAACCAAAATCCAAGTCTTCCTGTTTCTAGTCCAGCACCTTAACCAGCATACCACACTGGCTCTTTATATGACAAAGTGTGATGACTCCCCACTTCCCCCGGATGCTTCCCCAGATGCTAGTTTGAAGGAGGATGAGCTGGCAGTTGAGGGCTATGAGCCAGGAGTGGAGAGGCTAAGCACAAAGGGGCAACCAGAGAAACACTGAGCTAGACATAGGAAAGGCATGGCTGCAGCTTGGAAGCCCAGAGTCTTCAGGTGGAGAGAGTACACAGCTGCTGGTGGTCAGAGGAGATGAAGAAGAACTACCTCCTTCTCCAGATCCAAGACCACATAGAGACAATGTAGGTCTGTCTCTCTGAACAATATGATAGAACCACTCTAAACATTTTCAGATTTCTTTTGTATACATGTTGCATTCATCAGCTATTGGTCAAAAAATTATTCCCCACCCCCAAATTCAACATATTTATTTTTGGGGTTTTATATATCTCCTCCTAAGCACAGGAGCCCCCGCCCCTGGGTTGTGTGCTAAGCCCTTTATGCTTTGTACACACGACTGCACCCCATTGTATAATACCAACACAATTATTAAATTTGCAGAGGACATAGCAGTGGTGGGGCTCATTAATAAGAACAATGAGTCTGCTTATAGAAAGGAAGTAGAAGGGCTGACACTGTGGTGTAAAGAAAATAATCTTACACTTAATGCCAAAAAAACCTAAAGAACTTATAATTGACTTCAGGAGGAAGAGAGATGTACATTGACCATTGTACATACATTGTGAGGAGGTGGAAAGAGTTGGTAGTTTTAAATTTCTGGGCACTTATATCTCAGAGGACCTCTCATGGACTTTGAATGCTAACATGCTTGTAAAGAAGGCACAGAAGAGGTTGCACTTCCTGAGAATGCTCAGGAAGATAAATCTATCTCAGTATCTATTTCTGTCCTACTACTGCAGCACCATTGAGAGTGTCCTGACATACGGCATTCTTGCATGGTATGGGAGCAGCTCTGTAGTGGACAAAAGGCTCTACAGAGAATCATTAATACTGCCCAGAATATCATTGGGCTCCAGCTACCAGCCCTGGATGACATCTTCGCATCTCGCTGTTTGAGGAAGTTGCGCAACATTCTCAGAGACTCTTCCCATTCTGCTTACACGCTTTATGAACTGTTGCCTTCTGGCAGAAGATACAGAACAATTAAAACTTGGACCATGTGTTTTCTGAATAGTTTTTATCCCAGAGCTATAATTGCACCTAACAATGAACTTAAGGACCACCATCAGTGAGCTGTTGGACAGTATTACTTGGTCTGTTGTGTGGATGCTTGTGTGTTTTTAGGAGGCAGGGAATTTTGGCGGGTAGAAAGGTGTTTGGGGATTGTCATGTGTGTGTGCATGTTGAGTCTGGTCTCTGGGTGTTATGTGAATTTCGTTGTATGTATACTGTGTATTTACGTACAATGACAATGAAGAATTCAATTCCATTCCATTTAATTCAGTTCCATTCCATTCAATTCACTATATGATTAAGTACCAAAGTAAAAACAGATTTCGTTTTATTTTGCATCTCCCTTGGACAGTAATAATTGCAACAATTTCTGATAACTATGGATCAGTTTTGCATATCAATTGGGAGGAATTTGAGCCCATTATAGAACAGTTTCAGCTCAGGGACACTGGTGGGTTTCCTTGCATGAACACCTCAGGTCTTTTCATAATATTTCAGTAGGATTAAGGTCAAGATTTTATTTGGCCATTTCAAAACATTAATTTTCTTTTGCTTTCCCCTTTCTTTGATTTAGGTTCACCAACTTTTAAGCACCATTGTAAATAAGCTTAGTGATTGCACTTGATATTTGAAAGTAGGCTTATAAAAGAAGTTCTAAAATAATAAATGGCAGAACTAAAGAAATAGAGATAAGTTACGTAGTTTAGGGCACTGCATTCTAAGGTGAGGGCAATGATCAAGACAGTCGTAAACTTACTGTATTTTCAAGCAACTGAAACTGAGATCAGTGGGTCTATCAAGGCAAACCTGGAAAGTGTAAATTATCTGCAAAACAGCAGATGAATTTAAATACCAAGAGGAGTAGATTTTAATCATCTGGTAGGCATCAAATTGGAAAAGCTATCTTTTCTATTAAAAAGAATCTTTGAAATGAATATTTTAATTTATTTATGACAGAAAGATCTAACACAAAATATTTTCCCTTCTGTACTATTTTTGTTTTCCCTCTAGCTCTTCACAGTTTATTAGAAAAAGCCTCCCTTTGCCCTGAAAGAGTGCTCAAATGGATCTTGTATAATGTATTTCTCTGCCACTTTTCATCTTTTTTTTATTCTATTATTATGGCCTACTTTTTATTAATCTGTCTGCTGGCCCATAAAGAAGGTAACTTCATGGGAAAAGTCTGATGCCCTTCACAGTTTTATTACTCCTTCAGATGTCTGAGCACAGGCTGTGCCATAGGAATTGACAGTTTGTTAAGCTATCCTTGATGTCTCAAGTCAAAACATTAAACAAATGCAGTTTTGCATCTGATCAGCACTCTATGTGGCTCAATGCCTCAAAAAACAGGCTGAATTTATATTATCAGTTTGTTTCTTTTTCCAAGATAAATAAAAATAAATACATAAAACAAAATATTGATAGCAAGTTAGCGTTAACTTAGCTGTAACAGCTTAACATAATCCCCTCTCTTTATAATAAACATAAAAGTAAAGGTATCCCCTGTCCAGTCTTTTCCAATTCTAGGGGGCATTGCTTATCTCTGTTTCTTAGCCAAGAGAGCCAGCATAGTCCAAATACATTTCCTTGATCATATGGCCAGCATGACTATATATGGAGGTGCATGGAATGCTGTTATTTTCCCACCAAAGTGGTACTTATTTATCTACTCGCATTTGCATATTTCAAAATGCTAGGTTGGCAAGAGCTGGGACAAGTAATGGGAGCTCACCCCATTATGCAGCACTTGGGTCTCAAACCTGGGCTGTCAGCATTCCAGCTGACAAGGTCAGCAATCTTAACTGCTGAACCACTGCATCCCCTCTCTTTCTAATGCTTAGGCTGAGTGTTGCCCACTAGAAATGAAAAAAAAAAAAACCTCTCAGTTGAATAGTTTTTAATTCTCGAACAACAAACCTATGAGGTGTGACTCTTCCTTACAATGCTGATTTATACTATATTTTTAGTTTAAATATAGCTATGATTTCAATATTTGACAATCAGCAGAAGAAAATAACTCGTTTATATGAAGAAACAAATTTGCAAAAATGTCTCAGGAAGCAGAAACGTCTCAGAAGTTTCAGGCATTGACATTATCACATTAAGAAAGTCTGATGACATAGATGCTATTCTAAAATTCTGACACCAGTAATTTGAAGAAAGCAGCTAATGATTTGCTGAATCTACAATATTTTGGCCATCTTTCAAAGAAAATATGCTGCTATCCTATAACGTAAGGCCCCAAACTATACAATAACTCCTACATTGTAAGTCATCAGATATGTTAGCCTCGATGAGATGAAGTGCATCTGATTCCAGGTTTTATCAGTATTCCTTCAGCTACAATACATAGGTTGGATTTGTGTCATCAGATCAAAGACATCATTCACATGTATCCACAGTATGCCAATACCCACATGATCAACATAAAATAGTTTTGTCAGTTTCTTCTCTTAAAACTCTCTCTGCTTTCTGGGAATAATACATTACTAAAAAAAGTACTATGCAAATAAACAATGGGCATAACTTAGAAAAGGAAGCTCCATATTCTAGTTAAATGTAAGGTAGTTTGACTATAATTTCAGATTAAGTTAGAGTAATTTTTTAAGCAAGTGACTCAGAAATTCATATCATCAAGCATTTCTCAGACTATAGTGTAGAATCCACCCAATAAAGTGGAGAAAGATAGCAATAAACCAATATACCAAGATTATCATCCAAGAGTAATCTGCTGCTATTTTCTGCAGCAGCGGAAAATAAAAATATCATATAGTTCTTGCCATCTATAGTTTACTGTTAAAGTATATGAACAATTATCTACAAACTCTCATAGATACTCATATAACGTCTTACAGACGTTATAGAATACGGATACTCTCCTTTCCTTTATTTTCCAAATCAAAGGAAGATTGTGGAGTTTGTGGTGCTCTCTGAACTTGGTTGATTACTTCTAGACATTTCATTACCTAACAATGTAATATCAGTAGTGTGGCTCCAAAGCTCAAGTTTGCAGTGATAATGTTTTGATATAATATCATTAATGTTATAATATAATATAAGCTGTTTCCTGGTCATATCTTCCTTCCTTCTGTATTGTATAATCAAATCCATCTCTACACAAAAGATTCAATGAACAGAAGTGTAACATTTGAAATGGCAACATTCTAGAACAAATGAGAAAACATTTCTGTTTTGTAGGAGAGACTGCAAAATCTGTCATTTTACAACAGTGATGTTTCAGAAGACTTGATCATGCAATCAGTGAATTGAAACTAATCAAGAAGTTTAATAAATCATGGTATAGCAAACCATATCTTAGCACTTCATTTGACTCAAGTTATAGTCAGTAACTGTACCTTGAATCTTTTTTTCCTAAACTGCTAGTTTTATGCTTTCTACAGAGATGTTGAGTATTTGCATTCTAACTTCCATAGTAAAGTAACATAGAAAAATATTGATTTTTGTGGCAAATAAACCAAAATTCTGTACCCAATCATATTTTCCTAGTTTATGTTGCTGTTAACAAAATAATGTGGAACTTCATTTTTTTCCTTGCTCAACAATCGCTAAAGTACCAGAAATTATCTTGACATGACAACAAAATCAATTAGGAAGATAATAAGGCAATGCATTGAATCTTTAGAATTCTGAATTTGGCTTAAGAGGGAAGGGTTGTTATTTGTTTTATTTTGTTTAACAAATGGAGAATGGAACGTGAGTGCTTTGACGTGTACAACTTCTCTTTACAAATCATTTAAACCAGGGGTGTCCAACCTTGGCAACTTTAAGACTTGTGGACTTCAACTCCCAGAATTCCTATAGCAAAGCTGGCTGAGGAATTCTGGGAGTTGAAGTCCACAAGTCTTAAAGTTGCCAAGGTTGGACACCCCTGATTTAGACCAACCAACATCAGTTTAATTAAACCTACTGAGAGCTGCAGATAGACTCTTATGTTCTATTTTTGGGAGCTGCCAGATTTGGTTAAAAATTGGCTATATAAATGTTTTAAATAAGTAAAATATTGGTTTGTTCTGAAAATGGAAAAGCAAACAATCCTACATCCCATGTGCCTGTTCTACTTTATCCCAAAATAAAGTAATCCTGACAATTGCATTTAGTAATTAATCTTGAAGTATAACAAATAGTTATAAAAATGTTCTTTCTCTTCATACCTTATTTTTGTTTGTATTAATAAGGTCTCCATCTTTCTTTGTATAAGAGAAAAATCAATTTAAAAAACCATCAAAAAGCAAGAAAGAATTTGGTGGGAACCTAAATATAACTGAACAATAGCAAGTACCTTGATTAAGAAAATAGTTGTAAAGTTTCAGATACTAGAATATATTATTCTATAATCACTAACATTACTGTAATTTCCTGCATAGGAAAGTTGTAACAATTCAGTACTGTTCAGTCCATTCCCAATTAAACTATGAGACATTCTGAATTTATATCCAACCAATTTCCAAGCTTTCATCAGACAGAGCAGCTTTTACTATTGATGCATGCTCAGTTCATGCTGAACTGCACCTATCATTCAATTTCAAATATTGTCATTCTTTACCATCTTAGATTTATAGTCCAGCTGTCACTGATAGAGGAATGGCTCAATATAATGATAAGAGTATTTAACTCTTTGCCAAACCCATTGATTGTTTCACATAGATTGTATCTTTTCCTAATCATCTTTGTGAATCTTTCTTAGAGTCATGGATTTCGTGAGGCTTTGATCACATATTTTATGGGCAGAACCATTTATCTAATCTGCTCCAATTCTCCAGCCAAATCAAGCATCTATTCATTTCATTAATAGATCACAATGAGAAGTGAATGGAAGAAATGATGGTAGCAGCAATGGTTTCCAGTAGGCTGAGATTCTTAATATTTTCTATGCAAATAATCTGGAGCATCATGCCATTGCATAATGCATAATGTAGCATATTAATAGCCAGTTTTTATGTTGCTAAGCTAATGGGGGGGGGGTGAAACAAAGAGTAAAAGACATTTAAGAATATCAACATAATCTCATAAGCCTTTGAATCAACTGCATTTCTGCCAGGATTGTATGAAATTCTGATACTTATTTTATTAGTATCATTGGCTCATTGGCTTCTAAATCCTTGTCTACCATTCATTAATTCATTCGTTCATTCATAATTTGACTTCTGTGCCAACCATTTTGTGAGAGTTCTCAAAGCAACTTTTCAAAATTCTAAACAGTCCACTATCACCAAATTAGCCCTGATCTATCATATCTAAGGACTTGGGAATAAAACATATACTTCCAAGATATAAAGAATATAGAAGTATAGTGAAGTATGGTACATTTTACTGCAATATATGATTTAAATAAGAGTTGAAACTGACTTTATTTTGAAGAATACTTACAGACACATGAGATAAAATTTCTATAGTATGGTACTAATTCAATGAAAAGTTGATGAGCAAAAGTGATTAGCAACTATGTCTTTGAAGGGTCATATCTAATGTAGCATTTGACATTATTTAAAGTATCTCAGCACTTTAGCAAGAACTTGTTTAGTTAAAGCCATTTTACCCAGACCATTGAGTTTATTTCTTAAACCTTTGCAATTTCCTCCTTCACAGGAATAATAATCCAACTGTATCTACTGACATTTTTCTGGGAGATTGATCTTTACAATCATATGGCTTTTAGAAACATACTACCCATAGTTACAAGATTTATTTCATGCAGAAATATTTTCATAAGTTAACTATCATTTCAGCTTGTCTTCAAGCAAATCAACCTATACAATACTAAGCAACAAAATGTCAATTTGAATATTTTGTCCTTCTAAATGGTCCATAACCAAGATAACTTTCTAGGTTGTCTGTGATTAAAAGAGCAAGATTAGCCAGGAGTAAATCTACTGCAGTTATCTAACTTTGAAAGAGTTTCATAATCAAAATATCAGAAGCTGGTGAAGGTCAAGAAAGATCTATTTAAATGAGATAAACATTGTCAGCCTGAAAACAAAAAGCAGCCATCTTTGTTAACTAGAGCCATCTCATTGTTACCACTGAGGCTTATGAGCTAATGGAAGGTATTAGACATAATATGCAGTTAAATAGAAAGTTTAAATTGCAACCAATAGTCTTTAGAATAAGAGAGCTAGTCATCAAAAATACTAGATTGTACCCAACAGACAATTATGGAAAGGTCACAGAAATACCCATATATTCAGTTTATATATCATGCTAAACAATGGTTTGCTTAAACATACTTTACTGAATAATCATAAAATTATAACCCATAAAATTTGCTTTGCAAATTATACTAGTTACTTTGCATGACATATTAATGAAATAAATGATGTTCAGGTATAATGTGAAAATCCAGCCAAAGTATATGTGCCAAAATTTCTTGAATCTGATCACAGGTTATTACCAACTTTTCTTCCTCCAGCAAGCTGACTGACCATAAAAGAGGTCAGAAAGTGATACTCCATTCTTCATTAGGACCTCTTGGATCTCTAGGTGACTGCAATAAATGCCAGCACTCCAAGCATTCAACTAACCTAATGTTAGAAATTGACAGTGATGCAAATGTGAATTCAATCTCCTAATAAGATCATCCTTGATGGTATGCCAAGGCAAGGGTGAGTGCTCAGTCACTCAAGCTGGTCATCTTTTGGTTGGACTGCAACATATTCTACATGCGACTACCTTTGAAGAGTAACCAGAAGCTTCATCTGGTGGAGAACACTGTTGCAGGGTCAGTTTTTGGGGTCCCTAGGGTGGCCCATGTTACACTGCTGTTCCACAAGTTGCACTGGTTGCTAGTTTGCTTCCAGGTCCAATTCAAGGTGTTGGTTATCACCTATAAAGTCCTTCAGGGCATGGGTCCAGGTTATCTGAAGAACAGATTAATTCCAATGGGATGAGCCCACTCCACTTGCACCAGCAGAAGAGGCATGTTGTGGAGCTCAGGAATCAAGGAATTTCAACTGATGGGGCTCAAGAGAAAAGCATTACAAATTATAAATTTAAGTGCACCATAACAATACAAATTGTAAAATTATCTAAAACTTTATCAAGATGTCATATCATATATTTCATTATCACCCTTCCTCCCCACTTCAAATTTACTCTGCCTGCAGACCCCCATAGATCCAGGTGGCTTTCAGAATAAGCTATCTTGATAACAAACAAAAAAAGAGAATGAAAGTATTAAACGATAAGAAGAATTCATGATAATTGAACACAGACTTTTATTATCAAACAATGACAAGGAAAAGTATCTCAGTGAAGAATGTCAACAAATATTGAAATAGTACAAAAATAAGCAATATTGTTAAGTTCAAGGAACTCATAAGGACATCTATGTCTAAAGTAGATTGCAGTCATTCATGGAGGCAATCTCCCAGATATAAAGGAGCATAAAGGAAGATGAAAAGAATATACTCCAACCATTTAGAAATGGTATTATTGATTGACAGAAACATATAGGAAGAGTAATACAGATGCCAACTCCACTAAAGGTGATATATTATAGAAATAGGCTGTCAAATAGGAAAGTTCCAGGGGCAGATGAAACACCTGTTGAATGCTACACAAAAAGAAACAAAATTCTAATTCTATGCTAACATATATGACACTGAAAAAATACATGTGAAAAAGATTGGTTTATATTTCTACAACATATCAAAGGAGAAAGATTCAAGAAACTGGGCAAATTACCTAACTATTGCACAAACTTAATGCATAAGCAGATGTTAATATCTTAGAAAAACCAAGTGGTAATGTCATATGTGGTAATGTCAAATGAACAGGGAGTTTTGGAAACAGACACAACAGTAATTTCAAAATTCTGAATTCCAAAAAAACTCTCATTTTTGTTTGACAAATTCCAATAAATAAATAAAATAAATAAAAAGAGCTAACATAATGTAGCCCCCCCCCCCCCTTAAGCAAGTACACTGTGATATTTAATAGAAAATTAAAAACTGAAAAACATTTTCAAAACATCATCTTCTCCCTGGTTTTAGATGCCAAACTATGAAGATACTTCTGATGAAATATAGCTCTAAAATTTCAGAAGGGAAGCTTCCTAAAGGAACAGTGAAAGTTTTTAAAAAAATCTTTATTGCTTCTGTGAAACTGTAGGGTAATTTCATACGTATACAAACACATATTGAATTTTCTGTCAACTATTAAACATGGTTGGATGCTTCAGGGTTAGACAAAAGATGAACATGGTCAGCAGATCTATTCATAAGGGATTCTCCTCCCCTCAAAATGTGGAAAGCTAAAGTTATTTTTCATAGAAAGCAGCATAAAAGGAGAAAGAATTACATTGTCCTAAACATTTGTTTAGAGTTATGACATGTTCAGCAGAT